>NC_143588.1:29091083-29401221 GCF_048544385.1 Mastigoproctus giganteus | reverse complement strand
TGCATTGCATATGTCGCACCTCCTCTCCTCTCGATCGGTGCTACTGTAACGTACTATTTCGTGTTTTGATACAAATCAGCCTTATAAAATCAATTCTGTTAGTAGATTTTACATCTGCTTTTCAATACGTTTGATTAAATATCCAGACTGTTTTTTTTTTTTTTTTAGCGTTCTTGTTTGCAGTACGAGAGGAAAAGATTTTTTGTTTTTGAACACCAGATCCAATCCTTAACATATCAGTGTTCGAGGGGTCTTGTATGTTGTGAAAGAATACTTGCACGCAAAAACCAACAAGCATTTGCAGAAAAGGTAGATCTACAGGAAAGTGACAACAGATATTGTACAGAAGTGAAAAATTGCACTCTACGTTGTTAAAATGAGGAACTGGAGTATTATTACGAGTTTATACCCTTGTTGGTGCAATGCAATTCATTTTTTATATAACTTTCTAAGTTTTCTCTTTTGCTCTTGGGCCTTCCCTGTGGTGACAGCCTCAGCGTAGCCGCACACCTTGCACCATTGGATAATGGCGCTGCTGAGTAAGAAATTATGACAGTTAACACAAAAAGTCGATGGTTTAATCTCTCTCCTACTTTCATATTAACAAAACATTCGTTCACACTAAACAAAAGCGTAACAGATATTGTGTAAGGTGAAAGAAAAAAGTTTCACACAAACTTCGATAAACATTTTCAGCAAGAAAGAAAGCACAGTACTTCAGAGGCATCATGAGATTTGACAGATAACCAAATAATCGTGTATGATACTCAAGTGGATAAAGACATCAGAGAGAAAAAAAAAAAAAAAAAAGCAGTAAAATACATAACTGCACTAGTGCATCAGTAAACTAATGATTAAAGTTTTCATAACTAAACCGTCTTTTCATCGTGCACAAGTGGTAACCTCTTGCGCTTGATGTATTTCTGTTACTTTGGAGTTGAAATTGTTGCTCCAATTTAAATCTTATTATCTGATGCAGCGGAAGAAACTTCTCGAATAACTTGATGTACGTACTCATTACTGGATGCGATGTGTTTTCAAGTTTTAAGAACATACAGTGTTTATAATGCACGGAAAATATTTTTAAGAATGACTAAATTTAACATTAAAGAAATTATAAATGTTATAACTGGGAAAGAAACAATTTAGGGCTGTAAAAGGTACACAACAACCAAATCCATCAAGCGCACACATAGATCTTACAGACATCCAGTTGGCAAGCATTATCTAGTAGGAGAGAAAAAAAAAACGGTAAAAAAGTACCGGACGACTATCGAAACCTGTTCAATACGCGATCATTTTTTAACTTTATTTTTTCAAACTTTTATCATTATTATTACTTTTTTTTTTTTTTTTTTTTTAAACAGATCATGGAGTGTAACCATGAGCCAAACGTATATGTGCTTTCAGATCTCCTGGCCAACTAAATGCCTTAGGACACGATGGACACTGAAACTTCCGTCGATACGGGCGATGCAGAAGTAAGTGGCGTCGCAGACTCCAGTTGGTGGAGAAGTTCCTGTTGCACAAAGTACAATAAGTAACTTGACCTGGTAGCTCGCTAGGTAAGGAGTTCGGCAGAGACATGTATTGACGGCGAGGAATTGGAATCAGTCCTAGAGAGGGAGAGAGAGAGTACAACTCATAATGAACCTAAAATGCAATTACACGAAACATCCAATAAGAAAAATATCGGGCAGAAAATAATTATATAAACACGCGCACATATATAGTAAAGTACTGACCAATCAACTTTATTAAAAATGAACAGGATTTTTGTATAATAATCAAATTTTACTTACGAGGGCTAAAGCTCTTAGGAGGCAATAATTATAAAAATATATTAAATATTTCTATAATTACACGTCTCGTGATGACTGCGGTTGAAGATTTGAAACTGTGTGTCAAAGCTATGCCGCCTCCTTGTATCAGTGGTGGTGTGCCACCTGAGGATCTTACGAGAAAAATCAGTTGCAGTTTTTATTAGTTTCCTCGAATATTTAGGTTTTTTTTTTTTGTTAGTGGATTATTTTAAGTAATTAAATATTTTTAATGTTGATTTAACCGTATATAAATCGTTAATTTCATACTACAGTATTTATATAATAAGTTTGATATTCCCCATCACTGTCTTAAAAAAAAATTAATAATCCCCCACAATTATGAATCAAAATCAAATTGGTATTTCATTAAGTGCAGAAAAAGGCCCCAAACCTTGGCGCCTCCGTAGCCAGGTGGGAAGGAGCAGCAGTGCGTAGCACATGCTTCTTGATTAGACCGGGGTTCGAGCCCGTCACCACCAAATACGGAGGATGCGGAAAGGTCAGGGAATGACCACCGCATATCCCGGAGCAATATGGCCTTAAGTTGCTAATGCTCCTAAAAACTAAATAACAACAAAACAAGCCCCAAACCTATATATTTCAAATAGGAGACACTGCATTCTTGATAAAGGCTATAAGCTATAAAATGATACGTTATCCATGTTCCATTTTTCAACTTAACACAGCTTTATAAGCTACATATTATTAACTACAGTCCTGTTTTTAATTGGAGAAATTTAACGAGCAAAATATAACCTACTGCAAATCTGCATCTACAATTCATAATAAAGGGTGTACTAGGCGCTGAAAATATTATCAGTCTTAGAAGGTTTACAATGATGTTACCGTACTTCATACTCACTAAAAAAGAAATGGTAATTGCGACAAATGCGAATACATTATCTATTATCTAATGGATACACAAAATTTCACCTTATCAGTTGTATAATCAAAACTGATAGCATTTTTGTTACCATTCAAGGCACTGAAAAAAGCCTTACACGTATATGTATATACTGTATTAAACAATTACACAAAATCCACAACTGACACTACCATCCATGATCTGTATTTTTTAAAACGTATCTCTTCTTTTGTCTAATATTATTTTTACCTTCTAAGCACACCAATTGTTCTGCGACTATTTTATTTATATATTTACATAACACAATACAGGTTGTCCCAAAAAAGCGCGTGACAATAAGACTAATTACACTGATAGAGGGGTTGAAAACACTGGTAACAGAATAAAATATAGTACAATCGTGTCGTTATGATTATTTTCAATTTCAAGTTAGCAATATTATTTGTATTAATAACAGAGTGGAGCATAACAAAATGGCATGATGACAGATGAAATAAAAGTAAGTTATATATCATTTTAGGAGTAAAAGGAATGCAGAAGGCTGCACAGATACTGTATGAGGTACCTAAAATGCAAATGCAGTGTTCGATCATGTTTCTTCAGATGGCATGTTTTGGATGGCAAAGTCTGGTTATAACAAAGGCAGAAGTGGCACAACGATTTAATATAACGATCATTAATTTGTCGTCCACTGAGGATGATGGAATAAGATTGAAATGAATAGCATATCAATAAATTTTAATAATTTAGCTCCACAATCATGCAGCAAAATCTTGTACTTTCCTACCCACCAGGTATACTTGAAGCCATCAGAACAATACAATTTCGACAATATAAATAACCATGATCTATATACTTAAATTGTCAAGCTCTCTCTATTTTGAAGTGTACATGGGTGTCATGTAATGGTATTAATGGTAAAAAAAAATTTACTGGCTATGCAATTTAGCTTTAAAACTGCACATTTGCTGCATAGGACGAGAAGAATATCCTCCGTATAGATACAAACTTCTGCGATCGAATTCTCTTCAGTGTTAATGTCGCTGTTATGCATCCTTGTGTTTTTAAATAACAATTCATTTAGTTCCACAATCGTGGAGTAGAATTACGGTACAACTTAAAATACGAGACAACTCACAAAACAAAAAGAAAAGCACAATTGTTTATGTTAAGTGTGAACACAATAATCGGGGAAAAGTTCGATTACACAGTTATTTTATTTTTTATCATGCTACAGGCATGCTCTCAAAGAGCGTGTTAAAAAGCACAAAAAGTATATACTGCTTCAAAATATCATACAATCAGCTGTTCTAATACGATCTTCTGAAACATTCAGCAAGGCGTACTTCATATACACATTATTGTTCTCATTTCTTCCTCAGTTCTACCGAGCACCGATTTTATACCTGGTGGTTATGTAGATGAGCGTGCTTCACAAGGGTGTGCTTTCTGGTGAACACCTTGCCACACTGGTCGCAACGAAAGGACTTGTGTGTCCTGTGTTCGAAGTAGCGATGAACACGAACAGAAGACGGGGAACAAAACGTTTTCTTGCAGACGTCGCACGGGAATGTTTTTGGTTTGGGGTTCCACTGTGACACCGTAGTGTACGGAGGATAACAGGCGTCGAAAAAAGTACCTGTATAGATAAAAACGATGAATCAGAGTTACGTAATTCTGAAACAGCAACGTGAATGAGGAAGTGTTGCTGAAAGAACCGCAGCGCCCGTTCTTTACGTGATTCTGCTAGCATTCGCAATCACATTTAAGTTTATAAATACTGCAAAGTAATTCATTTTTTACATATAAGAAAAACGTTACAAGATATCAAAGGTGTATTATAATTAATGCAATCTGATATAGAGCTTTATTTGTTTTATATAATTTATAGGTGATCAAACATATACTCCCCAGACATTTAACGGAACGCCATGAGTTGCACTTAGCAATTAATGACAACATGATGATGATGAAAAAAAAAAAAAAAAAAGGAACATAAACACGACCACACTTGATGAAGACTTTAAAAGCAGTAACTTAACATAAAACATTAGAGTACACATATATAAAAATCTTAGCAATATTATTGTGAAGACCTAATAACTGTTACATATAAACAACTTTTTTACTTTTTTAACAAGCAATAAATAAATATTTTTACATGGTTAATAATTGTCACATTATAAATTAATTAAATTCAAATAAATTTATTTATTAAATTAATACACAGGATTAAAACGGAGAGGGTAAATTGTGTCTTGGTGTTAACACTTCTTGCAATCTAAGTTTGAATTATGTTTAAATCAATGGGGTAAAATGAAATAAATCACCAAAAGCAAATGTAATCTGGACCATTCTGCCTTCGCTTACACTGTATTTTTTGGATTATAAGATGCAGATTTTCTTTTCTTTCTTTCTTTCTTTCCTGAAAACAATGAACCTAAATAGCCTTTATAGTCCATCTCGGCAGTTAAATTCAGACACCTCTTCGATGGGCACTGGAAAACGCCCTGGTTCTTTGGTTACACAATTATTTGGTTTTACATGTCATGCCCTTATCCCCCCCCCCCCTTTAGTGCATTTTGAAGAGTAATTTGGAATGAGAAACAGGAAGGGAGAACAGGAAAGCAACATCGATCAGTCAAGGCTTCTGATTTTCCCATTTCGTTTTGTATCCGGTTCTCAGATACTGAATATACGAGTACATTCAAATAATTTGCAAGAGGAAGAAGAAGGAAAAAAAAAAAAAAAAAATCACTTTTAAGTACTGTTTGATTTTCACGTAGGTTTTCCTAACCTTCACACTAACTTTGGTTAAAAAAAAGGCTACAGAAAAACTTAGTTCTCCCTTCCTCAGTACGCCAACGTCTCTTTGGTGGAGATGGAACAGCAACCAATGGATTTAAATCACGTTTATGACCGGAAGAAGTTTTTTTTTTTTTTTAATTCACTAGGTGCTAAGTTAATCAAGTTTTCTTTGCCCTGAAAAATTCAGTTTTTGCCCCATGTTTTTCTGATTGAGAAGCAGCAGCCAAAAGAGATGGTTTGGGCGTAGCAAACCAATTGTACCTGTATCACCATTAGTTTCGAACAAACTATCAACTGTATTCTTCTTGTAGTACAAATGTAATAAGCACGAAAATGCAATCTGAAAGTAGTGCCCCTACGTAACTTTTAATGTGTACCAATGAAAATATTATGCACACACACTCTTATGAAATATAAGAAGACTAGCACTTCAGTTATTTTTTTTTTTTTTCCAAAATAAATTTCAAGATAATTATAACAATGAATAATGTAAATTCATAACATTACAACTCTGAAAATATAATGGCAAGGTTTAATAAACAACAAACACACAGGTTTGAACAGTACAGAGTGTTATACAGAAACACATTTGAAAAATTATTTCTAAGTAGGTTAGCGTAAGTTTCTATGGCCAAGTGGCATAGGACCATTATCCAAACATAAGCAGCAATTTACGTATGACTAGTCGAATCTTTTGCAAACGCTCCTATAAATCTGAGATGACTGCTCATTGACCACCAGTAGAAAATTTTAATATTTACAATAAGAAATAACGGCAAACTAAATACTTAGTTGCCAACTAAAATATAAAGATTATGTTTAGAGGTATTCACGTACAAATCTATTAGTTTAAAATGATACACTAGGTTAAAATTGGTAATAAAATAAAATATTAAAATAATATTACACCCCTCTCATGCTTAATTGTCAGTGATGAAGTTAAATTCAATAATAGCTGAGCATAAATGGGTTATTTACTCTACTAAAAAAGGTTACCTTATTAGATTTTTATTCCAGTTCTCTGAGAATAAAATAAGTCAGCACTAATTTCTATTAATTGTAATTGAGAGAAAAAAAAAAAAAACTACTTTTACCTTACTTTAGTGGTTATTTTATCATATTTTGTGCAAAATAATAATGCGCAGACATATTAATATCTACAATTTTGTGGAACTTTCGAACAACCAGAGACGACAATGCAGACTCAAAATTCTATCTTCAGTGGTAAATCAAAGCTGTGTACCGTATAATTTATCTAAATCGTAGATCATTCCTTGTCAGAACATTACAAGCTTAATTCACAAAATAAAGTGGGATTGCAGTAACAGATATCCCTCTTCCACCATTATAAACTAATAAATATGATCTGTAAGCAAACTTCAGATACATTATGCACTGAATTCGAGACCGGTCTCTCCAGACAGTGTGTCCTACAGCTGTTTCGGCTTTTCTAGTTTTAGGGACAATTGCATTTTTTGTGAATACAATTAAAAAGCGAAAATGTACTTTGACAGTAGCACAGGATTCTTTTGCCCAATGAGTTTTTTTGAAAAAAAGAAAAAAAAGCTGCATAAACACCTAGGATGACACAAAATAATCATATCATATTATACTCGCTAAAAAGCAAAATCAGTTTAACAGAAGTAATAAATTCTTAAAAAATGTACATATTACTTACTGTATGATCATGTTTAGGGCAAGTCTCTCTCATTTGAAAACACTCAACAGTAAATATGTTGACCCATACTTCCGTCCTTCTCCAATTTAAATTTAATGGAAATCGGGGGAAGCAAGCAACATTTTTAGGTTGGGCATATTCTGCAATTTAATAAGCAGAAATTTCTGCTTACCTGCCATTGTAATTGCCGAGAGCACAGGTAAAATCAGCGCACCCCTCTACTCAAGAGAGTCATTTCCTGCTATCAGATATAGAATTACGTTAAGATATACTGGATTAATGGATTATGGTCTTCTACATTATGCAGCCAACTTTGAGGCTACGGTAAACATGCGAAATACTGCATTACCCATTTTTAGAAAAACATTTTAAGTGGTAGCGTAAATTACATTCGATATCATTTAAGTAGTTTGTGAAAGATAGAAAGTTGAATATTTTCTGCATATGTGACTGACTAGTTTCTCTTTTTGGACTGATGAACGACTGAAAAAAATATGAGAACAAAATGATGAATTATCTTGTGTGTACGCGGGCAAGTTCAATCGGCTAAGCTGATAAACAGGATGACTAGTACTTACTGAATGCAACACCCTTAACAACCTGATGGCTGATTAATTTAATTAAAAAATAGCAATTTAAAACATAGAAATAAATTCGATTAAGACAAGTAAGCCGTGTGCGAATGATAACAATCTTCTCTATATTCAGGCCATAGTGCTCCAGTTCTTATGTTATTCTAACCCTGACCTCTCCAAAAAGTGATGACGCCAATATATGCTACGGAAAACAAAAGGCTAACGGTGTGGGGGGGGGGGAGAACGTTATTATTTTGTTATCTCATTAGAGAGGACTTCGATCTAGAGATCTGGTGCATGTGATTATCTACCGTGATTACTTTATACTTTCTGAAACCTCTATTGTAAAATCATTTTGAAATGATGTCCTGAAGCCACTAGAAGGAATCTGCCTGTTTTGTACGGATAAAAACAATCTTGAAAATTCATTCTCACTTGGGCGTTCCCACTTAACTCCCACGAATTCAGCGTGTCCTTTATGGGCCACCCACAAAGGATATCCTAAGAGCATAAATATATTTAAATATGAAACAGCAAAATCCGCAGTTTTTGGGGCCTAAGCTGTAGACA
Organism: Mastigoproctus giganteus; assembly: GCF_048544385.1. NCBI lineage: Eukaryota > Metazoa > Arthropoda > Arachnida > Uropygi > Thelyphonidae > Mastigoproctus > Mastigoproctus giganteus. Next base: position 29,392,902 of record NC_143588.1, on the reverse strand, counting down.
CAATCCAAAGTAGCTTGTATGTTACTCTAACTTAAGGTAAGTTAGAGTAACCTTAATAAACTTATCTTAATTAGTTAGCAGGAAAACGAGTAATGTATTGGCAAAAGACAACGTTCCTAACATAATTAGTAAATTCAAAGCGGCAATTAAACAAACAAGCTTTCAGTGATTTTCAAGGTATGGAGAAATACTTGCTTATAAAAGAGGAAAAACAATAACTATTTCTGAAAAATTTTGCATTATTCGCTACTTTGTACCATCGGAGCTACTTTCCTCCTCCCATTACTGCAAATAATGAAGAAATCAACCGTATTTTTATGAACACCATGTGCCTGTGTACTATTTACAGTATTCATTGAGAAATAAATTAAAAATCGCTATTGAAGTTTCGGCCCTTTGAAAATTATAAAAAGTAGGATTTTTGTCCTTTTTTTGCCAGCGGGATTTAAACTATAATGTAAAATGCCATGGTACTGGTCATCGTTATTTTTAAAACCACAAAACAGCATTAGTTACGTTTAAAATTGTAACTTCAGCACATTATGATAACTGAAATCTGACAAGGAATCAGTAAGCCGCTTAGCTTTTAAATAAATAACTATTAACCTTTGGACAATGCCACTTGTACAATATCGAGGGAACTCGAAATAAAGGAGAAATCTGCTTTACTGCGAGGACTGAGGCTGCATTTAATGGTAGTTTAAACCCGGCCGAAAAATAAAATAAAGGACAAAAACATCCAACTTTTTGTGAATAAATTACAAAAATTACGCTTTTTCCAGAAAGTATTTTTCATTTTGAGAGAGAGAGAGAGGGCCAGTTACCTGATCAAAAGGTATTTATTGAAAAACAACACCTAATGGGTTAACATTTTCGTCGTTTTTAAAGACACTATATACAAACAATGTAGGTAGAATTGCAATGACAGGTACCACATATCACGTTATTTGCATGTATGATACACGTAATTATTAACGAAGGAGGAAAAACGGTCACTGCCAGCATAAATATTCACCATAAATAAATAATATAAATAAAATAACTGGCAATTACAAAACTGTTTACTGAAATGAGTGAGGTTAGTTACTACAGTCAGTTGGGGATCCAGTCACAGAAATTTCACTGTTTTTCGATGGCCGATGTACGGATTTCGGCCCTTAGCTTAATAGCAGGCTTCTCTCGATGCACGGTCTGCATGTGGGTCTTTAAATTACCAGGCCAGTTAAAGAGTTTCTGACAAAGGGAACACTGGAAGCGCCTGTGGAATGGCTTGTGCATAAGAAGGTGTCTCTTCATGCTGTGCTTGGTAGAATAGGTCTTGAGACAAATAGGACACATGTTCTCCATGGTAGGCAACAACGCTACAGCGGCAGGATGTCGGATCTGCTGCAAGTAGTTTGTGTACTTTCGGAGAAACTCCTCCACGTTGGCTACTTGGCTCACTCCCTCCTCTAAAAAGATGAAGGAATCGGTTATGTGATATCGAAATCCGCAGCAATGATTGTGAGAAATTAACAAATATATAAAAACTGGGAAAAATATCAGTGTACTCTTAATCTCAATGTCCATTTCTACTTGAGCTCTTGCAATTTTACAATCAAGAGTTACAAAAAAAAAAAAAAAAAAAAAATCAATCTAATACCGAACATTTCATCTGATTTTAGTATCCGAAATATATTCTTTTTAGAAACATTACATAATTTTCAATTTCAGAATGAATATTTATTCACTCCAGCTCATTTTTAAATCAATTTAACACCTGAAGCTGCAATCATTTTAATTAATCAAAATATTTTAGTTTTAAAGTAAAAAAAAATAGGTGTGTCTCCTATTAAAAACTATTTACAACCAATACAAGTGACATACACACAAATGTATCAGGAAACTTTAAGGCATTTTTAAACAAAACTTAGGTAACAGTTAACATCTTTAGCACAATGCAATGACAGGAGTTTCACCACAAAAAGGACGTTTAGTGTTAGTTGACATAGAAATAAAATATATCAGCGTCCAATGCTAATGACACATGGTAGTAACGCTCATAAAGCAGTGGTGTTCTGTGACTAAGCCGAAATATAAAAGGCCAACAACTGAGATTACTGGACATTACAGAAGGGGAGGGGGAAAGAAAGGAAGGACATATTTAATATCAACTGTATTGGAAGTTCTGTTTCGCGGAGTAATTATAATATGCGCTTCTCTCAAAGGTACAGAAAAATGAAATAATTTTACATTATCGATATGGAAATAATAATTAAAAAAACCCTGATATACAGTCCTCTGTGAATTCATTACATTCGTATCGGGTAAGACGAGAAGGTATATAAATTCAGTTTAACTGAATTCTAGTAAAAGTTGTCGGAATTATTTTGTGATACCCATCAATGGTAGCACATTTATTCCTTTTAAGAAAGATGGATCTGATCTTTGTGGGTATGCACCATATCTATTTAGACGTGTACATACCGTTTTGTACGCTATAGAAGTAGTATGGTGGTTCTCCACTAGCAAGAACCACCATGCTGCTTCTTCACCATGGCAATTCGTGAACCCTCTGAAGGGAAGGATCACTACCCCACTATACATCTTTTGGTTTTCTTAAAAGATACCGCCAGAAGGTTGGGAAACACTGAAGCAGTAGAAAGCAAACCGTAGTTTTCTAAAAGTACGGAGTATAAACCAGCAAAGTTGAATCTTAAATATTGTTATTTACGTATTCGTGATACGTTTATGACGAGGGCCCTTATGAAGCTTGTACAGCTACCACACACTTCTCTGTCCATTTTGTTTCAAAGATCGAAATATGGTCCTCTGTGATAAATATATTCATTACAAAGAAATTTAATAAAATACAGAAGTAGCATTATTCTTATTTGAAGACTATTCTTTTCGATCGAGGGTTCAGAAACCGCCAAGTTCTTAGGAAACCAGACCAAACGAAGTCCTCATTCTAGTATGGACCATGAATAACAACTGCACGTTAGCAGTGAATGTAAGTTAAATATGATTTGTACAGTTCGTTTCCCAGTAACAATAAAAATTTGTCATAACTAATTTTGTAACAGTTTCTCCATTTTTTTTTTCTAAACAATTTTGTTAAAATTTCTCATTTTTGCATTTGACTAAATGCGATTTTATATTATTTCTAGCTCGAAAGCTCTTCTTTCGAGCGCTTTTCTGAATTCTTGTCATTGAAGAAATGCTGATTTTTACCTTTCGAAAGAAATCCAAGCATACTGAGATTTTTACAGTGTGTAGTGCTTATCTTCTTGAATGACTGAGAGATCTGTTAATACAAGAACAAAGGTGTATAGACTTTTTTGGATGAATTTTTTCCCATCTCCTGCTTTCCTCTCCCTAGCTCTGTTTCATCAGAAATTAATACATTTACGTAAAGGAAATCAACAGCATATGATTTTTGCACCTTTATTATTTATTTTTTGCAGAACAGGAACATAAAATCCATAAAACGAAACTTTTTGCAAGTTGCGTTCAGTGCAGCTTAGTTTTTAGGCTCGTTATATCCATTTTCCTGTGAGATTATTCAAAGCAGAAGAATTTTTAAAACCCATTTCCTAGCCAGATGGCACTATTCAATAAGGAATTCAGAAACGTCGCCATTTTAATTTAAATATTGGAAGCGTTGATCCCAAAATTTTTTATCCCAACTTAAGCAATAAACTCTAATTTAGAATTCGTCACATCGAAAAGAGCAATTTCTTAAAAATAACTTAACGGCATTACCACATAACGTCCTTTTTAAATGAAATTGAAGAAAATTAGTTTGCCTTTCCCACCCCAAGTGTGGGGGAAAATGATTGATATTCATTAACATTCATTGCGATAGTGTACATACATAAAAAATATAAGTTAGCGATAAAATTTCTGCCAACTATAACCCATTTATCTTCACAGTAAGTTGCCAATACTGTATTTTGTTTTATCGCACCAGAAAACATCCAAATTTGGTTATACGAAAGGATTATAAGAAATCGAATTTGTCATATGCTAGCGAATCAGTGTTCAACAGAACACTGATTCGTAATTATCACATAAAAGTTTTCATTTATTTAATATTTCGCTAAAATGAAGGATATTATGTTATCGTTAAATAGTTCACTTAAAAGGAAAAAAAGAGAGTGACTACAAACGGAGGGGGGAAAAATCAAAATTTCCAAATTCATGAGGCTACCATTCAACAAACTCCGCGGGTTTTAGCGTCGATCCGTCATTTCAACATGAACTTTCCAAGGATTACACTGAAAACTTGATAGTTTCCCGAAGACTTTTATTTTATTATTATTATTATTTATTTTTTTTTTTTTTTAGGTTGGGTCTTGCACACGAGCAAAGGGAACGCTTTCTCTCTTTGCCCATTGACATCGTGGTAGAGTTCTCCACTTTCCCAGCATGTCATCCGTTCACTTATGAACTTCATCTGTCTTTTTCCGTTACGCAATTATTCTGATAGACTCTTAGCGAAGAGGTTCTCAAAGTGTGGGGGTGCTTGTTGTTTCCATAAAGCACTTTTTTAACGAAATATGGACAAATCATCCCATAATCCAGGTACAAAGTTTTTTTTTTTTATTTCTATTATTCCTATTTTATTTCTTCGTGATTAAATGTATTGAAGTATATATATTAATTTATAAAAGTATGTATATTCATAGATAAATTTACTTTAAATCTGTTTATTTGCACTAGTTCTAGAACTTGGGGGTGGGGCGTGAAGTTTATAAAGAATTTTAAGGGGACCATTGGTATAAAAGTTTGAGAACCTGTCTTAGCGAATTTATGTTATTTATTTTAGAAATAATTATATATGAGCATGTGTATCCTAAGACATTTAGATGGTGCTGATGACATTACAGATATCACGAACAATACGGTAGACTACTTGTCCCTATGACTGGGTGTGAATGGAAAATTAATGAAAAGGGGAGGAGGTTGATTAGTTCTACTGGAGTGAGCTGAAGAATTTTAGGGATGCCACTTCAGATGCAGGAACAGTAATATTAGATAATACTAAGAAAAAAATTTAAAAGTTAAGCTTATATTCAAAGGTGAAGAGGGGAACTACAGTTTTATCTAAGGATAAAACCCCGGGGCGTGACTGCTTCAGAGCAGTCACACCGGATTCGGGACACCTTTCCCACAGTAGGTTCGCACTCCAATTCTCGATTCAATCCACAATATCCAGGTCCGGGATTGCTGACCAAACTGCTCCTCCCCAGCCCTCGTAATTAGATTTATTTCAATTGATGAACCCCTTGAGAGTGACCTAAAAAAATAAAAGGTCTTACAATCTGTAACGGATAACTAAGAGATTACATTTAATTCTGTTTATAACATCTGCTTTCCTTATCTGTATATACTTTCTAATATTTAATTAGTAATTTTTAATTATCTTTACAGGAATTTTAGATTCTACATTATTGATAATAGCTATTATTTGTATTTCAACTTTTGTAATTCAAATTAATTTTGACAGTTTTTTCCAGACGTTCAGGTTTGTACAAATGTTATAATTTTTTATACTGTTCTAATGTCGAGAATATGAGGAAGATATTACACAATGGTCTCTTAGTTGTTGTTGTTTTGGTTTTTAGCAGCATTAGCAACTAAGGCCATATTGCTCCGGGATATGCGGTGGTCATTCCCTGACCTTTCCGCATCTTCCGTATTTGGTGGTGACGGGCTCGAACCCCGGTCTAATCAAGAAGCATGTGATACGCACTACTGCTCCTTCCAACCTGGCTACGGAGGCGCCCTAGTCTCTTAGACAGTAATGTCAATAATTAGGTTGCTAAATTCACAATGAGTTTATAGCTACCAAAGATGAACCTAGGTTTCGACAGCCACGACTATGTCAACTATGAAAACAGTGAAGTTCACTACTTGATTTTGAGAGATCGTTGAATTGGGTTACAATGCAAAGACACTAAACATATCCTGTAAACAAGTCCATAATATTATCCACAAAGCACGAGCGTGAAATAATTTCAGAAATTTTGGTCCCAAAATACAGGCGAGAAAAGAGTGAAACTGCAAAACAAATTCATGAGAAACTTTCCTAGGATTAAAAGAAGTTTGAAGATTTAGTATTAGTAAGGTCAAATGATGTAAGGAAGATGGCTATTCTGCATCAGGGAAAAAAATAAAAAATAAAATAAAATAAGTATATATATAAATTGTATTATATAATATTGGTGTAAATACACCATAGTTTACCCATAAGTTTAACTACATAATTAGTGTAAAGGCATTGTTTGATTTTATCTCATATTGTGGCGCCTCCGTAGCCAGGTGGGAAGGAGCAGCATGCGTAGCACACGCTTCTTGATTAGACCGGGGTTCGAGCCCGTCACCACCAAATACGGAGGATGCGGAAAGGTCAGGGAATGACCACCGCATATCCCGGAGAAATATGGCCTTAGTTGCTAATGCTCCTAAAAACCAAATAATAACAACAACATCTCATATTGTGGCTACCTTTATTTATTCTCAGTGGGCACCACCACGCAGACGGAACCGTTTCGGAGCTTGTTGGCTCACTCATTGGTGGTGATTACTGGGAATAAATAACAGTAGTCTTCTCTATTAGAAAAGCGTTGTTATTCGAAGTAGTGCAATACCTGGTATCTCGTTGTGAAGGTAGCCACAATATAAGATAAAATCAAACGATGCCTTTACACTACTTATGTAGTTAAACTTATAAGTAAACTATGGTGTACTTACACCAATATTATATAGTTAAATTCAGCCCATAGCATATTATGCCTTGCGCATTTAGTCTTAAAAAAAAATATATATATATGCAGGAATGAAATAATGTTAAATTGTAAAAAATGTAGAAAAGTAGAAGCCGTCCTGTAGTTTAAAATACCCGAAGCAATCCAAGAACAAACCGGACCCTAGGCAACAATGGTTAAACATAAATATTAAATTCCATAAAAAAAAAATATACATAATTAGCCAACCATGGGAAAAGATACTTTGCAAGGAACTTTGTCGAGGGCTAAACCCCTACAAAATACATAACCCATGGCCATCAGTGTCTGTTGAAACTGATGGCCATGGGTTATAGACTGAAAGATGTCGCTATGGACACATAAGTTAGGTATTAAAATAAAATAATATAATAAAATAGAAATTAATATAATAAAATAAAAATTAAGTAGCTTAATAATAGTAATTTTGCAGAAGACAGGCTGGACGACATTTAGCCCGACCGATAGTTGTAACAAAATAGTAAATAAGCAATGCTGAGAATCAAATAATCTGCTAAACATAATAAGCTAAATTGGCTAACAAAAGGAGAACGGAGAGAAGGCTAGTTAAAGTAATAGTACCTCAGGATCCCTTTCTTATAGGGTCGGGAAGTTACACTCCCGGTACCATCCTATGTACAATCGTATAAACACTTTTCCTTCACTTTTTACTTTTAACTATCTTATTCTTATTTTTCATACCTCATGAACTATTAGAGCAATTCGAGGGGGATTGAGGTACTATTACTTTAACTAGCCTTCTCTCCGTTCTCCTTTTGTTAGCTAATTTAGCTTATTATGTTTAGCAGATTATTTGGTTCTCAGCATTGCTTATTTACTATTTTGTTACAGCTATCGTTAGGGGCTAAATGTCAACCAGCCTGTCTTCTGTAAAATTACTATTATTAATCTACTTAATTTCTATTTTATTATATTAATTTCTATTTATTATATTATTTTAATACCTAACTTATGTGTCCATATCGACATCTTTCGGTCCTAGTTATACAGGCAGAGGACAACAGAAACTGATGGCTCTGCCAGCCATGGGTTATGTATTTTGTAGGGGTTTAGCCCTCAACAAAGTCCCTTGCAAAGTATCTTTTCCCATGGTTGGCTTATTATGTATATTTTTTATTGAATTTAATATTTATGTTTAACCATTGTTGCCTAGGGTACAGTTTGTTTCTTTCTTCGGGTATTTTAAACTACAGGACGTCTTCTACATTTCTACATTTTTACAATTTAACATTATTTCATTCCTGCATATATTTAACGACGGATGTAATGTTTTTTTTTTTTTTTTTTTGATTTGGTAGTTGTTGGCGCATCGGCTTCTGTGGCCATATTGCACCTCCCAAGGTTTTTGCAGTACTTTGATCCAAGCCCGAGGCGAGAATCGAACCCGCGACCTTTGGATTGCCGGGCAGGTACTTTACCCACTCGGCTAGCCCGGTCGGCGGATGTAATGTTCTATCTCAGATGGCATTAATCTGATTAGTTAATATTATCTTATAATATCCCAGTTCTATGCTTTAGTAATTATAATATCCCTGTTCTATGCTTTAGTAATTTGATTCTATATATATATATTATTTATAAGAGTTTGATGAGGGCTCACATCTGGTGAGTATAGGCTTGAGTATGGGAATGATGATATCCAGCTGGATATCATCATTCTTCTTCTCTTTCTTGGTGATTCCCTTCTACATCCGACTCTCTCTCTCTCTCTCTCTCTCTCTCTCTCTCTCAGGGTAACTCCGAAATTTTATGGGCTTGTGCAGCAAGAGCCTCAGGCTTCCTCGCACCATATGGCTAATAATAATAATATAGTAAATTGTATTTATAAGTGTTTTATTAAGTTATAGTAAAATGTTTATATTCTTCATCCTTTGTCTGTTCCTCTCTCTCTCTCTTTCTCTCTCTATATATATATATTTATTTGTTTTTGTAAAACTACTAGCCTATCTTGCGACTGGTTAAGATAGAGCTTGTAAGTATATATGCATTTTTATAATTTGTGTACATATTGTGTATTTTGGTTATTAGGAAAGTAATCAGGATAGCAATAAACACTCCTGCCCTTGTATTACACTAATAGGCCAGCATGGAAAAAATTTAGTTGTAGGAAAGTAAACAGTATGTGATTGAAGAATATAAAGTCGGTGCTCGAATTATCCGGGAGTGGGAATTCCCGTCCGTGTTAGTAATGCTGCAACGAAGATGGCTATTCTGCATCAGCAAAAAAATAAAAAATTAAATAAAATAAAAAATAATAAAGAAGATTCCCTTTTTTTTTCTTAACTTCTAACAGTCCCTAGTATAAACATATCGCAAAGATCTGTTCATATACACCGATGAGCCAAAACATTATGACCACCTACCTAATATGATGTTGGTCCTCTACGTGCAGCCGAAACAGCTCGTACCCGGCGAGGCATGGACGCTACAAGGTCTCTAAATGTGTCTTGTGGTAAGTGGCACCAACACGTAACCAGCAGATCCTTTAACTCCTGTAAGGTCCGTGGTTGAGACGCCGCAGATCGAGTTGCTGTTCCAACACAAACCACAGATGCTCGATGGGATTGATGTCTGTGGAATTTGGAAGCCAGGGTAATACCTGGAAGTCTTCCTCATGTTCTGCGAACCAGTCTCGAACAATCCGGGCAGTGTGGCATGGCGCATTATCCTGCTGAAAGATGGCACCGCCAGAGAGGAAGACCGTTGCCACGAAAGGGTGTACCTGGTCAACAATGATATTTAGGTAGGTGGAAGACGTTAGAGTGCCCAGCTCATGGATGACTGGAATATCCCAGCAGAACATCGCCCAAAGCATGACACGGCCGCCACCAGCTTGTTTTTGTCCCACGGTGCATCTAGGCGCCATCACTTCCCCGGGTAAACGACGCACACATACCCGGCCGTCCACATGTTACAACAAGAAACGTGATTTATCTGACCAGACGACCTTCTTCCGATCACTCAAGGTCCAGTTTCGATGCTCGCGTGCCCATTGTAGGCGCTATGGCCGGTGAACCGTGGTTAGCATGGGCAGTCAGAGCGGCCTGCGGCTACGCAGCCCCATTTTCAGCAGGTTTCGATGTACTGTGTGTTGTGACACATTACTCCCGTCACCAGCATTCCAATTACCGGCGAGTTGCGCCACAGTCGCCCTTCTGTTGCCACGTCCCATCCGGAAGAGCCTTCGCTCACATCGAGCATCGATGAGCCGTGGTCGTCCAACATCTCGCCGGCGGTTCGTGGATTTTCCCTCCTCGGACCATTTTCGGTCGGTACTAACCACGGCTGATCGTGAGCATCCCACCAGCCCGTGCCGTTTCGGATATGCTCTGACCATTACAATTTGGCCTTTGTCAAACTCGCTTAAGTCCGTTGCCTTCCCCATTTAATGAACAAGAGTAACACTGATTAACGGAGCTCAGTATGAGGTGTTTTTTTATACCGTGTCCCACCCGCGCACGCGCCGTAGTTCACCTGCAGTTGCTCCGATTTGCATAACGACTCGCTGGTCATAATGTTTTGGCTCATCGGTGTACATCAAACAAACAAATAAAATAAAATAAATGAAATAGAAAAATAAAATTAAACTACACGTTCAGTTTTTAAACATATAGTGTAAATGCTATTTCTTTTCGCTCTCGGCATTATTTCTACGTCCTAAGCAGCTGTTAATTTTCTATATATCTTAAATCTTTCCTACTATGGAATAGTGTTCTCATATCTCCCAACATTCCGAACAACAAAATAGCATCCATTCACGATTTAACTCTTGATTAATCGAATGAATTTGCCTTCCTTCAGGCATTTGCCGTTCTCGTGTTCACCAAAACAGTCTTCTTCCGTATTTTCTGAAAATCACAACTGACAAAAATTTGGAGTACTACAATTGTATAGTTCTTTGTATTTTTAATTTCTTGTCGGTTGTAACCCCTCCCCCAAGACAATCTTCGATACCTCTTGGACATCGCGACCCACTAGCACCCGAAGGATTTCAAAATGCATCACGAAACCAGAGAAAGGTTACGGAGGCTTCAGCGGAGAAAATTATGGTGGAGAGAAGAATCCACTCATTTTCCGCCATTATTCATTGTGAAATATCCCCGTTCAGGAGCTTAATAGGGGCACCGTCAAAATACACAGATTCAAACCGATAACTACAAAGGGAGTATTTCGTCTTTGCTTTCCTCCTAACTAGGGAGTGAAGAATATTCAAAGTTCCCGCATCGGATAGTGCCAAATGCGATCGGTCAGGAATATACCCGGAATAAACATGCGCCCAGCAATTGAAATGGTGCCTTAATCTGACATGCCAACTGCAACCAAAATAAGTTTTATTTGATGGAGTAATTTATTTCTTGAGAAGTTTCTTATGTGAAATAAAACCTAAAGGATAAACATGTTGATATCCATCTGTAAACCTATATACGTATAATTATGTAAAAATTTCACATACACGCATATGAAATTTTTATTAAATATATACCCATGCAACTTTTCTTTTCACTAGTTATAAATAATTCGAAATTAATTTTACATAATTAAATCGCGTTAGCTAATTACTTTTAAGTAATGAAATCTTCGATTTGTATTCCTTCCCCTTTAATAATTCAATTTTTAAACAATTTCTCTCTTTTTTTTTAACTCAAATAAATTAAAAAATCATTTCATTCTGTAAAATGTTATTAAAATGGCTGTGAAAAGATTCGCGTTCTGCGTGACAGTATAATAATTTCGCTACTTGTATCTCGTTTACAGAGGTCTCGGTTTGAATACCGCGGGAGACTGGAAGATTTTCTTAGATTCCTCTTCAATAGGATTATAGTTAACTTCGCTGATCTTTCTGATTACAGAGATAGAGAGAGGATCCCAGTGAGTTATTCCGGGTGTTTCAGCTGGTATAGCATGCAAATCAGTTCATGAATGCATGTTTGTACAGACATAACACAGACATTTCAACATAATCGTAGAAGCTAATGCGCTATATAAATAATAACAACTGAAAATACAGTTAGAGAAGGACGTTACGTGCTTGTTTTTCACGAAAACTAATTGTTGTAATAACCACTCTTCTACCACGTGAGTTTAATAACATAGTTTATTAAGATTATAATATAGCCCAATCCACTGTACATTTAAGGGCGACGTTTCAGGCAACTTACCGCTGCCTTTCATCAGACGATACATTGGCTGTTGGGGGGGGGGATATAAAGAGTTTACTTTATATAAAAATCTTCTCCCCCAGTATATAAAGTAAACTCTTTATATCCCCCCCCCAACAGCCAATGTATGGTCTGATGATAGGCAGCGGTAAGTTGCCTGAAACGTCACCCTTATATGTATAGTGGTTTGGGTTATAATCTTAATTAACTATATTATTAATATAACGTGGTAGAAGAGTGGCTATTACAATAATTAATTTTCAACAAACAATTGAGAAACTTGCAAGCATTAGTCGTCTTAGTTTCATCCCACACGATGAAAGGAAATTTGATACACTAAATAATGGGGAAACATAATTATTCAAGAACCACTAGGTGAATTTCGCGTCTGAACGCGAAAGTGTTCTTTTTTTGGGCAAATGTTTTCAACTACTGTACGGAAAACGGTTTCGAATTCGATGGTAATTTTAACTGGGTGAATATTCAAATGAGCAACTGATTGGTTCACATAGGGGAAGGGAAGTTCTGCAAGTAATGAGCGTCCACAATTAGCGGGTCAGATTAGTTCCAGTTTGCCACACGTGGAATTAATATTTTAATCCGAGAGCTATGGCATGAGTGCCCTCCCACAATACTTTGGAAAACTGTTTCCCTGAGATTCACAAGAGTTGCCCAGACCTAATCCTTTTCCAGAAAACCATCAAAACCAAGAGAAAAGAAATTCCCGCTGTTTTTCCTCATAGCCATATCACTTTTGCTGTTTTTAAATTATATCTGATATGTGTTACACTATTTCACAGTTTTAATGTCCAACTCTATTTTTTTACGGGTAAAAATAGTTACTAAAGCAATAAAAATATTTTAAAAAATTTTAAAACTATATTTTGAATAGTAAATATTTCATATTCTATTGGAAATAATCACCAACGGTTATTATCCAAGTTTAATTTTTTTTTGTCAACTTCGATGCAACACGCGAACTGCCTTTTTATGCAGTCTAACCGACTCCTCCAAATATCCATGTTCTTATCTCGATTTGAATAAATTTGCTACATCGACGATATCTGCCACTGTTTACATGTGTCTCTAAGCTCCTGCATATTAGTACGTGCTCATTCTCCCTCTACCTGTACGCTAACTTTTCCCAGTTTTCCCAATCAATAAAATTGTGGTGAATTATGTGATTTATTTCCGTTTCTTTATATTTGTCCTGATTGCTTCGAAGAAGAAGTTTCTTCATCCATCTTCCTTTCGATACACCTTGAACGATGTAACAGCATCATAAATCTGAAGTAAATAAAATTTTCTCTTTATAATCCGGGACAGCCACACTATGACATACAAGAACAGCACTGTATTTACTAGTCAAGCCTGGTCACTTCTTTCAAGTTTGAACAGGAGCCTGTTAGATGATCCAATATCAACATATGCGCTACTATAGGGCAAACTTAAAACCAATTTTACAAATGCGCCAAAGTTCACTGAAATTAGTTTTTTTTTTTTAAATTTGATAAAGAAAGAATTCAGTCCACCATTTTTAATTGAAAAGTTAAGGTTTTTCCTCTTTTTCTCATTTATTTTAAAGATTAAGGTATATTATTTAAAATATATGAATAACTTTAAAAACTTTCTTTTGAATAACGTATGTACATAGTGTTACTATTTAAATTTAACTAGAATAACTAGTTATTCTAGTTACATTTTCATATCTAAAAAATCTTGGATTTTTTTTTTTTAACCTTGGATATTTCAATAACCCGAGAGGCTCTTTCTATGAAGTTAATCGAAAACAGACAACTTAAGATATTCTCTAATATAATCCTTGAAACTGATAATTTTAAAATTACCTAAGTTTTTTTTTTCTATAGAAAGAAATATTAAAATCACTAAAACACACAGAAAAATGTAAAATTAATAACAATCAAAACACTAAAATCAAATCAAAATCCTAAAAAGAAAGAAATATACTAGCCATTTTATGCATGTTCCATACATAATAAATCGACAGACTAAAACAAAATCCACACGCATAATACGCTGTATATAAAATATATGCCTAAAATATAAGAACGCCGAATAACCAATCAGTATTACAGACGCTGAATCCGCAACTGGTGGTCCCGCCTCATCGCAACGATGGACAGCGTGACTGTTACGGAAACTATACCGAACAATCTTTGCCTTCGCAAAATCGAGGTTGCCTCATATTGCACAGATTTCACACACGCACATTTGTTTGAAAATAGTGCAATTGGCAGATTATGCTTTTCTTTTCTGCCATTTATCCATTGTTTCCATTTTTTTTTTTTTAAAAAAAGAAATGACAGATTAACCTTTTTTAGATTTTAATTGATAGCCATTTGTTAGAAAGTATTGTAATACCGAACAATACGTTGTGAGGGGACGGTTTGTTCTGTTGTGAGTGTTAATACTCAGTGCTGGACTGGCCAAGGTGGCTAAGCGGCGATCGCCACTGTGGCTAACAGAGTTTCTAGCATTTTATTACTGCAAAAAAACAAAACAGCATAAGGCTTCCTAACTCTCCATATAATTTATTTTCTTTTGTAACTTAGTTCCCCCTACCGAGGTGGGGGAGACACAGAATGATAGATTTTTATTTTCCATATTCTCTATGTTGAAGTTATTTTGTATTGGATTTAAAGGGAAAAATTTGTAACCCTTAAGAAAGCAAAATACTAACGATATACATGGTGTTTCAATTAAAAGGCATCGGCGTATATCTCGCTTATAATTAGATTTTGTTCATTTATTGCACCCCCCCCCCCTTTTTTTTTGTTTTGTTTTGTCTCATTTTTGGCTGAAATTTGAATTTGATGTTAGAATTCGATTGAGTGTTACCGTTTCGATTTTAGATGTTTAAATTTAAAATTTGCCTAATGAACTGCTTTTTTCTTAATTAACGGGAAAGTTGCTTCCTAATCAGTTGTTTGTCATCGGCATACCGTAGAAACGAACGCAAGCCGATGTTATTTTAAGGGGGAGGGAGAAAGAAAAAGAAAGCATGAATGAAACAGCAGTTATACGAAATATTTGCTCTTCTGTACGTGTGTATAGCCGCCGGCTGTATGACTGCAGTTGTGCCACGGCTCCTCACGCTACCGCTGTTGTTATTAACGCTTATTATTTTGTTTGTTTTCTTTAGTTCACGTTCGTTTTAGCACGATTACCTTTTGAGCATGAGGACAATTTCCCATTGTGAAGAAAGCAGCTGATTAAGCAAAATTTAAATTTAATCATCGTAAAATAAAAATAGGCGAGAGTGACCCCGTCTAATCGAAACACCCTGTGTACTCGCCATTTTCTACGGTATAAATTTTATAATTTCCAATTTTTGAATTTGAAATGATTATTTCAAGAATGGACAGCTGAGAAAGGGTAGAAACAAAAGAAAGAAAAACAGTTAGCTCTTAATTTAGATAACGTGTGAAATGGTACGTTAAAAATAATGCTATGTCATTACCAGACCAGACAAACATGGTTTTCCAAAATGGAAGCTAGAAAGTTCGCAAAGTCTTATCCAAGGAAAAGGTTCCGAAATATAAACACACGTGATAATTCAACCTTGAAATGTAAAATTTTAAAAAAGGGAATGTTCGTCAGGATAAAAGATCAGAACAAGTACGTAATGCATATACATGATGAACCGGCGACACGCAGGTTCGAGTTTAGGAATTGTCCGATCACTTTTAATACCGCTTGGTTGCAAGGCTCCGAATGTCGTTTAGATCCGTCAAACGTGTCGGTAATGTCTCGTACATAGATGATGAAAAATAATTAATTTCATTAAAGATCGTTTATAAAGCGAAAATGGCAATTTTTAATTTCGAGGTTCATATTAGTATCAGTAAGGTCAAAGGAAGTGAACTTTTTCTTTCATATTTATGAATTGTGGGACTAGTACGAATAAAATAATATTCATACTATTTCCACAACGTAACCCATCACATTACGCTTTGAATTTAGCTAGACTCACTGAATCGCATCTTATTCAAGTATTTGTCAACTCGCTGCCCATAGGTGAACTTCGCGATATCCAGTCTTCTGTTATTTATTTTCAGGGTAATAAAGCCATACGAGAGTTAGAAAGAAATTGGACTGAACGGCTTTTAAATCTCAGTCAGTCGCACGCATCTCAAAATCACTAGGCATCAGCAGGCTTTTCAAACGATAGCTTTCGGTACGGATGTTCACTGTCGGCTCAAGGTCGATCACTAAGATCCTTTCTTCTCTTGTTAGCAGTATCAGTACGGAGTAAAAAAGCCTAGTGAATGACCCTGAGTTTCCAATGAGATACATTTTACTGTCCGCTTACGTGAAACGACTACAAGTGCCTACACATTGGCGCACGAGCGTCAGAGCGATGCTTTTTCTGCACGTTGGTTTGAATGAGAGCCTTCTCATTGCCAGCAAGCGCGTGAGCGAGCTACTGAGAGAGATGTTGCCGATTCTCAAGCGAGAAATACGCATGCACGCTGAACTACCCTCCCTGCCTTGTGCAAATGTTGCTCTTGTGAACAGGTTGATCTTGTGAAAGATGGCAAATTAAACAAAGAAATTTTAATGAGTGAGTGTTTTAGGTACTTCTGCTTTTAAGTAAAGCGCCTACATGTCTTTTCCCTGTCCATCCGTCCATATGCAACAACTCGAATCCTACTAGTAGTATTTAATAGTAAGATATATCCTATACTTTACTATTTAGGGATTAGTGTACTGGAAACATGTGGAGCGGAGATAATCCCTAATGGGTTTAGGATCCATTTCACAGAATATTTTTTTTTCTGCCAGCTCAGGATTCATAAATTTATTTCTTAGAATAAATTTGTATATTTTATTTCTCCTATTTTAATGAAATTTGGATAGGCTCGAGGTTTTTTTTTTTTTTTTAAGCCACATTTAAAATTAGAAGTCGGTTGTTGAATGCGAAAAAGCACGGAACAAAATAAATTTCCTTTAATAGGTGAATAGGATTTATTGTTTTTAAAATTCTATCCCCAAAATTTTTCACAATTCTCAGGCAGCTTGTGTTCTGAGAATTCAGAACTGATGCTCGCCGACTCGGCAATTGAAAGTACCCTGAAATACCTGTTGCTAGTTCGATCGGCAATGCGAAGACTTCGCATTGCCGGGAAAAGACATGTAGACATGTTTTACTTAAAAGCAGAAGCGCCTAAAACACTCACTTAATAAAATTTCTTTGTTTAATTTGCCATCTTTCACAAGATCAACCTTGCACACGACAGGGAACGGCAGTTAAGCGCGCATACGCAAAACGTTTCAGGCTCGAGAATCGGCATCATCGCTCTGTAGCTCGTTGGCAATGTGAAGGCTCTCATTCAAACCAACGTGCGATAAAACATCGCTAAAACACGAAGCCGCCTATGCGAATCCACGTGATCCCATAAAATACGGTAATATTTTTGTGTCTCTATCTTGTACACTAACTTTGTATGAGCATTCCAGACTATAAACAGATTCTACTTTTATACAAATAACAGAAAAATAACCACTGTACCAGTGCTTCAAAATCCAAAGATGCCTCGAGCATTCTAACTACCTCTGCCAAAATGGTTTATTTTGAATTGTTCTTTCCTTTTAACGATTTAAGATTTATATTAGAAAATTTAAGATTAAACTTAAGATTGGTATGGGTACACCCTTGTACTTTGAAATAAACATAATTTATTTCATTCGGGTGTATACGCCAGAACAAGGAGTATTCACTGCCTTAGGCACCTTTAGTATTGAAAAGAAAATATCCATATACAGAAGTTTCGGTACAATTTCATGTTTAGAGTTTTTTATGGGCTCTTTGGACATCATTGTGCCACCTCTGAAAAAAAATTATCAGGAAGCGAATGAAATGGTACCAGAGAAATTCAGATTTCATTGAAATATTAATTGCTCTGTTGCCAATTAAAACAGCCAAATTTGAAACTCAAGTACGCACTTTTACTCCCGAAATATGGTGCGATATAGATTAAAGAAAATCATGGGAGCGGTATGCAATTTTTCACACACATGGAAACAAGTCAAGTTCAGTTTTCTGGGCTTACCGTCATATACATCTGTATTCTATTATTTTCAAAATTTAAGCATTTCTAAAATATTTAAAATAATAGAGAAATTGATATATTAACAGAAGAACGATGATATCGTAATGCCGGAGAAAGTATAACGAGTGAACATGAAGGGATTTAATCCCAAGTGAGAAAGTTGTGATAATTGCTAAGTACTGCGTACCAAGAACAGAGAACGACGTTTATTACAATATCATCACATGTTTCCACTGTTCAGATGAACCTTTCGGTAGTGCCTTAGCAGATGGTGGTGCCAAGAGAAATCTCGGTCGCACATTCTGCAACGATGTCTCTGCCTCACGGGGGCATGCAAATCCAGGTGCCGCTTCATGCTCCCTTTGCAACTGAACACCCTCTTGCAAATTGGGCACACGCATTCTGAATCGGTCGTTTCTTCTCGTGCACTGAAACTCCCAGTGACCAAAAGAGGAAAATTTCCTAGGGAAAGAAATGTCAATCAGATACAAACCTCACTAGAGCAGATCACAAATATTTCAACTCCTCATTATTAATTTTTGCTCATCGAAATAAATAAAGTTCAAAACTTGTAATTAAAATAACAACCGACCTTCCGAAAGTGAACAGCGAGCAATGACAAATATTATTTCTCTGGGGGAATGGGGGGGGGGAGAAGGAGCTGTGTAAGAAATTAATACGTCCCCTACCAAAAACATGAGAGGTGAGGGGGGGGGCTAATAGAGCTTAGTCAATAAACGTTAACTGTCTAATATTATTTGAACGAAATGCAAAAGAATGCGCAAACTTTTCGTCTTCTAAACTTTCATATTTTTTTCATGTTTTTTTTTTTATCGTACTTCTCTTATTTTGCAAGGGGCCAGTGTGTGACAAATTCAAAATTCAACGTACAAATTCAGAGGACAGTTTTGTGAATTACGCAATAATGTTATGCTCTTCATGAAGCCTAATGATATCAGTTCAATTTACTAAACGAAATCCATTAATTAAGTTAAAAACTCTGCTAGATTTCAGTATCGAAACCTATTATATTAAAATTAATAAAGGCATAAAATTTACATGCAATTTCGTAACTTTAGTAAGAAATAAATCTTCAATCACGTAATATGTTTATCCGACCAAAGGCGCAACTATAAATTATTCCCCCCCCCCACTAGATTGCCAAATGGTCCCAAGCGATCTTTAACAACCATGCCAAACAAGAACCCTCCCCGCGATGTCGGACTTCTTTAATAGCTAATGGTATCATACTGTACTTATTGTCTTAAGTTCAGCCACAGTGAACGTAATTCAATAAGTAATTCAACTAAGATTATCAATAGATTTACAATAGTGTGTATGTACACTAATTATAATGTATACTAATTTTAATATATATACAAGTTAAAATTAGTGTTTGTATGCTCAATATAAACGCTATTATCCAAGTACAAATACAGAAACTGGACTGCTCACCTTGGTTAAATCAAGAAAATTTCCCTCCAACTTCGATTATATAAATGTTAAAATGACACAATTCAATGTTAGAGATCGAAAAAAATTAAGGGGCGCTCTTCTACAACACTCACTTTCGATTTCTGTTCACAAATAATAAGCAACCTTAAATGAGGAATCTGCACAATAGTTGTGTGTGTGTGTGTGTGTGTTCGTTATTTGGCGCAAAGATTAATTTCATCATAGCGCGCCAGTTCACGTAGTCTTTATTGTGTACTATGTTTACACAAGTATGTTGAAGAGCCGATATACGCATGCTGTATGGCCTTTAATAAACAAAAAAAGAACAAAATAATTTATGGGAAGATTGCTACTCTGTTCATCTGAGATCAGCTAAATTAGAGCCCCTGTTTCAACAAAATTTAGATTTAGTCAATAGAGATTTACAAAACTTGGGGTTGGTTATAATGATGACAATACAATTGTCTAACGTGACCATAATTAAATCAGTTCATGAATTTTCCTGAGGCTCTTTGCCAAACGTCATCAAAATCCGTTCATCTAATGTGACATTATTTGCGTGTATGCACGGAGATGGCGAAGCCAAGTTGGTGTCAAGACAAGTGCATGGGAGTTGGTTGATACGATGGGTTCCAGATTAGGACAATGGTTTCATCAGTGTTTGAACAGTGCCACCAGCACTGTTCAAACACTGATGAAAGCCACCGGCAATATGGGAATTTCCATTATACTAATATAACCTAGCGTAATTCTTGACACGTGCGTTGTATAATTTAACTGAGTTCGTTCCGTCCAATTTACAACTACAGTCGAAACTGTGCATTTCAACTGCAACGGCTCAGAATACTGTTGAACTCCGACTTAAAAAAAATGCAAAGTGTCTTTCTATTAGCTTTAACTATGAAGCTATGATCCAAATGTTAAATCTGGAAAGACGAATTTATAAATCGGCAATTTATGGATTTCCCTTGGCCGGAAAGTCTGGAATCAGTACCTTCACAATCTATACGGAAGTTGATAACGATTTACGTGAATACTAAATTTATTTAAATACGACGTACACTACCCTCCAACAGTATACGGACACGCCTGTTTTCACAGTCCATTGGACCTTCCAGATAAAGAAGTCGCTCTGACAATTTAGTCGTACTCATCATGACACACAGAGCCGAGCAGGCTGATTTCGAGAGAGGTGTTATTATCGGATGTCACTTTGCTGGCTTGACGATTAGTGTAATTGCTGACAGCCTAAACTATCCAAAATTGACCGTCGGTGATGTTATCAAGAAATAGCAGCGTAACAATACCAGCACCATCCAGCAATGCACAGGAAGACTATAGAAGCTCACTCCACCTGACTGGAGCGTACTCGGAAGGGTAGTACAACAATCTCGTCAGATATCCCGGAAAAATATCAACGGGAGGTTGAAGTTTACATGAAAACTGAGGTCCACAGCTTTGATTTTCATGGGAGAGCGCAGGCCAATCATCACCAAACGCAGTGAGCGGTGTCTCGATTTGAACCACGTCGAACACCTATGACCTGAATTGAAACATCCAGTGAGGAAATGGTCGAGAAACCAACAATATCACACCGATGGTTCAACTGATCACTGTTCTGCAGGAAGAATGGAGTGCCATAGTGAACAATGTGGACCGACAGACTATTCATTAAGGCGCCTCCGTAGCCAGGTGGGAAGGAGCAGCAGTGCGTAGCACACGCTTCTTGATTAGACCGGGGTTCGAGCCCGTCACCACCAAATACGGAGGATGCGGAAAGGTCAGGGAATGACCACCGCATATCCCGGAGCAATATGGCCTTAGTTGCTAATGCTCCTAAAAAAAAACCAAATAACAAATAACAATAACAGACTATTCAAGTGAACGGCAGTAACGTAAATGTGAAATTTACGAGTGTCCAGATACTTCTCGAAGATAGCGTACACCAAAATTGTAAAGAATGCAATTTTGATGTCAACAAATGAAAAAAAATTATAAGCATATTTTGTTTTAAAAATTTCTTTAAATATATTTTAGCAATTTTTTTCCTGCAAGAATTTAATCATATCTTACCGAATAAATAAAAATAATGCCGATAATAATTGTTGCTAAACACTGTGGTCACAATTTCCTTTAAACTGTAATCGGAGTAAAACTTTCAGGATATCCTGAATTCTGACTAACGTTTACACTGCCGTGTCGTCACCAATGGCTTTGTCCACAGAAGAAAACATTTCATTATTAGAAAAAATACGAACCGTGTTAATGCAAACATGCAGTTTATTATGTAGATATACAGGAAACGGTGCTTCCTTGCTGAAGAAGCATGGTTTCTTCTTCTTCCATTTTAAAGTGGTCTTCATTGCCTTTTGAGTTCTTAATATAGCTTATTATTGTTTATTTAAAATATTTACCGTTGACATTGACATGTCCCGAAAGCTGAGCAATTTATTATTTAGTTCAAACTGTCAGAGCCCATAAGTGTTCGGCTGCAAAAGAAAAGCAGTTTTTATTCGTAATTGGTTTGTAAGCGCCCATCCTGTAAACGCAGCATATACCAGGAATCTCTATAATGCATTATGAACTCACCGGTCCTCCACTTTTTTTTTCACATTACAGACTCCCTACTGAAATATTATATATATACTGAAAATATGCTCTAAAACACTGAGAAGCGATATTTATTTGTAATGTGGTACTCACTAGATTGTGCTGATGTGGCAGCCTTCAACAGATCGTATCTAGGTGACAGTTCTCAGAGCAAAAAAAATGAATATCAGTGGGATCATTTCAAGCGACAACAGAATGCATACAGTATTTATTAGGGCCTTTCCACGTGAGGGAGGAAGATATTCTCTTAGTTTTTGGAAAGTCTCGATACAATACGAAAAAGTTCTTCGTATATTTTGCATCCAAATCGCATGTAAATAAGTAACACATTAAACATTTTAAAAAAATCCTGCTAAATTTTTAAAAAGTAATAAAAAATGGATTAAAAATGAATAGTATACCTAACAGATATTTATGACGCTGGAAATCCTAATGAAATTTGGGAATGAAAAGTTTCGTTCCCAAGTTCAAAAGCTATTTTTGATAACATTTTAATGAAGGGGGAGGGGATGAAGGATAGTAATACGAAGACTGTTCCAGAACAGTTGAAAACGGTTAGTTGTTGCTTACTGTTATCTTAGGAAAGGAGACTGTGCAGAACTGAAATGCAATAACCAGCGATCGTTGCAATAAAACTCTGTTAGCATAATTAATCCCGAGTAATGGGCCATGGTCTTCTAATGGTGAGAAACTCCTGTTTGGAAGTTAGTAATTCCGTCCAAAAAAAAAAAAAAAATTCTGTACCAGGTACATAATGTGTCTTGCCGCTAGAATATTTAACGTGTTTTACATTTAAGAGCCATCGGCATCGTTTTCATTTTCAGATATTAATAAAATTCATGGATAATAATATAACAATGTTTTTATTTTTGTATCTTAAAACCTTAATATTTCTGTTTATAAATTCCTTAGCTTTCCAACGATATGCTATATGTCCACATTATCCAGTTTATTACGTGCGAAAATTTCCTTGATCACATGTTCATATTTTCCACTATCCTAGAAAAACTGCGATTTTCAGAGGTTTGAAAGTTTTTCCTATAGTATAGAGCTAAGATGCAGCTCTGTGCAAAATTTCATTAAATTTGGTCCAGTAGAAGATAAATTAAACTGGAATAAATTTTCGTAACGCTTTTCGCATGACGATTTTTCGTTACAAAATATGCCTGTAAAAATAATTTTTTACTATAACAAAAATGTTTCGTGTCAGATTCAGCAAATCCCAGACATTGCACACCGTAACTTCCAAGCCTTCAGTGAGCACGGTGGAAGCTTTCGTGGTTAGCACAGTGCTTGCGATCGCTGTCCATTCTCATAGGCTGAAAAAGGCCCTCCGCAAAATCAAAAAAAGGCAACCTTCAGTGGACACAAATAGTCTATAGACATTTCGAAAATAAAACGATAGGGCAGATGAAAATGGATGGTACTTAATGATAGGACATTAATAGGACGGACCAGCTACAAGTTTCCTAGCAGCAAATTTATTCTGTATTTCTAGGGAAGCTCATGACAATAAAACAAAGAACATGAAAACAATTTTATCTACCCCTCTCCGTTTACGCCCATTCTTCTGAATGACCAAAAAATAAATAAAAATAATAAGCGGATATGACTTAGAAAGTTTCTTCTCTATTCTCAAACCAATCTATATTACTAAACTAATGTCGGCTGAAAAAATCTTTCGTGTTTGAAATTTTCATTATCCAAAATTTTCAGAACCACAGAAAGCACCAAAATACAACAATCGACTTACAGATGAAATAAATAAAACAGATAAGACATTTAAATAGTTTTAAGGTAACACAGACGTTATGTGTTAGTGGGATACACTCGGTAACGGGGACGTCACAATATCAATTCTGTACGGAAGGGGCGGCCAACGAGTCGATCGCGACGAATTTTAAATATACAGTCATCCCTCGATTTCTGCACCTTGTGCAATGTAATTTTTGAGGTGGTAGATCGCGGCACATTTCGAAGGAAAAAAATAGATCACATCACAAATTAAGTAGGCCACTTCTGCTGTACGGCATCACGAAACCGCTGTTACAACACCTTGTCACGAAAAGCAGGCGAAAACGTCACACTGCTACTACGGATGGGACGAAGCAGTAGTGCTCTGCAAATAGTTTTCAGGGTTGGCGTCACATTCAAGTTCTATACAGCTGCATAGAACAAAAATTGATAAAACTGCGCATTTGATAGTGGTAACATATAACGCGTGTGCGCGCATTTTATATTTTGCTTTGTGGAAGCATCGAGTTTGGAAATATGCTTTAAATCGGATAATGTAAAACATTAACACAGAGAATTAGTAATGGCAGTTAACCATAAAAACGATTATCAGAAAAACAGTTAAGTGAAACACGGTATAAACGTCAGTTTTTACATCAGTGGTTCTCTAAATTGCTCACTTGTTTTCGAGAGATCACACTTGAATACTGTTTTAATTAGTTTAGTGGTAGGAAAGGGTTAAAATTATTAAGACTTTGGATATAGGTAGTGTGGGATGGGGGCATGGCGTACATATTGTTAAGATCCTAAAAATAAGGTTACGTAGCCTGCTATATCAGCAGGAATCTCCCCATCTCCTGTGATCCTATAAGAACTCGGTAAATTCGATTTTGGCCTAATCTATCCCAATATCTAAATTAAAAAACGGCTATGTTTCTGGCCAAGTTAGATTGCAGTTACATGTATGGGGGACCACTACAAGCATTTAATAATAACGAGGAGAACGAACAGGAACCACTAGAGAGCGGCTACGTTTCTGAATTCCTTAAGAATTCGATATGGAATTCAGAAACGTAGCCACTTTTTTTTTTTTTTTTTTTTTTTACATTATTATTTAGATATTGCGAATGATTTGGGCAGAGTTGTAACAATTAAAATAATATTCAATGGTAAAGCTTGATTTCTTAAAAACTTCTTAGTATACTCACGTAAAGTCAGGCCACTTGTTGATGAATAAAATTTTATTTCGCGAAGTACAGAAGTACGTCGTTTGAGTACCGTGGTTCAATTTCACGTGACTACTAAATATGCTGCTGTTCTTGTATTCCCTCTATTTGTAATCTCCTCCGACTTTATGCGGTCGTCCCGGAGTATAAACAGAAAAGTTTATACTTCGGGACGTCCGTATAATTTATTTTACTAATACTAACTGGTTTATAAAAGTAGATTATATCGCTCTTGTGAAATCTGAAATGCGCTTTCTCCATATCAGAAAATGCTCAATTGTGCGAAAAAACTGCATAAGATTAAAGCATGACTGGTCACGTTTCCATGCTTAGCTAACTGCATTTTGGCAAATCAATTATTAATCAAAATATTGATCGCAAGAAACCCGTTCAATAAAGTTGAATAAGTGCAAGTTTAACATTACATTCCCCCCCCCACCCCCAAGGATATATATATATAAGCTATACAGCTTTTCGCCTTTTTGATTACGAAAACTACCCTCTCATCAGAATGTCACAGTGGTTCAACAGTGTAAAAAAGGTTGTGGTGGGCGGACTACTGTTTTACCATATATAGTAAGCAAATGCTGTCTATTGTGGGTGAAAAGGTGTGTGTGTGTATATATATATATATATATATATATATATTTTTTTTTTTTTTTAAAGATTTTTCTATCAATATTCATGTTTCAGAGCACTCAGCATACCCAAGGTAGAAAACAGCATAAATAAAACGATTTGATCCTTGGTCGTGAATTCAAAATGAAATATCCAAAGACATCAGAGGGGGGTGGGGTAGGAATCGAATTGAACAGGATAATTACTGTTTTAAAAACTACAAGTTTACTCTGCGTACCTGCTTAATGAAACCCAGAATTGTGATATGGAAAAACTAATTCAGTATCGTGTACAATATTTTCATGGTAAGCGTGGAATAAAGATTAATATAATTTTTTTTTTTTTGATTTTTTTTTTTTTTAGTTTTCTGTACCATGATAACAGCAATCCAAATGATCTACCTGTTTCCGAATGTGCTTTGTATAAACCTTTTAGCAGAACATTCAAGTTGCCTCTCTCGATTAAGACTTCCTCGGAAGTCCTGCTCGAAAGAAATTAATTCATAGTGACAGTGAATTCTAAACATTTCTTAATGAAATAATACACGTATGTAACAATTGAAGGTATATAAAATGTGTATACTCGCGCTACTTTTATGATGAAAAGGGATAAAAAAAAGTCACGCGTATATCTACAAAATCATTTTATTTAAAATACAGAATATACATATCTCCCAGAAAATTTGGAGGAACTTATTCACAGTTATCACAGATATGCAGTGTAATTATTGGCAATGTTTTTCCAATGGTTTGGAAGAAAGGTCCACAGGGTCAACATTCAAATGTTTACTTTAATCAGCTTTGTTTAGTCTTCTCTAAGGTGTGCTTTTCGGAAATGTCGAAGAAGGTGGTGGTGCCAAGAGAACTCCTTAGCACATATGCTACACCGAAACTTGGATCTAACTGGATTATGCAGTTCCATGTGTCGACGCAGGTTAAATCGAGAGAAGAATGATTTGTTGCAGATCAGGCACACGGCGTCTGTGTCTCCTGACTGCTCAGTTTGCTTCGGATACCCATATACACTAAGATGCCCTATGGAAGAGAATACCATGTATATATAATTGGACAAGTTTGTCAATCTTCAAAGGGAGAATTTAATTTTCTTTCTAGTAATACTAACGTAAATTAATGAGGTGAATAATATTAAAGGATAAGTCGGAACTATAAAACCTCCGCAGCGAAGAAACTGCAGTACACCTGGGAATAGAAGATGCCACTTCTTTCGTTTAATCTTTAGGACTACCAAGACAGGGTCAAAATGTCGAAGTTTTTGAAAGAGTTATTCACTCTTCTTCAGCAACGAATTAACACAGCAACACAGTTCTGTCCCAAGTAGGAGTAAAGAACAAAGAAAGACGTACAACGGTACCTCAAAAAAGCTTACCGACAGTACACCCAATCTATTTAACCATATCCCACAAAACAGTCACTGAAATATGACGAGGGAAGTGCAAAAGTAAAAAAAACGGAGTAAATCTGTTTCTCTTGAAATAGTTGTTCATAGTAAATGTATGCACAGTGTTAAAAGCATCAAAATAACTTGAATGCTTGCAAGATTAGAGGTAGTGGTTCCTGTATTATTACTGTGAAAAAAATTAAGCTCCAAATCACCTTGTGCTTAATAATATTAATGAAGTTGAATGTTGGGCAACGTCAACTCATGTTGTTATTGAGTACGAAAACCATATATCTTACAAGAAATATATATATTCCCTCAGTATATTTCAGGTATTCTGGATAATACATAATTTCAAGATCAGGAAATTACTTTCAAGCAACTATGCTGCAACAGAATTCAGTGCCCAAGGCAGCACACACACTTAGCATAGCGCAGATCTTTGAGAACTTTGTTTTTACTGTCGAAAGCTAATATAATGGCTGCCTCTTCTCAACATGATTGAAATCGTTGGTGGGATTGAGCATTAAGGACAGAATACTTCCACCGCGGATTCTCATCGATACAGATGAAATTGGTTTGTTTTGGTAGCGCATAACAGGGGGTGTTAATTTCCTAAAACAGAAACTTTGGTCAAGCTTCTGCTCTGTTCCATGTTTATTTAAAAGAGCGATTAAAAATGTGTTATACCGAATCTGTCATTAAATTTCTATTGCTTAAAACAGATAAACTTCAGTTATTTCACTTTATATTAAGTATATTATAATAGCATCTCACTCTCAGTGTAAATTTTTTAAAAAATTACTTTAATTCGCAAAATACTATTTGATTGCGAATTAATTCTTATTTAATTTGCAGGACCGAAATGAAATAAGTGCATTTGAATCGAAACTCACTTTGTTTTATTCCTGCATGGAGCTGGTCTATTTAGGCGACAGGTAATTAATTATGCAGATGCATATCCATAAGGCTTTCCTTCCTAATCCAAATCAAATTTGCTGTAAATTAATGATATAATTTAGCATAAAATGATATTATGGTATAACCAAACGGTTCATTATAAAAAGCTTTTATGTATTCAAGTAAAACTGATATAAGAATTACAGGAATGTATATGTATAAACTACTTATTCTGTTCATATATCGGACTATTTTCCGATCCCGCAGAAGTATGGGACGACGTACAGTGGCGAATCCAGAAAAAAAAAATGACAAGGGGGCACCACCTGTGATAGGGGGTTACTATTTTGTGCTAAAATGATGCACAGAACAAAACAAATACGACGCTCAAACGTAATATGACTAGTGGACACAGCACACAGCTAAACTCTGAATTACTTTGAATGAAGTTGCTTATTTGTTAATTTTATTATTATTTTTTTTCATTTTATCATTTGTATTACAATTTTAATATGTACTTACAATTTTTTAATATGTACTTTTGCATATATAAAAAAGTTATAAGTGCCGTTAGGGAGAGCTATCATTAGATAGCTAAATGTAACAATTACTTGTGTATTTTGACTATATTCAGGTCACATAACTACAACTCTATGCTACACTAATATAAATAAAATCAAATGTACAGCACGTATGAAGATTTCGACACGATTTCACTGGAACAATTTGATGTTATTATTTCATTTATTTTTTATGGTGAGAGACAAAAATTAGGCTGTTTATAATTCCAAAAGGAGAAGGATGGTGATACTGATGTGCTTCAAAATTCATTTAGTATTCAATCGCATCTCCCCCCCCCCCCCTTCCTTCCATCTAATGGCTTCCCATTATCAGGCTGTCCAAGCCCATGACAGGGGAGCATCCTGTTTTCTATGGGGCATTTAGACTCTCGGAGGTCCACTACCTCCGAGATTCTTGAAATAAAAAATAAATAAAAAAAAACGCTGATATATCGTCATTGGAGCAACTAATGAGATCTAGGGATGGGGACGTCCCCAAGCAGAATTGAAGAGATTACAGGGACCCACCTGAACGTTGTGGCAGGTTCCCCGATTTCTTAATTTAAGCAACTCTATATTACAATCGCTATATTAAACAAGATTAAAATCTTGGATTTAAATATAAATCAAAATCAAATATAAACCTGGTATCTGAGTATCAAATATCGGAAGAGACAACATTTCCGGAATAAACAATCCTTTTCACTAAATGTCCCATAATGAATTTTAAGGAAGAAAAACAAAATTATCAGGTGACGCTCTTCTAAAGAAATATTTGGAAGAATCAACTCTTCACAGGTTTATTTTCTTTTTCTTCAAAAATTGGCAGCCATTTGAATATTTCGTCATTTTTTTATGATTTGACATTTGATGACTGAAAAAATAATAGCATTTTTTTTTTTGTGTATGTGGTGTTTGTGGTATTTAACTGGATTCCCCCCCCATAATGTTAGTGGGTCCATTAGTTAGATTTCTAGCATTCTCGAGCAAAGATCATTTGATTTCTCTTAGAATGAATTGCATTTTGTTTCAGTGTATTAAAGTATAATGGTTTTCCTGTTATAAAAATTATAAAATCAAGATTAAAGGATCAATACTAGCTCCCATTGCTATTCAAAAACATTTGAATGGCAATGGGAGGATAGCTTTCTAGGCCATTCACAAATTACGTAACACAAGACGGGTAAGATAAATGTCACAATTCCTCATGGGTTGGAGAATGGGGCTAACGGATGTTATGTAATGTCCATGGTGAAAAGGAGGGTATAAGCAGTTTTAAACTTCATTGAAAAAATACACTCAATCACTTCGTGTGAGGTCGTGTTTATTAAGTCGTTTATCCAGTCATCATCTCAATACATACTTAATACAAAATATTTGGCTACGTTTCGGGATTCTGTTGAAAGCTGTCTTCAAGTGTGGCCTAATAATGTGCTCAAGGTGCAGGAAAGTTCACATTAATAAACAACACTTTCAATAAACAACTTATACAACTTCACAAGTGAGTGTACTTTTTTCAACTAACTTTAGGCAAGCTTTTTATTTTATTTTAATTGAAGCATTACGTTACGTAAAAATGTGTAAGAGCTAAAGCTATTATTACGAAGTAAAAAGGGAGGAAAAGAGAGTGATCGTGAAATTTAAAAAGTCGCGTTACGTAATTTGTGAATAGCCAGTTACAGAAATACCGCGCAGGATCTTTCATAATATTGTAAACACAGAGCCCAATTCGAAATAAGCGCACGTTTACTTTCTAAGATGCAATACGCAAACAATTAAAAACTGCTGCTTTTTTAAATTTTATTTTTAATTTGTGAATCTGAGACTCTACTCAGACAAACGATATTCCGGCGTCTCCAAAATATCAAATTGGCAATCTATGCGGAGAAGATAAAAAGTGTGTTGTGGTTTCGTGATGCTAAATGTGTCACAACTGTATTACAGAAATTTTCTCACAATAT
The DNA here is from genome assembly GCF_048544385.1 of Mastigoproctus giganteus. Classification (NCBI taxonomy): domain Eukaryota; kingdom Metazoa; phylum Arthropoda; class Arachnida; order Uropygi; family Thelyphonidae; genus Mastigoproctus; species Mastigoproctus giganteus. Next base: position 29,362,416 of record NC_143588.1, on the reverse strand, counting down.
TTACAATGGAAACACCAACCAGTCATATTCGAATTATTATTTAACGGGACCGGAGCTTGTTGCTCGTATCTGTACGTATATTTTGTCTGCAGAAGTATATGTTCACGGGCTGATCTACATGTTGTGCGAGCAGAAAAAAACCCAAAATAACTCATGGGGGAACCCTACCTCTTCCCTCTGAGATCGGCTACGTAGTCTCGGTTGAAGAGGACTTGAGGAATTTTTCCAGTCTCCAACGAACAGACTAAGCTGCTGAGGAGGACTACAATCAACCAGTTTGTTTATTTACCACTGGCATATACAATTTTTAGGCACAGACTGCCTCTGTAAAAGAAAGAGTTACTGCCAACACCTTAGTTGCCAAGATTCACACATTTAACCACTTAACTCCTGCACAGGGGTTTCATAACGGATATGTGCCCCTGTTGTCGCTTACACTGGGGCAACTAAAAGAATGGATCACTGCACAGATTAATAGAGATAGTCAGCTCCCATAGACGATCACAGCAGTACAAAAACGATCTCAGCGCCGCCACCGGTTACCTAGGTAAGTAGGCTGTTATAGAAGGTCTATCGGCTGAGTACTGTACTCAAGGCAGCGCGCTACAGACTGCCGCGGCGCAGTTTGTTCCCCCCCCCAGTATTTAGCCGATATTTTACCCCACCACATCAATCGACCAGCTGTTCCAGAAATATCACTCCCTTCTCTCGAAAATACTAGATGCAATTTATTCATATTCGCAAAATATATGACTGTCTCTTAATTGCACAAAAGAAATGAACTTGCGCCAAATCGTCAAGCGAAGCGCTGCAAACACTTTGCGAAGTTGACTACAATATCTGTACTTACTAATATGTGGAATCACCGCAGCCGTGAAACTGTGATTCTTTGTTGTGAACATGTGGGAAGAATTTTGTGACGAATCATCACATAAGTGCCCACGCAGATCATTTACAGATTGAATCAACTGCGTTTGAGATCATTTACACCTTTCGAATTAAATGACAGATCTATGAATTTTTATTTTATTTTAATGCTATCTAACACAATGAAAAACCTTGTATGCATTTATATACACCAAAGTAACTAATAAAATTCAATGCCACTTTTCATAGTGGGGTTTAAAAATTAAACTTTTTGGCAACTCTATAAGCATATTATTATGTTTGGCATTTTAAAAACAATAGTAGCATGCTGAAATTATTGAATAAAATGTTGTATGGGGCCCTGATTTTTTTTATTATTATTTTTTTTATTTTGTTTTAAAGTTGTTAGCCTTAAGCTGGACAGGAAAGGAAATGAAAGTTCATTTTTGTTATTTTTATATATTTTTCCATAAAATGCACTTTACAACACAAAACTGAACTTCTGCTTGCAACACAATTTCAATGAGAATACTGAATAAAAGAACGTTATCGATACACACAAAGGTTTTGTTATAAGTATTAAGATATATTTCGTAAATAAATTACCTTACACTTAGAAATCTGCCTTTGTATGATATATTCTGAAACAGGGTGAAACGCAAAGACCTACTTCACAATCTGGGCAGTAGTATCTGCTTTCTCTTCTCACCCTCTTTCCCGTAGAATCCCTTTGAAGAGAGCACACAGCGCATTGTCTTGTGGGATTGGTCTTTTTTGCTGTGGCTGGTAAAATGCCAGGAAAGTGGCGTTCTGTTAGGCGAAGAGGATTAGATGTTGTCCCAGGCCGTCTTTTTACTACAAGACAAGATACCTTCAAATTTATCGGTGCTTTGAGGTCGTAAAATACATAATTTAACTTAAAACAAGACCAGATAAGATGAGTTGTGCGATTTTTTTTTTTTAAACTGCATAATCATTTAGATTTGAGTAGTTCGTGTATGCTTCCTTTTTTGGGTTGCAAAACCTGGATATGTCAAAATTTAGATTTTTTTTTTTTTTTTTTAACGCTTCGTAAACCTACCATATAGTTCGAAAAATGATACTTCCCATCGTATTCTTAATCAGTATCTTATATTCCAGACATCTGTTTTGGAATACAGGACAAACGAACTTCCAAATTATTTTATAGTAATTCCTTTAGAGGATGTTTTTTTTTTTTTTTTTTTTATAGAAATGGTGCGATAACTTCTAATCAACTTCATTGTCGATGGCACTGTAATCAACAAATTCCGGCTCCTTCACTTTACCTATTTGGCTCAACATGGATTTCACATTTTACAACTATGAAGTTAGAGCACTATAGCTTTCATCTCTTCAGACCATACAGTAACCTTTTCATGCTCACTAATTTCCTCTCTTGCCTCCTTTCCACCTGCTTTTTGTTGTATATCTTTTGTCATAGGTTTCGCCACTCGGTTTCAGTTTTGCGATAAATCAAGATATCTACTGTAATTCGACAATAAACCTTTTAAATATCCCTTGTCCAAAAAGTTTCAATAAACACAACCAAGCACGGACAAAACACGTGACGACAGCAGTACAGTACATGTTCAGGACAGAGTAGACCTTTCTTAATTTAATAATAATGCAACTGTGGGTATTACCTCCTTATACATGTGAAGGGCTTAGAGGGGAACAGGGGAAGGGCTTAGAGGGGAATGTGGGGCTTAGAGGGGAACAGGTATCCTGTGTGTTATCAGACACTCAGCCTAAAACGCTGATGGATCCAATATCTCTCTATTACAGAAGATTTAGGAGAAGTCCGGTTGGCCTGCCTCCCTAAAATCCACTCATGCACACCTTCTCGATGGTAAGCCCTGTTACGTCACTTAGGTGGCAACGAACGTGTAGAGTGGTTCTCTTCAAGACGCCTGGTCAGCGTGAAGAGGAAAAGACCAAACCCTCCAGCAATGAGAGCACAACAATACAAATGGCCCTCAGTCCCCAGCAGCTTTCACTCTCCCTCTTACGGCACCGAGAGGATCAGAGTGGAAGCAGAGGGTGCTAAGAATCTCTGGGTACGACCAGGCTGCCATGCACGGAAATTGAACCTGGCATGTTATAACGTACGATCACTCATCGGTGAAGACAGGATATTAGAGCTGGAAAAGGAATTAGAAAATGTGAATTGGAATATCATTGGTTTGGCTGAAACAAGAAGAAGAAATGAATCACTTATAAGTTTATCAAGTGGAAATCTCCTGTACACTAATGGAAACAGTGAAAGGAGTGAAGGTGGAGTTGGGTTTCTGGTCCATAAAGATTTTAAAAACAACATTTTGGAATTCAAAAGTACATCACCAAGGGTGTCAAGACTAATACTCAAGATTTCTAAGAGGTACAAGCTAAAGATTATAATGATTTATGCACCAACATCGAGCCATGATGATGAAGAGTTGAAGAAATGTACACCGAAATTGAGTCTTCTAGTTGAGCAGAAAACCCACTACACTATTATTATGGGGGACTTCAATGCTAAGGTTGGAAAAAGGCAAAACAGCGCAGAAAGAGGAACTATAGGAAATTTTGGAATTGGTGAAAGAAATAAAAGAGGTGAAAGACTTGTGGAATTTGCAGAATCTCAAGGAATGTCAGTAATGAACACTTTTTTCAAGAAAAGGGTGAACAGAAAGTGGACATGGAAGAGTCCAAATGGATTAACAACTAATGAAATCGACTTCATCCTCACTAACAGAAGATATATTGTGAATGATGTTACCGTCCTGAATAAGGTAAATGTTGGAAGTGATCACAGAATGGTAAGATGTACACTTGATATAGATGTAGGAAAGGAAAGGAAAAAACTGACTCGAGTAAATAATACAAAGGTCTTTGAAATAACAGAGGAGGAGAAAAAGCAGTATGTACTGGAACTTAAGAACAAGTTTGAGCTTCTGCAGACTGCTCAGGACCAAGATATCGACGAGGAATATTACAACTTTCTGAAAGTGATAAAGCCCAAGAAACCTATAGGGAAACAGAAATCCAAAGAAGAAAAAATTAGTCAAGAAACACTTGTCATGATGAACCAAAGACGACAAATGAAGAGCAAGAAAAACACTGACAGGGAGAAAATTGAGTATACTGAGTTATGCAAAGCCATTAGAAAGAGACTCAGAGAGGACATAAGAAGATTTAACACAAGAAAAGTAGAACAAGCATTAAGGGAAAACAAAGGATTTAAATCAGCAGCCATGAGCAGTAATACAGAAAGACAAATGATACTGAAACTGAAGAATAGCGATGGTGTACTTATAAACAGCAGAGAAGGCATAATTCAAATAGCAGAAGACTACTATAGAGAATTATACAAGGAGCGAGGGAATGATACCAGCAGTGAGGAAGATGGATTGCAAAGTAGCAACACATACGACATACCCGATATTCTTCCTGATGAGGTAGAACATGCATTGAAGAAAATGAAGAATCGGAAAGCCCCGGGGGAAGATGAAGTTACTGTAGAGTTGTTAAAATTGGGAGGAAGAGACATAACACAAAAACTGGCAAGGCCCTTCACAAAGTGCATTAGAAAAGGTGTGATGCCTAAGCAGTGGAATAATGCAATCATAGTTTTGCTGCATAAGAAAGGAGATAAATCAGAAATTGGAAATTATAGACCAATTAGCTTGTTATCCCATATCTACAAGTTGTTCACAAGGGTCATTACTAACAGATTAGAAAGAATACTTGATGAGAATCAACCGAAAGAGCAAGCTGGCTTTAGGACAGGATTCTCAACTATGGATCACCTTCACGTAATATCACAGCTAATGGAGAAAGCAAATGAATATAAAACACCATTATGCCTGGCATTTGTGGATTATGAAAAGGCATTTGACTCTATACAGCATAAGGCAATGTTTCAGGCACTGGAAAGACAAGGCATAGATACTCCATATATTATGATTTTGAAGAAAATATATGAGAGTGCTACATCCTTTATTAGACTAGACAAAGACAGTAGCAAATTTAAAATCGAGAAAGGAGTTCGACAAGGAGACACAATATCTCCGAAGCTGTTTACTGCTGCCCTTGAGGAAGCTTTCAGAAGATTAGACTGGTCGCAGAAAGGAGTCAATGTGAACGGAGAGTACCTAAACCATTTACGATTTGCAGATGACATTGTGGTCATAAGCCACGATCCCAAAGAATTAGAGGAAAATCTTAATCAGTTATGCACAGTTAGTAAGGATTTTGGACTAAAGATGAATATGGCTAAAACAAAAGTAATGATGAACAAGTATGCCACGGAAAGGGAAATAATGATTGAAGGAGCAGTAATTGAAAAGGTGGAGTCATATACTTATCTGGGACAAGTTATTAGCTGGAATAATGATAAATGGCTGGAAGTCAAGAGAAGAATAAATTTTGGATGGATAGCATTCAGGAAATATAGTCACATACTGAAGAGCAATATCCCAGTTTGTCTGAAACGTAAAATAATGAATCAATGTATACTCCCCACCATGACTTATGGAAGTGAAACTTGGGCACTCACCAAAAGAATGGAAGAGAAGCTACGAACTACACAGCGAAGAATGGAACGAATTATATTGGGAATCAGACTGTTAGATAAGAAGAGAAACACATGGATTAGGCAGCAAACTCAAGTAAAGGACATTCTTATCAAAACTAAAGAACTAAAATGGTCTTGGGCAGGACACATAGCTCGAAGACATGATGACAGATGGACTAAGAAAATAACAGAATGGTACCCAAGAGGAGCTAGAAGAAAACCTGGAAGACAAAGGCGGAGATGGATAGATGAAATTCATGAGTTTTTGAGTAGTAAATGGATGGCCAGTGCTCAAAACAGAAAGAACTGGAAAGTTGCTGGAGAGGCCTTCATCCTGCAGTGGATTGAAAATGGCTGATGATGATGATGATGATGATACATGTGAAAATTATTATATATCGGACATGTCTGTGAAACTATAAATCACAATTTCTTCTATGTAACCAACGCTGACAACAACTATCTTGGCTTTCACAAAGCATGTATGTCTTTATACCAAATCTGCTCGATTTGGTATAAAGACATATGGACCATACTGAGCTCACCAAGTCGACTTTTAGACATCATAACACTTTCATTTCTTGTCCTGCCTCTGGCCGATATAATAACTTTCTGGATTTTTTTTTTTTTTTTTTTTTTAATATTTGAATACTCATTAACTGGCCATACTTTATTCAACTTTGGTACTGGGTTATTTTCTAGATCATACCGATATTATCATACTGCGCATTATCGGAGAAATGAGGTACTTTTTCATCACATATCTTTGTTACGGCATACTTGCTGTTCAGAATTACATAATACACTATGCAATATTATAATAGCAAAAATTCTGAGGTTAGATATTAACTGCAAAAAATCGACGAGAGCGCTTCTGTTGTGTTTTATGAGATAATCAGTTGCGCATAATTTGTTTCTGATGGAATCATATCTCTTAACTGAAAACTTATGACTTTGGAAAAGTTTGAGATCGGGTAGCTGTAAGCAGGAGAAGAACAGGAGATTTTTTTGCCAAACAGGCAATAAATTAAGTAGAATTTTCAGAAAAAAAAAAAAAAAAAAAAACCAGGATGTTTTAGAGTCCACTGCAATAGAAATTAACTTTCACTGATAACGTACCAGTGCAGTATGCTTTCAAACATCAGCTTATCTCAGAGTTTTCTGTGTGGATTTCTGTTTGGACTGGCAGTTAGAAGACATCAACCATTACATTCCCAAAGACGGCCAACGTTTACAAAATCTTTATAACATACTAATTGACACTTTCTCCTTTCTGGAAATTCCGGTTTTTAGTCCAGAAAAACAGAAAACCGACCGAAGATTCCAACACAATTACAAATTACGGTCTCAGTTGCTTTGGCGCTTTATGACAAGGATAGCCTAATACCAACAAGTGCTCAATCTCCTCTTTTCATACCCTCCATACTCCACCTTTTAGGCCTCTGATTACAGAGGCATAATCAACACTAAGCGGAAGTCCGTTTTCCGATTTAAAGAAATCCTAGATGCTTTCAAGTTTTTCAAAAGAGTCACCTTCCAATGCTAGCGCAACTTTCGACATTTTTTTACATTTTTTTACTGCCATTGAAAATGATCCATTTTTCGAGGCCAAACTAACTCTTCTTTCATTAGCTGTACAATTTCATTAATAAAGCCTGTTGTTTTTGTTCTTCCACATTTGTATATTTTTCGCTATTTCACTATTGGAAAACATTTCTGAACAATATCTGTGAGTTGTGGTAATCATGCAGGCGCATGGTCAGCGTAACTCAGAGGAAGATTATATTTTATGAAAAAAAGATGCAAATAAACATTCGGCACGTAACACAAATATCATCGTCACTGTGAAATGGAACATCTATTTTCGCATTTCTTTTTAATTATTAAGTAAAAATAGCTTAAATATACATATCTTTACGTGTTCCTTTCAAAATTTATGGTAAAAAATATTTACGGCATAAGCTGTTAAATGTTTTATTAACATATCTTGATAATAATCAATTAGATAGATACCTCTTCAGATTTCTTCACTTTAAAAGGGTAACCACAAGTAAATTTTTTCTCCCCCTTCTATTTTTATTCGGGATATGCTGATTTCTTTACTTAAATTCAGTTCAAGTACAATATTAATTATTGTCTATATTTATTTTATGATATTACAACTTAAGAATTTCGTTACTGTCCCAAACTGAGGTACAAATCAAGATTTGAACCAAGAGTGCACTCCCAAAATCAAATACACCGTTTCTGAAGTGTTCTCAGGAAATCTCATACTCATGAGATACGTTTCTTTCCAGTGAATATATGCATAAAAGCGAATTTTAGTAATGATGCAATGTTTCTGTTAATAATGAAAGATTCTGTGGTAAAGTTCGACACAAAGTAAGACAAATTATAATTATATAAATTATATAAACATATAATTTATATTAACGAAGTCACATTTTGTAATAGAAAAAAAGCGGGGATACACACACAATGAAACGTGCAGCAAATACAGCGCATGATGTACATGAGTAAACAGGAGACTAATATGTCATGTAAAGATCCAAAGTGGTTTCGCAATAATATCTTGTCTGGATCTTCGGTAAAATTAAAACTGCCTTTGTTTCTAACCTGCTCTCTCTTCGAACTTCCGCGTGAGAAAGTGAGGATAAACGCAGTGCTTAGAAATCTCCTAAACTGAGCAAGAACTGGTACTAGTTTCACTTCTAGTTTAGTGCTCAAAATATGCACCATTTCGAGTTCATATTTTGCTAAACAAACAGGAATTTGCTGAGTTCGAGAGCTCAGAGTGGACATAAACGCTTCAGAATGCTGTTTCGGTTTGTCACGCCCATTAGTACCGCTTTGAACATACTTGATTATTAAAAATAAGATATTTTATTAATATATATATATATATATATATATTTTTTTTTTTATGGTTCAGCCGGGTAAAATTTTCCATACGGACATAGGAATTGAAATACCGAGTTTACTTTGATTTTGACCCTCGAACTGAACAGTTCTTTTTTTTAAATGAATTTGATGTTCATTTTGTAGTTTCCTTATTTTGTTCAATTTGGTTTATCTAATAAATTGCTTGGATACAGTGCAGATCAGAGACGGCCCCACCATTATAGGTGACCTAGGCAAGTCGCCCAGGGAGCCAAGTTCTAGTTGCTGTCGTACATATAGACGAACTAGGTGGTCGTCTAGAGGAAAAAATCAAGTTAAAAAAATTAACACAAAGTGATGGAAAAGATATAGAATAAAGATGTCATTATTTCAATTCCTCTGCTAGTACAGATTGAATAGGAGTCAATTCATTTCTCTTCATTTCTGAAAATTAAGACAATGTGTATTATGCAATAATGCATATTGTATAATCCACGTTTAACCGTCCCCGGAACTGAATACTTGTCCCTTATTGCTGCTAAGTACGGTTAAGCAACTAGAAGTTACAACTGTCCCGGGGACAGTTGTAACTTCATGGGACAGGTAGCAATTTAAACTGCTACCGTATATAATATCGTCGCATTCTCCTCGAGTGGATCGAATCTGTTGAACTGGGATAAGTTCTTCCAAATTGTGTTACGATATTCAGTTCTGTTTCTGTTATATTTTCCTATTTATTATAATTTCAATTTACATGTTTTATTTTGTGTAACTTATAACATCCCATGTAACTATTCATTTTACCAATTTCATCATTCCTTAATGTAAAACTCCTGGCCATGTCGCCGTGATGAGAACTATTGTTTCTAGTACTTGTACCGTACTTAGCAGCAATAAGGAAGTTTATTATCGGTCGTCCTGTAAGATGACTTAATACCAATATATTTACAATTTATGGTACTTGTGTATTATCCTCCTACCAGTGTAAGTTACAAAGTTTTACCTAACCTGAACAAAATATTTATGACGATGAAGGTTACATCACTAGATGTGGTGGCGTTGTAACGATGGCGGGAGGATAACAGACAAAATACTCTACTTTCTGTTATAACTATATTACATCATTTAACAAACGCTACTACCCCGCCCCCTTGCATTTCGGCCTGAGTGCTTCGCATTCAGTCCTTTTTCCTTGACTCTATTCTTATGTGACGTATAATCTGAAAATAGCATATAGCGGCCAACTTAATTTGTGATGCGATCTACTTTTTTCTTCAAAATGTGCCGCGATCTACCATCTCAAAAATTTCATTGCACAAGGTGCACAAATCGAGGGATGACTGTATATTTAAAATTCGTCGTGATCGACCGAAATTAAATTCGCGATCGACTCGTTGGCCACCCCTGGCATATAGCATATTAATTGGTAGTGTTTTTGGTTTTATCTAGTTGTATCGATGGGTTTTACGATAAATTAGAAAGATAAATATATAATACATATTGTAAATGAAATTACAACAACAAAGTTAACAATTGTGAGAGACAAGATTGTGAACAGTGTTAAAAAAAGAGGGAGAGATTCCAATATAACTTACGATCTTTACAATGTAAAACAACCCCAGTCTAACTGGGGACCATGCACATAGTTGAACCAGTTGTACATTTATATGTAATTTTTCTATTAATACCGTAAATAAGTAGCTTTGATTTTTTAAGTACACAGTATCAATGTATTTGTGTTTAGTTCCTATGGTAAATTTTCAGTCATTTTTGCCAAGATATGTGATTTATTATTCTGTTCAAACTTAGGGACTCCGGTTCAGGTAACCTTGCTTTGTTTTAATGCGAATATCGTGCTCAGTTCTCCCCAATTACTTTTGAATTTCTTTTAGTTTTGAATCTCTTTCTCGAAAACTTTATTTTTACCAAGTTTACGAATTAAATTCTGAAACTTTTAGTATTAGTAAAGGCAAATAAGCACAAGCGAAAAAAAAACAGCCCACCCTTCCCACATTACTTATCCATCCCCTTTAATAATTTGTTTAGTTCTTCTTTGAATTTTAATAGACGATAGCTTATTTCAACAACTGACCATCCGCTGGCTGAAGGCGAACTTCCGCACTTCACATGCGCAATCTGAGTAAGAGGAAGAATTCTTCCAGAGCCAAGCTTGCTCAATCCATTCAAAACTTTAGACACCGCCTAAAGATGACCTCGCAGGTGCCTAGTCTCCAGACGCTGTAATTTGCGGAACTGAAGTCAGTTCTGAAAATTGCAGGTGAACGAATAAATCCCTTTCTCTTGGAGATTTCATGACGCACCTCTGGGGGAAAGACTGTGTTCCAGTAAAGGTTCTACTTTTAAGATTGCTACAATTGAAGTTTTACCAGTCATTTCTGCACAGGAAGAGACACACTAAAATGATCAAAAATGCAGACTTCTTTACCACCAAAGCTTTAGACTGTCAAGTAACAAAAACAAAGGTATATAACAACAGAAGCTAACAATTAACCCACTCCTAAAAAGTTAAAAGAATACAGCTCTGTAAAATTCGATTAGAGACCAGGCAGACATTAAGTTAGTAGATCACGGTTCATTAAAAAGTTATAACGGGTATTAAAGTCAAATTTACGTTTGTGAAGGAACGTTCTAGGTCAGCGTTTCCCAAACTGGGGTTCGCGAAACGTTCAGAAGGTATCATCAAGTAATATGTGTTTATTTTCTTAAAAAATGTACTGATAGAATAACAACGAATTTCGTTATAAAATATTACTTATTTTCAATACGATTAGTATATATCATTGTATACATATTTCGAATTATTCGTTCTGTGTATAGCAAATTGATGATAAATAAAGTTATTTTTATATATCTGTATAAAAATAAGAATAAAGTTGAGTTGTTTCACACATTAAACTTTGAATTTTCTTTTCAGAAAACCCAGTGTTCATACTGGGTTTTCTTTTTTGAAGGGGGTACCGCAAACCTGTTTTGATTTTTGAAGGGGTCCGTAAATCTCAGTAGTTTCGGAACAGCTTCTAGGTGAAACGGAATTTACACAGACTTCTAAAGGTAAGCAGTGGTTCTTACAAATGGTTTCTGCTGCATGTCTTTTCTACAGATCAGAGGTTCCCAAACTTTCTCTCGGTTCAAGGCGCCCATAGGCCAAAAGAAATACCCAACAGTTCCGTTTATTAAGTAGATACAAAAAATATAATTTTTTTTATATAAGCGTAAAATAAAGTTATTGTAGGGGCAGTGCTGAAAGCAAAAGATACGGAGGGTCAGGACAGCATAACGGTAAAGATATTTACCGGTCCGTTCTCCCTAAAGATTAATAAGAACTAAACTGTATTCTCACGAGGGACGAGAACAAAAAATGTGTGAGCGTGCGCTTTCGCCTATACCACTGGATAAAGCAGATGAAAGTTGGTACAGGGAGGAAAACTGGCCACGCATGGTGATTTATGGAATTTCTACAATTAGAGGAGAATAAAACCATTGGAAGAAAGGGTGGCATAGTCGGCTGGACCGGAGATAGATCGGAGGTAATGCGAACGTAGCGTAAATAAAAGATCGAAGCGGTGATTTATCTAATGGAAATTTCACAGTGTTGCTAAAATGCAAATGAATACAGAACAAAAAACGTCTTAGGTAAAGTTACAGAAATTAATTAGCAACAGCAGTAGGGAGAAATTTACAGGAGTAGAAATAACCACATTGAAATGCTTAAAACATTTTAAAAACAAAAATTTTAGTTTCCTTTGTGGGTATCTCTTTAAAACTTCGGAGAGCCCAGTTGAATTTTACGAGTTGTACAAAAATACTCTGCTTTAATTATAAATGTAACTGACAACTGTCCATTAATCGTATCTGTCAGAAACGGATTTACGGATCTGTGCACCACAGGGTGCGTACATGTAGAAAGCAGGTTGACCAGCGTCTGTTGTCAGTTCCGGGAATTATAGTCGAAGCCGGTGCACGTGTGAATTGAGTGGTGTGTACACATTCAAGTAGGGTTGCCAAATTTCAAAAACTTTTAATTATATTAAAAATAACAAGAAAAACGATGATCATCGATTGACGTAAACACAAAATAACAGCAAAAACTACCAGACAAAATACTTCAGTAAACCGAGAATATTTCGCTTCTGCGCATCCGCCATTTTATTATTCCAATCATCAGCGCGCAGCAAACATAATGTCCAGTGCTTTGGCCGCTGACAACTAACAAGCTTAAACTAAGATGTATTCCAATAAGCAGGCGGATTGATACAACCAGCGATGACCAGTTCTGACAAGCTATTACTGTGTGCGGGAGAATTTTTGAAAAACACATAACAATAACACTGTATGATTTTTACGAAGAAAAGGCTTCATATCAAAAAATATGTCATTCATTTCACTATGTTTTTCACAAAATCTTTTTTGGTGCCTCCGTAGCCAGGTGTGCAAGAGCAGCAGTGCATAGCACACGCTTCTTGATTAGACCGGGGTTGAGCCCGTGACCACCAAATACAGAGGATGCGGAAAGGTCAGGGAATGACCACCGCATATCCCCGGAGCAATCTTTGCTCCTAAAAACCAAACAACAACACCAAATCTTTTACTCGCATAAGATTGAAAATGCTCTTGCTGGTGATTTATTATTATTATTATTTTTTTTTTTTAAATAAATTCTTAAAGCTATATCCATATTTGTGAAGGTGATTGATAAATCAACATTAGTTTTTTTTTTGCACTATGGAAATGCTAATGGCTGTATAATATCTAAATCCAGGCTTTGTTCCCGTGCTGGTACACTTAAAGACATCGGGGTTGGGGGGGGGGGGGGGTTACAGGCACTTCCACAAGTTGCCTCGATACTTTAATAAAGGCGGGGGGGGTCATAGAAAAATATTACTAAGAGGATAAATCAGAAGTTTTAACATATAATAGTTATTCAGATAACAGTACGAATATATATTGACAAGTGTATTCTCCTCCGAGTACAATTCGGTGGAATTATAAGTATTCACAACCCTCCAGACAAATTTTCTCCATTATAAAATTACAGGCTTATATGCTGGTTACTCATAAACGTGAACGTAACTTTGAATGCCAGCAGATAAACTATATCGATCGAAAAAATTCAAAGAAAGGAATTTTTGGAACAGCCTATAAACAATTTATACATGGAAGTGAAACAAAGCTTCAGAACAGTTGAGGATTGATACAAAACGTCTATGCCTCTTTAACTTGATTACTACTAAGACAGAATTTAAAGTATTCATATACCATCATTTTGTTAGGGGTAAATTGACTCTTACCATAGGGCGACTTCTGTTCGATACTACCGAAATAGGGATAACGGAAATCTGAAATTTATTGCAGAAAGAAGTTTACATTTCTAGTTTTAGAAATGTTGTAGGTTAATTATCTAGAAATATTTTTAGCATTATTTTATGTACACGAAACTGTTGTGAAACAGCGCGTTCATAAAACAACCTGTTTCATCCGTTGGTGGATCAGTGGCATATCATCCTACGGCACAGGTGGTGCAGCTACATCAGTGCCCCACAAAAAGAGAGATAAGACATTGTGGGTGTGAATAAAGAAACGGTGCACCAGGCTCCACGCTCGTGATGTTACGTCACTTGGACGCTTCATTTAAGTAGTTCTAGGAAGTTAAACCCAACTGCAACTAACATCAGTATAGGACTATAGGCGATCAAAACAAATCTGGAAATAGGAAGGAAGTGTCTACTCGTGTCTCTCTCTCTCTCTCTCTTCCTGCTCTGTGCATAATATTATACGTCACCCCCCCTCCCCAAATTATCGTGTACTTTTATGCTTTCCTCTGTTAAATTTTCATGCTGTTAGAAATTGTCCATTGCACTGTATACTTTGCACCATGGAGTGAAGTTCGCAAAACTATAGAATGAACAACCATTTTGCTGGTATCTTGTATTTTCAAAACCTGAAAAGATCAGCTCGAATCTACTTGTGTTTGAAGCATCGGAAGAAAAAAAAAATGTATATAAAAGGTGAAGAGATTGCAATATTCAGTCACTTTTTAAAAATGAATCAAAGGTGACTCAAATGGTAAGTTCTTACCGTATAACTTCATGAAAGGAAAGATTAAATTTTGCTTGAGATGACAGCTACAAAAAAATATATATAAATAATCTAACCTCATAGGTGCATATCATGTATTTCTGAAACTCCATTCATTTAAATGTTTTCCTATTAATAGTTAAATTACATTAATACCAATAGTCCGATTTCTGTGAATAATCTTTCCACCAAATGAAAAAGAAAAACGGCAATATTTGCTTGTTGTTAAAAAAACAACAACTTTATTTAATTTCAAACACGTTACATGCTTGAGAAAGACAATCTGACAGCCGATTACGTTTCACATTTTGGCTACGCCTCACAACAAGAAATACACACAAAATACTGCTGTGCCACTTTCGGAGCACTCGATAAAACTAACCACTTTCATAGCAAACCACTATATTAAAAAGTCTAAAGCAATATAAATTAAGCCATATTACTCAGAGCATTAAAAATCATTGTAAAACTCGGTTAAAAAGATGGACGTTTGCACTGCTTGGTGTTGGCACCAATATTCTTTTCAACGGGACTAGGAGCTTCGCGGTCCTTATAATAATTGTTTATTATTATTATTTATTTTTTGACTGATCGTTAAGTTCGAATAATGGCAGCGTATTGCAACGCAAGGTCAGAATTATCACAGACAATGTTGCTAATATAAGAATTCTTTCAAAGAAAATACATAAAATTATATGCAGTTTTATATAAAAGAAAACTACAGGTAGCTGCACAAAATTATGAACACTTTTTTAAAGCAAACAAAATGGGCACCTTAGCTCCAAAATGAACCGTCTAATGCACTCGGATTCTATCACATAAGATTCATCATCATACACCATGGAGTATTACTGCAGTAGTGACATAGTCATTTGTCTTGAATTCAGAGTCTAAATTCCAATGAACAAAACCTCCATGAAATATTATGAAAGTAAAGTACAGTACATTTTTGAATCCCAATTACAGAGATCGTAAATCCATACTGCCAGTTCATTCTTTGAAATAAACCTACACGATTTTCGATGAACTTTGCCTCAAAGCAATCAAAACATATATAAAAAAAACCAAAAAAAAAAAAAAAAACCAGTTCTGTTACGCTTTGCAAGATTCATATATGTTTCAAAGAGCTCAAATCTGTTCCTTGCCAGGCAGTTATTAGCGCTGAAGGCAAACGTGCTCCAATTTCAGCAGAAATGATAGTCTGTCACGTTGCTGTCTTTTCCAGCTCGTCGAGGACAGGTGTTTCGCAGATGGATAGGTAAGTACTTCTTCCATTTAAATCTTTCAAAACACAACGGACACTGGTAGACCTTTTTTCCGTGACTGTGCATATGTTGTCGGAGAAGATCCTTTCCCTTGAAGCCTTTACCACAAATGTTGCAGTGGAACATTCCCCACGTTGAACTTCCATGCAGCTTAGGACGAGATCGAACAGCCCAACTTCTTCGAACTTCTACAGGGGATGAAAAACACATTTATTCGTAGTTGATAACGACGGTATTAGATCAAGCCTTTACGGAAGAAACAAAAGCAAACATTTCTTAAAAAAGAAAATGACGCTGCCACAGAATGTCTAAAAATATTTATATACACTGCCCACACCAAAATCTAATCACTTTAAAATTTTCAGAATATCCATGACCGGTTCTGAGAAATTGTCTATCAACTGTGCACCTTCAATCTACAATTGTGACATTTGCAAATGTTCTTTAATTTACGCTTGGAACTTTGTTGTTGTTTCTGTGATAATGTGTCGTGTGAAACGTGCACTTCGATAGACTGCGGTCGATATTAATCAAACTAGATCTTGAGCCTTATATTGAAGGGACAATCAAACGCACCTCTCCTTCAGTGACTGTCCGCCATGTGATGTCGTCGCATATGACACCAGCGAGACGACCTCCATCGAAATGAGGCGCCACAGAGTTCACAGAAAAGGGAGTTTCTAGAATGGAGATTCAGATGTTGTTTAAGGAGTTGTTTCGATTTGAATTTCTTTGGACAGGATGGACATCGAAAATAGTCTTGCAACGGGGCTAGAAGGCGGTCCTTTAATAATGGTGTAGGGAGTAGACTAGTGAAATCCATCAGTCCTCCAGATGGGCCTTCTGAAACGAAACATTGCTTTAACTTAAAATCATGCAATAAAATTACATAAGGAGGGAAAAAATAAAAGAAAAAAAATTAATTTTATCTTCTATTTTTTAATCGAAATGATACAATCATGGCGAAATAATGAACCTTCGTAAATTAGTTTGCCGGTGTAAATTAGTTGCCAATATACTGCATATATTAAATATGCAGTACATTGAAGTCAACAATTGAGTTTTTAAATACACGTTATTGTACTACTAATTTAAATAGCTTAACTGTACAAATAATTTTCGTAACTGATGGTTTTATCGCACAGAATAATAATTTCAATCATTAAAAACAAAAATATACATTTAAATATAAAATTTAAAATTATTTAAGCACTAATGAAAACAATTACACTGTAATGAAAATTACTTCATGTTTATGTTCTAAAACAATGCAAATCAGAATGAACTGCATGGAATATACAGTATCAGATTTTAAAATTACTCAAGAGTTCTTTGAAAATATGAATTTCGACTGAAATGCATAAAACAAAGTACAAAATTTACTAACCCCTTCAAGATTAACGAATGCATTAGTGAACAAGTTTGACAAGCAGTGATTTCTGTTTCTGATAATTTTTATTATTATTATTATTATTACTAATTTATCTAGGTGTCACAAACAACATAATTAAATGGAATTATGAGAAAATTTTATACGCAAGTTAGCTAACTCTTGGATGAAACTTTACTTTTTTTTTTTTTTACTAGTATAATTTCACGCAAAAACCTAAATTTCAAAGAAAAAAATAAGAACAATATGTGATCTGATCAACTATATCATGCATAAATTTCTGCTAAATGCAACAAGTTATGCTTGTGAGGTACGACCACTATGACAAAGCTATTATTAAATAAACAAAACAAAATGAAATTAAATTAACCAGAAGGAACAGATCATCCAAGGAAGTACAGCAGCAGCAAGGAATAACACGAAGAAATATATTCGTGCACAAATTCCAAAAGTGACCCACTATAACCACGAATAATAACAAAAGAGAAAGTTTAGGGAAATCACAGTAACCATTTTCGATCCTAAAAGTAATGCACATTATGTCCTGAGCTGGATATCATCATTCTTCATTTCTTGGTGATTCCCCTCTACTTCTGACACACTCTCTTTCTCAGGATTTTTTTTTTTTTTTTTGGCTAGTGCAGTATAAGCCTCAGGCTTCCTTGCACCACGTAGCTAATAATAATAATAATAATTACAATACAATTTTATTTATTAAGAGAATTCGTTTATAATAAATGAACTTGTTAAGAAAAGTAAATTTCTTGACAACAAGTTGTAGTTCTTCCTTTACAAGTTTTGTACAAATTTGTTATCTTACAGAAAAGACTATGAAGTCACTACACATAGTATATTCCACACTGTAAACAGAGGTAGTTTATCTGCATATCAATTCTAATCTACTGTGTCATTGAGTATCAAGAATTTTCTTATTAGGAATTTTAATTTGGAGATGGGATAACTTCTCCTGAGCCCGAAATCAATGCTAGCCAACAAGTTGTCTATTACATTCATTGTGTGCCTATCTCCAAATCTATTTAGTACCCTAGGGTGAGGCAAAGTAATTGCTTTTGGGTTCCTTAAATTATGTGAGACATTTCTTTGCAGATTCGACTCTTCAAAAATAGTGTTAAGATTTTTTAAGAATAGATTTAACTTCAGTTTTTGAACTGGATACAATATTTTATGTTTCAACAAAAATTACCTTCTCTTATTCAGGTCATTCCAAGAGTTTGTCCCCATTAAAAGTTTCAGAATCCTATTCATTAAGTTGTCTATTGCCCTTATTTCTGTTTTATTTGCTCGTGCCCATATATTTATTAAATAATTGAGTTGGGAGTCCACTAATGCATAATATAAGGTTACTTTTGTTCTAAGATTTAACTTATTCTTAATGTAGTAGAAAAAGTACACATAAAACCTCATTTTTTTGTACAAGTTTGTTATATGCATTATCCAACTTAGAAAATAATAATAATAATGGCTTAGGCCTGTCGATTGGTTTTGGACGACAGTGAAATTTACATTTAGTATTTTGGTTTCATCTGTCATTTGCAGTGGGACATCCATGATCGGTTGGCCTTCAACAAGCAGCCCGTGACAGAAATACGATCATTCAGGAATTGTGAGCAGCTGATGTCTCCCGACCAAGTGATTATATGATCTTCCCAAATTTCCTTTGTCACTATTATTATTCTTAAAGTGGGTGTCGGTATCTGCTTTTCTGATCTGTGCACTTTTCTCCCATTACTGAGAGCAGCAGTTGTGCCTTATCCTGCAGGATTCCATCCTGGATGAGTATTGGCTCTAGCTAGTTAATTTATCTTTCCTTTTTTGTGTTGCTAATTTTGTTATATTTATTTAGTAAGAGCGCTGATTGTAGGTAGAGGTGGCACATCAAGAGCATAACTTTTTGCAGTTAGCAGCGATTTCTGCACGTGGTATAAGTGTTAATTTCATTAATCATTAACCTAAATTTATTGACAAAATATTTTACTCGGACTCTTTGCAATTCCATCTGAATAAAGATCAGGCAACAATATGGGAAGAGGGTGGCCCAAAACTATCACTGATTCCATAAAGAATCATCTATCTGCAAAGAACTGATGTTTTTGTTATTATGCAACTATGCCCTCAGTGGGGTGCTCAAATAAACAAAAACCCATCGGTAATTACAGCGCCTTGAAGATATGAAGGTAGAACACAAATTATTGCACATGCTGCTGGAATATGTGTGAATAAAAGTTGTGATCACTTCCGATAATCAGACATCTCTCTATCGCGTCAATTCCTCTGATCCTGCTATCTGGAGTATAAATAAAAATGTATTTATTTATTATTATAAGGAAGTTGGATAAAAACTGAGAAAATACTGAACGTTAAATAGCCGAATTTTCTGTCCTTTGGTCATTTTATTTTTTTATTATTCAATTATTTTTTTATTTTTTGTGATAAAATTCTGAAAGACCACCGTTTGTTCAAGCTCTTTTTGCTTGATATTTACACGCTTTTCACAATGGAGAAAAAACAAACAGAAATGGAATAAGGAAACAGAATGTGTCTCTTTCTAAATAGTGACTCTCTCTCTCTCAATCTCTTAAAATTGAAATAAAAAACTCAGAAACAAGATTTAAAATCAATATTACGAGATTAATATCTTCAAGCGGTGATATTTTTAATTTGAGATATTCTAATAGTTGCAATTTCTTATTAAAAAAAAAAAAAAAGAGAGAGAGATACATTCAATAGACCTTTATTTGAGGACACTTGCTTGTGATCTGTTAGGCCGACTCAATTTAAATAATCCTTAAGCATCCCACTGTTTCAACGAGAGCAAGATATTTTTCTCTCTTATATTTCCCCGACTGCTAACGAAAGCAATCCCAGCTCACTACACTTCGGCATCTGAATTGAATGCACACTCAATGAGTGCATTTAGTGGCCCAAAGATCTAAAGTAGCTGGAGATCCAAACTATCCCTAGTCAGTTCTAATTAATTAGCTCTTGTTAATTAATTATCAGCAGAAGGGTCAACAGTAATCAAACATATCGACAAGAGAAACAAAAATTAAACGAGACTCGTCCTTTTATTGTATTGAGACAGAAAGTAATTGAAAGTAAGAACACAATATGGTGATATCGAGATAATGTAGAGAATAACAATCAAAATAGCATAATAGAAAAAGAGAACACACCAACCAATGAAGTAATAAATTCGTTTCAATTTATAAAAAAAAAAAAAGAAAAGAAAAAGAAATGGGACATTAATCTAGTGATCATATCCAATGTCTGTTCTTGTTCATTTTTTATTTTATTCTTAATAAACTGAGACATAAAATGCGGAGTACTATCTATACTATCCTATTAAAATTTATGGTACACATCTCTGCATGAAATTGTATGTGACTACGAAACATGCATATATTTTGTACTATTAAGATGATCATCGATTAGTCTGGAATATATTGCAAATATCTACAATGAGTACGCGGAGAGAGGTTAATTTCAAAGAAGAATGACAGATGTCATGGGGGGAAAATGGTACTGCACGCTATTGCTCAGGGATTAAACATTCTCAGTCGACAACTGGCAACGAGGTAAGGCAATGGAAGTTCAGAAGTGGCTGAGCCCAAGAAACGACCGGGTGGGAGTAAAATACTGATAGGATTCAATGTGCCTTGAGTGATACGACTCACAAGCCTCTGTTGACAAACAAATTCATATCACTGATTGGCATGGTTCAAGGCACACCGAACCTCAACTACAGATCAATGGGAATCATCGGTCCTGAGGAGTGGTTAGTCACAGATCTCACTTTTCCAGTCTGATATTCATAATGGAGTTTGGGGAGGAGGTGTCATGGTGTGGGGTGTTTCTGGTAGAATGGACTAACTCACTCGTCATAGTGCACGGACCACTAATGCAGCATCTACATTGATGTTCTGAGCAATTCTGTATGCCCTTCACTGTAGCAGTTTTATGGAAGCGATCCTTACGCCTTCCAACACGACAGTGGTCTATATCACAAAGCAAGGATTTGTGTATGCGCGGTTTGAAGGGAATGACATCGAAACATTGCACCGGCTAATAAAGAAACTGATCTCAACCCAGTTGAACGTCTTTGGGGCGAAAGGGAATATAGAACTAGGGCAAGGTTAAGAGTAGTCGGTAGTGGAGCTCACAAACGCTTTAAAGCAGCGTTTCCCAAACTGCGGTCCGCAAAACGTTCAGAAGTATCAAGTAATACGTGTTTATTTTCTTAAAAAATGTACTGATAGAATCACAACGAATTTCGTTATAAAATATTAACTTATTTTCGATACGATTAGTATATATCATTCTATACATATTTCGAATTATTTTCTATGTATAGCAAATTGATGATAAATAAAGTTATTTTTATATATCTGTATAAAAATAAGAATAAAGTTGAATTGTTTCACACATTAAACTTTGAATTTTCTTTTCAGAAAACCCAGTGTGAACACTGGGTTTTCTTTTTTGAAGGGAGTCCGCAAACTTGTTTTGATTTTTGAAGGGGGTCCGTAAATCTCCGTAGTTTGGAAACCGCTGCCGTAAAGGATGAGTGTAGCCCAAAATAACCAGATTTTTACCAGAGTCTGCCACAAAGCACTGAAGCGGGTACAAAGCCAAAGGTGCGTCAACATACTATTAATTTCTTTGAATAAATACATGCTTTATATTTATTCAAAGTATGTATTTAATACATGCTTTGTATTTATTCAAAGATGAATATTTTGTTCACAACTACAAGTGTTCTTCAACTTTTGATAGGAAAGTGTACATTTTCTCCCTTGTATTGCTAGAGCCAAGTCTCATTTTTAAATGTAATTTAATACTCAGATCATTATCCGTTTGTAGAGAACTTGCCATAGGATCATTGCGTGAACTTGCTGTTGCTTTGAGAAGCACTCACCAATCGCTGTATTTATTTGCCGAACTTCGGATTTGAGCGCACATTTGGGGCACAAAGACCAATGTAGTAACTCACGACCTAAGTGCCAACATCATAATCAAACTTGTGGAAAGAATAATATCCACACCGTCATTCTGGGAGACCTGCTGTTGGAGGATTTCACCTGTCCCCCACACATACACCATACTGCGGTAGCAAGTGCCTTCATTTATATGAAAGATTCCTTCATCAGCAAATACCACCACATGTGTCCAATTTCTGAGCGCTGATCTGGTAAGTCTGCAATCGACGGTGCCCACAGCCATCATATTCTAAAAAATGACAATACAACAAGGAGCCAAGACTTGTGCCAGCGTTAGTAATGTCTGCATTCTAGTTAGCCTGTGTGAGCTCTATTTGGTTACACCATTCATCCTAACTTTATTTTGTTTGCAATCTTGATTTTAATCTCAGCAGTAGTCTTACGGAAATAAATATGAACTTCGTTTCCTTTGCTGATTTTCTTTAATTTGTGTGGTTACTTCGCTGAGAAATTTATGTTCTCTTATACTCGTCCATTTAAATTTTTAACATAATTACGTTTATATATGTCAACTACGCTGGTTATATTGCATGTTGAATAAAGTAGACTGGCTGGTCCTGAAGGACAAATCGCTGTTATCCCAACTATGGACAAAGATTTTCTCTCTCTTTGTAATGTATTACAAAAGTGCAATTTTGTGTTCTTATTGATTTCTGTTTATTAATCGAGTTGCAATGTCTTCAGAGTAATCCCAGCATTTGTCATTAAAGGCAAACTATCAACTAGAGGTAAAGACCTTCAATTCTGCAAGCTTGTAGCTCAGATAAATCTGTGTTTGCACATGATTATACAAAAGTAACAAGAAAAAAAAAAAAAAAATTCCAAAACGAGCAAATGTTCAGAAAAAGAGTGTATTATGAAAATTGTTAAAAATAATTCCCATACGACTCCATACACGTCACACCCCTCTTTCAATCGTTGAAAGCATTCTTGAAATTCTCCACAAAGTTATTTCCTTGAGATAATCTTTCGCATTCTTTTGGAGTATAAAATCGTTTCCCTTTCACCTATATTTTAACTTCAGAAAGACAAAGTAGTCAGCCGGGGGGAGGGGGGGTGATTGAACGAAGTAACCGAACTTTCACGAAAACAAGATGCACCTGCTCATTCCTTGTTAATTGTTCTAAGATGTCTTTCGCAAAAAGAACGAACTGGGATTTCGTTTTGGGTGACTTTTTTCTTTGTTTCGAAGCTAAAAATGAAGATGAAAGGGAAATGATTTAATACTATCCAAAAGAATGATCTACCATTTCAAGGAGATAACTTCGAAGGAATTTCAAGAAGCTTCAAACGATTAAAAGAGAGTTGTATATGTTGAGAGGTGTAACAAGTCTCAATAAATTATTTTTCTGAACATTTTTATATATTTTTTGAATTTGTCTCATTACTTATAATTGGAATCGTAAATCAAGACCGATTAGAGCGTCCATGTGTGGCGCTCAGAGACTACAACATTCTCCGTACAAAATTCACTGCCCAAGAAGGCGCGCCATCAGTGTCCAAACGAAGAAACGTTTTCTTTGTCACTTAAAACAGAAGAGAAAACTGTCATTATTACATGCAAGCTGTAACAAGGACAGCTTGTTTAAGTTGAAAATTAAGACTGTAATCATCTACTTTCATTTTGCATCTTTCTGTGAGTGAGGAAATGTCACATACAGTGAACTTATATATAAAACAAAATAAATTTTTTTTCGCTCCTGCAATCACTCCCCCCTCTGCAATCTTTTATCATGCCAATATCGGTCTTTAAGAGACCGATAAATCACCAACATCGTTTAAAGCGTCTTTAATGGTGCAGTTCTGTTCAAAGCTCTGTGCTTGAGGCAGGCAAGAAGAGTCAAGATTCACACTGTATTAGAAAGAGACACTATGGATCCTGTTTACAATCTATGAGGAATTTTTCATAGCACTGGTGAACAGAAGTTGAAGAATGACCAGATTTTGGAATCATAAGACGGCGAGTCAAATTAAAACGAGATTTCAATTATCTTTAAGGCCTGGTATTAATACCTTTCCACTGAACACGTCCAGAAAAACAGGCAAATCGACCAGAGAACACACGCAATTTACAGGGTGACCCTGTAAATTGCGTGTGTTATAATAGTTTTTTTTTTTTTTTTTTCTACTAAACATTGTCCTCCGTGACAATAGAGTTTTACCACTTGTCGCTTTCTTGGAGAAGTCTGGGTTTGAGTTTCGTCGAAGACTGGAGGAATTTCTAATGTCCTCTTCAATCAAAGCTGTAGTTAACCAATATTGGGGGGGGGGGGAAGTATGGTTCTCGATTGAGTTATTCCGGGGCTTGACGTATCCGTGTGGTCAGGAGCGTGAGTGCATTAGCACGCGCCCTTTGAATGGACCGGGGTTCAAGCTCATGACTGCTAAATACAATTAAAATTTGTATTGATTGATTTATTGTAAACTCCACTGACCTGGTGATCGCACCAGAGTATAAACAAGAACGTTTACAGCAAGCGCCACATGCAAATCGGCCCATAAACACACACACTTCTACAGACACAATACACACGGATATAGATTACGTCCGCGAACTGTTAAAATAATAATAATAATTATTATTATTTCTAAATGGGGAAGCTTGGCTGGCCTTTACGCGCGGAAGTGATGAGTAACGGTGAAGAAAATATTTCAGTAATCCAAACTAACGCAATGCAATATTATTCAATTTCTCAGAGCGCGGAGGAGGACTTATTACATACACTCGTGGTGTATCTAATAAGGGAAAAAGACACTGAAGGATAACATACGCCTATTATAAACTCACATAGTTCTCACAGAGGAAAATGTTGTATTGGTAGACGTCAACAAGGCGACAGTCGATGTAGCCAGGGAGCTTGAATATCAGTCATGGGTCTGCCTACACTATCATCGATGATAGACGGCAGTGCAGAATCTGGGTTCCCAAGTAGGTCGACGATGACACGAAACGTTTATCAATAGGATAACTTAAGCAACAGCTAAAGGATATAAAAAGGAAAACGACTTCTTTGATCGCATAATGACTGGATAAGATATTGTGCAGGCGTTTTGAACGAGACACAAAGATATGCAGCATGCAATTGAAGCATCAGTTATCACCACTGCAAAAAAAAAAAAAAAAAAAAAGAATGTTTGCATATTAAATGTTCACCATCCTAGGGAAATGGCCGGAAAGGGGATGACCTCAACGCAGAGAATAGCCAGATAAAAAAAAAATAAATAAAATTAAATAATAATAATAAACGACTATATTTAAAATAAGCGATTGTTAGCTATGCATATACAACTCGTTGTATATTTTCAGAGTATATACTACATATAATTTAAAATTTTCTATATAATTTCGACCTTTGAATATAGTTAAACTTTTGTATACATTTTTAGCCTGCACACATACACCGGATTATTCTACATGTAATCTGATCTAGATATAGTGCCTCGCACCTCAGATTGTAAACAACACACTCTTCTAGTACACAGCAATCCCGGCGTGGTTCACAAATTTGTGGATAAATACACAATAAACATAATAATAATAATAATAACGGATAAGACAATATCGCACAACAGACCGAACATAACCCTTGTGGACAAGAAGGAAAAGGCTACCTATCTGAGTGACATAGCAGTATTCAACGCTGGCAACGTCCAGAAAACCCATGAGAAAAAATCAGGAAGTACACGAACCTAAGACAGGAGATCAAAGAGATGTGGTATATGTAACAAGTAACGACCATCCCGATCATCGTGTCAACCATCGATTCCAATAATAATAACCTGTATAAGTGGTGCCAAAGACCCTACATAACAGCCTAGCAGCAATAGGTCTCCCAGCGAACACCTACAAGGAACTCCAGAAAGTCGTAATTCTGAACACTTGTAGGATAGTCAGAGAGTTCCTGGACCTACAGTAACACCAGACATAACAACAACCACCCTGTGTACTTGGTTGCAATACGTCACGAGGTGGAACCCCTAATTAGGGAGAATAATAATATAAGAGCAACAATAGGAGATCAAAGTGATGTGGCATATTCCACATCACTTTACAAATTACGTCAAAAACAATTACGTACTTATGAGAGACAGCATTTTCGTGCAGAGTAGGGGAGTGGCTATGGGGGCTAGTAGTTCTTGCTCCATAGCCAACCTTTACTTGCATTATTTCGAAAACAATATCAAAGAAGAAATTATATTCTACAGATACATTGATGATGTCTTAGTTATCAATTTCGACATTATAGCCCAGGAAATTTATCCTGCTGATTTAACCATAGAATGCACAAACCTGGATAGCAATCTACAAGCATGCTATCTCGACAGCCAAATCACCATCACCAATGACAATGTTTACACTCGACATTATGATAAGACAGACCATTTTAGCTTCCCAGCTATAAAGCTTACAACTGGGAGAGCAATTTGGATAAGCATATCCATCGCAACACTATTAGAAATGAGACAAACAAGTTAATACACATCTGCAATAATATAGATAACATGAAGGAAGCAATAAAAAAAACTGACAGATATTCAATTACAGCAGACACCATATTAAAGCGGCCATCAACCTACACTACCCCAACGCCAATCCCAATACACTGAACCAGTTTAGAATTATAACACCAATAAATTGCCCGTAGTCTATCTTTGCCTGGTTGTCTAAAAACCAGTGTCCTTCATCAAACTAAGATAAAGATTATTGCCCAGAGAAATGACTTCCCAATTTTGATTCCCGGGTTTATTGCGCTCAGTAACCGGGCTGACCAACCCCCCCCCCACCCCCAAAACAGACAATCTAATAATTGGTAATTTATCAACTTGCATCAAACTCCCAACAACAGAATAATCGTGCCTAAGGTAATTTAAACACGTAACGTTCATATCCCTTCATTTAATTACAAACACAGTATAAAACCTAGAGACACAGGGTGAAAATTCACATTGAAGGAGGTTGTAAATATGTATAGTATACAGCTATCCCCTCGGACATACACGGGTCGTTATGCCTTAGAAAAGCTATACCGGCCCTTGTCCAGGGGAAAGCATTTCCTATATATTTACATTAACATACAGTACTTCTTGTATTTAATCATACTAACACTTGTTGTACTTGTATAAACACATCATTTCATTTATATAGGTTCCTTCCGCCATCAGAGGCAACCCCCCCACTAACTCAAATATAAACCCTCTCACGGATATCAGAACATTTGCATTGACATAGGGCATATTGCCTACAGCAATTTCAGCATCACACCATAGTCAATGAAAAGCGCGGCTGCGCAGTATCATTTAATCAACACATAAAACAACCAGAAGGAATTGAACCCTTTTCAGTCTGACCACCACAGAACAAGAAGGAAGTAAGAATCCATTCTCATTTAATCTGATACATACCCGTTGGGCTTTGTGTCGCCTATCCCAGTTTGCTGATTCTGACACTATTTTTACAAAATTTAAATTTAACACATATTATCTTTTCTCATTTATTAGCACTTTCCATTTAATTTCTATTAATTTCTATACAATCACCTAAAAATTAAAAGTCAGGCAAAACTGGAATGGGGACAACAGAAACGGGTAGGCAAGAGACATTCTTTTAGTCTGGCTATCGGTCTGCTCAAAGCCCCCCGAAGAAGTAGCAGACCGATGACCAAGGGGGAGAGAATGTTATTTTCATTGTTCATCATCATTTTTATTTCCATTTTCATTAATATAATTTTATATAGGCCTTCCAGGCTAAAACTAGTTTACTTTTACTAACTTGTTAGTTTGGTCCTTATACACCTAGTTCCATACAGATAGATACCATTAAATAAAATTGACTAATATATATAGCAAAAAGGTTAAACGGCAATTGTACCTAAGTGTACAAGGCGACATCAAAGGACACAAAAGTATATAATTCAGTGTGATGTGATAGAAAAATGCATACAGATGGAATTGTAGAGAACACAAGGTGCCAGAACTAATAGGAGGAAAGTAAGAAAAAGAATAAATAAAATTAAATTAATAAAGTGAAAAGGAAAAGAATCTGAAGAACCTAAAAGATGTGTTTAATTATCTGAAATTAAAGGCTGAATCAAAGAGCCAATTAAAAGAAGAGAAGCTATCAGCGAAAAAAAAAAAAAATATATATATATATATAAGCAAATAAATCAATTAATAAATTGATTAATTTGCAAAGATTAAATTGCCACCTTCAATTTGATGCTTGCTATTTCTCTTTGCAAATTATTAATCAATTTACCAATCATTATTTTTATTTTTCGTCTACAGCTTCTCTCCTTTTAATTGGCTTTGATTCAGCCTTTAATTTCGGATAATGAAACACATCTTTTAGGTTCTTCACATTATTTTCCTTTTCACATTTCCCTCCCTTTTTCTTACTTTCCTCCTATTACCTCTGGAACTCTCGCTACAATTCCATCTGTATATATTTTTCTATCACATCACACTGAACTCAAACTTAATTATATATATATATTGTTTTTTTTTTACAGTCGATTTAGTTGGACTAAAGAAAATAAACTAAAAATCTCAAGGGCAAAAAGACCAGAATAATAGTTTCCAAAAGTTCTTTCTCTCCCCGACATGGTCTTCTTTGATGATCAGAATCAATAATAATGTACTTCAATCCCAATGGTGACTATTACTAAATTTCTTAGCTTGATATTAGATTAAGTTATTTTACTTATTAATCCAATTTGATTACTATTTTAAGCTATTTCAGTTAAGTTACTGAAAAAAGATTAAGTTATTTTGCATCCAAACTCATGAAGATATCAAGGCAAGAATGGGCTCTCAAATCTTGTACTCAATTAAATTTAATCTCCTAGGAATTTAAGCATTAAAGAGAAAAAAATATTACTTTTTTATTTATTTATTTATATTTTTTTTATTCTCTTTGACTCAGACTACGTGGTTCTCGAGGATCAGCTGAGCTCTGTCACACAAATGTTTAATCCTGGTCAGGAGCATAAATTTAGTGAAGATCCTACTGTGTCTATAGCTTCAAGATTACGCCAAGGCCTCTGTTTATTTGATGGAAGTGACATCATAATACCTCTAACAACTGAGACAAACTTCAATGATTATAAGTGTCTAAGGACAACAAGCTGAACTCACTGCTGGAATACTAAAACGCTATTGACACGTGACTAGTCACATAAACTGCATACATGTGATTCTCCTTGAAAATAGGAGATAATTCTAAATAAAAGTTATTATTTAGAATAGGTGCACAGGAAAAAAAGAACTTTCAACCTGAACTTCATAAAGAAGATCTCAATCGATTCACTGAACGGTGTACTGAATGCTCACTGAATCACAAACATTTGAACTTTGTTGTCAAACTAAGGCGGATTGTGCGGATTGTTCTGACTTGATCTGAAAGATTATTTAACTGTTTATAATGCACACATGCATTATGAATGCATGAACACTGCGTGTCTGTTGACAAACTTTGATTGTCTCTACTTTTATTGTTTTAATTTATGTCAGTTGTAAACTGGCCGTTTATCTTTATGATGTTATTCAATTATACTTATATTTCCACTATTTTTCATTTATTTATTTATGCTGGCCCCATTTTTGAGTAGGATCCAGATGCCCGCTTTTTCAGGGCAGGCTTTCCTTGTAGGTATAGGTTTTGGGCTATCGGTATGGGATTACTGATATCCACAGGTTATTGGCTTCTGCCATCCGATGAACACAGGATCTATAGTTTTCATGGACTAGTCACTATGCGTATGCGTATGGGTGTGGCTCGCCTCTTCGGGGCATGGACGGGTACTGGGATGCAGCCATCATGATGATCGCTGCGTCCTAGTGGCAAAGAGGATAGAAATAACTAAACAACACACACACACACACACACACACACACACACACACACACACACACACACACACACTATAAACCCATTTCTGTCCATTTTATTTAGTGTCATGTATCAAAACAGTACACTACGGCAGAGATGAACTAACGTTCAGGAGCCGGCCAACATTAAGACAAAATACATGTCCATAATGAAACGAGTCACTTGAAATAAAACATGGTACTTATTTATGTTGGTTAAAGGCAGCGTTTATTAACTTTATTAATAACGCGATCCACCTAAAGTGTAAAAAAAAAAAAAAAAAAAACTGCAATTCATCATTTCAGAAGTTGGTTGCCACATTAAGCCCCGATTTACCAAATTTATTCATAAAGTCATCTGGTGTTAAATATTTGAATGACGTAATCATTCAATTCAGCACATAAATCACATTTGAGGGAAAACGTCGTAGAACCATACTTTTTTTTTACTGTATGTATAAAACACTGGAATGACTAGAATGTTACTGATATTACTAACCAGTTCATCATTCATTAACCTATTTTGACATTCATGATGCACTGTTTTTCGTCTCTCATTGGTCTTTTATAATTATGGTTGACAAGGAACGCGACCTTTACTAATTTATTGACAGGTATTTGTAGACTACACTGGAAATTAAAATTAAGAATAAAGTTTGCATTTGTTTTATTACAACAAAATCAGGTGTATATTACGGCCTATTCGTTAATGAAAATAAGAAATTCACAGAATTTTTTTTAAAAAATTCTGATTTTTAGCTAGTTTTACTGTTCTTCCCCAGCCCCGAGACGAAAAAGACGAAGAAACAGAAAAACAGTGACTGACACTGTGATGTCGAATTTTTAATCAATATATACACGAGGTGTGTCTAAAAAGTAATGAAACTGGTGCTATAATTTTTTTTATTAACAACTGAACTACAACTCAACATTATCCCCTTCATAATAGTTCCCTTGGGAAGCCATACACTGCCGGAGACGTTGCTCCCACTCCCGGTAGCAGTGCTGGAAGTTTTCAACTGAAAGTGCCTTCAGCTGGTCTGTCACGACCTTTTGGATATTGTCCACAGTTCCAAAATAACGCCCTTTGAGGTGGAATTTGAACTTGGGGAAAAGGAAAGTCACACGGACTCAGATCAGGCGAGTATGGGAGCTGCGGAACCACTGGAATACCCTTTTTAGTCAAAAATTCGGTCACAGAAATGGCAGTGTGACAGGGAGCGTTGTCGTGATGCAGCATCCAAAGTCCGCAATCTCCAGCCGGACACGATTAACCCCTTTTCTGAGTCGTTCAAGCACCTCACGATAGTACTGTTTGTCCTTGCACGAATTTCTTATGCAACACCTTGACTGTCGAAAAACAAATTAGCATGGATTTGATTTTCGAATTGCTCATTCTTGCTTTTTTTCGGGCGTGGCGAGTTGCTCGTGTGCCACTCCGAACTTTGTTGTTTGGTTTCGGGATCGTACTCGAAAATCCACGCTTCATCACCTGTTATGACATGTTTGAAAAATTTTTCGTCATTTTCGATGCGTTCAAGAAGGTGCAGGCACACATTCCTTCCGTTTTCCTTTGTTCGTTGGTGAGGTTTGTGGAACCAGCTTTGCACAAATTTTCCGCATGCCCAATTCCTCGGTCAAAATGTCGTGAACGGTTTGGTGATTCAAATTCAACTCACTACCGATCATTCTGACTGTCAAATCGATCAGACCTCACGAGAGCCCTCACTTTGGTCACATTTTCGCCCGTTTTTGAAGTGCAAGGTCTTCCACATTCTCACGGCCATCCAAAAATGCTTTATGCCACCTAAAAACCTGTGCCCTCGATAGAGCACGATTAAGTTTTACGCAAAATTTGATCGCGCAACGCTGCTCGAGATTTCGTTTTTCCATTTTCGTAACGCATCACTACTACACACACACACAAAAAAAAAAAAAAAAAAAAGTGCAGCCATTATCAACCCACTGCAGGATGGAAGTCTCCTCAACAATTCATGTTGAGGGAAATGGACCATAACCTGCCACACTGGTCCAATGCGGGTTGGCAGATCGACCGTATTCAGCAGTCAGGGGCTTGAACCCCGGTCAACTCAAAGAGCGTGTGCTACTGCACTCCCGCTCCTGACCACTCGGCTACGGAGGCCTTACAACTCGCTGTCAAGTCAGACGTGTTAAAGCTATAGAGTTAAAACTTGCACTGAACATCAAGAACGTACGTCTCGGTTGGTGTCAGAGGCGTGGCTACAGTGTTGCCAGTTTTCGAGCCACGCGTTCAGTCTCATTACTTTTTAGACACGCCTCGTATATATATACGAGGTGTGTCTAAAAATACACCTTGTATTTTTAGACACTAAAAATACACCTCAATATATACACCTCGTATATATCGATTGTGTGTGTTTGTGTGTGTGCACACACACAATCCTAATAATTACCATGCAACAACTTATCATAAAACACACTATTTGTTCTAATTTACTCAGGCTCTGAAGGAGGAAAGGACACAAGTGCTTCGATGTGCCACTGATGAGAATAACTGAACCACTTAAGAGGATTTTTCATGTTAGTAGTAGGGAAAATTATAACATCGCTGGGTAACCCTCTAATGAAATGCCAAACAAATTAAGTTAAACAATATTTACTTTATTTAAAAAATATACTAAACATTCTAATCACTGGTTCTAAGATATGTACAATCAGTATAATATACATAAAAGGAGTGATCAAAAAGTTCGGGACTAAACTAATACTGTATTTAGGAAATGATGAAACTCATAGACTGTAAGTTTCATTTTTATATATATGAGAGGAAAAAGAAATGGGGAAGATGTACCGGTAAATTATGATATATATATATATATATATATATAATGATGTTCGGCATCCGCGAACACAATAACAGCCTCTGTCGTGGGCAAAGCACGCGAAAAAGGCATGATCATCGGCTATCGGGCCAGGGGTACCAGCATTTCCAAAACAGCGAACTTTGTGAAATGCTCACGTGCTGCAGTGGTGAAAGTGTATCTAGACTGGATGAATGGGACAATTTTGACGACCCGAAGTGCCAATTGTGGAGCCCATTGCGCCATTGATCACAGGGGTGAACGTCGGCTGAAACGGTTGGTCAGGACCGAACGGCGCGCTACTGTTGCTCAACTGGCCGTCCAAATGAACCGTGGAGCCACCAGAAAGGTCTCCAACACGACAGTGCAGTTGAACCCTGTTGCGCATTGGGCCCCGAAGTAGATGCTTGGTGACAGCACCCACCATGCTGACGACCGTTCATCGCAAACGCCGTCAGTTTGCACAGCAATACCAACACTGGACCCTGGCCGAGTGGCAACGGGTGGCCTTCTCCGATGAGTCACGGTTTCTGCTCCTCCACCGAGTGAATGGACAGTGGCGTATCAGGCGTGAAACCTCGGAGAACAGACAAGAAAAAAAAAAAAAAAAAAAAATTATTATATTTAGGCCACCCGAATAATTAAATTCATCTGCCGTGCTGTCTTATGTCTGTTAATTGCGATGGTTGATTTCTCTGTTTGCTAGACGAAAAACCTGTTTCTGGGGAGGAAACCTTACTATCGATGCCTGAGACCGACTAACTCAGCCACGGAGTGTAAAAAGCCCATTAAAGTTCCTCGCGCCATCGACGGGATTCGAACCCGGGCCTTTTCCACCCGGTGTGGGGAGGACGGTGATGATATCACTGTGCTACCGCGCAGACGGAGAACAGACACCCAGACACGACTGTTGGCAGAAGGCAGGGGCTGGTGGGGGCGGCGTTATGGTCTGGGGAATGTTTTCATGGCATGGCTTGGGTTCACTGATACCTCTGGAGGGAAAATAGTTACCTATTGATTGTCGCCGATCAGGTACACCTGTACATGTTGACCGTGTTCCCTGGGGGCGATGGTATCTATCAGCATGACAATGCATCATGCCATGTTTCCAGAATTGTCCGTGAGTGGTTTGAGGAGCACGACAAAGACTTCAAGCTACTCCCTTGGCCACCGAATTCCCCGGATATTAACGCAATTGAAAATCTATGGAACCACCTCGAACCTACAGGAACTCTAGGGTGCACTGCAGTCTGCATGGTCACAGATACCCCTAGCAACTTTCTCCGGCCTTAAGAGTCCCTTCCACAGCGGCTGGCTGCGGTGCATGCTGCGAAAGGCACATATCCTGGATACTAGGTAGGTGGTCATAATAATGCGACTGGATCCTATAGATACAGGGTGATTCACTACCAGTGCGATAAACTTGCAGGAGGTGTAGGGGGCACAAAGACGAATCGGAATCACATAGCATTGCAGGGTCCGAAATGCTTTCGTCATGCGGTAGAGGACGTTGAACGGGAGGTCGCGTGAACAGCGATCCCGCTGAAAGTCAGCATTTGCGAACCGGTTCCCGAGGCAGTAGGATGGACGAGTATTCAAACGTTGAACTGGCCGACATGCACCTCGCGTATGGAGCTGCGGACTGTAACGGGCGCGCCACTCTGCGCTTGTACAAGGAACGTTTCCTGCACAGGCGTCCTCCTCATCATACGATTTTCGCACGTGTGCACAGAAGGTTACGTGCGACTGGTTGTTTCACGAGAGGTACCATGAATCGAGAGCGAACGACGAGGACGCCAGACAATGAGGAGAATGTCCTATGTCTTGCAGAAGGCAATCCGAGTACGAGTACTCGAGCGATAGGCCAACGATTGGGTATTTCCCAATCCACTGTATGGAGGATACTGTCAACAAACCAAATGAGTTCATACCATCTGCAACGCGTCCAATCATTGGAGCCTGCAGATTATCCACTCTGGAGGACTTTTGCTACTCGGTTTCTTCAACAGAAACGGTTCGCAAATGCTGACTTCCAGCGGGATCGCTGTTCACGTGACCTCCCGTTCAATGTCCTCTACCGCATGACGAAGGCATTTCGTACCCTGCAATGCTATGTGATTCCGATTCGTCTTTGCGCCCCCTACACCTCCTGCAAGTTTGTCGCACTGATAGTGAATCGCCCTGTATACAGTATATCAGTGTAAAAAACTGGAAAGGGAAAAGGAAGGTAGAGGGGAAATTGATGGACTAGGACCACTAAAAGACAGAAAACACCCAATGACCCCAGTGAATATAAAAAAGATGAGGGGGCAGCATAGTTATAGAAAAAGTACAGCGTGTAGATTTTGAAAAAGTAAAAAGCATAATAATAAAAGATAACAAAATACATTTTAAAGTTTTTATATTTTATTTTTATGCTTTTTACCTTTTCAATTTCTATACTCTACTTTTTTCTATACATATATATCATGATCCTTTAAAAATGGAACAAATAGGATTAAGTTCAGAAGAAAGCAGAACCTCCTGAAATCACCATGCAAAGCTTTAAAGATAGCTGGACACAGCCCTATAAGAATAAATAGATATGTAACAGCGTGCTCCCTAAGGGAATTGTTTTAGGCAAATGCTTGGAGCGGCACGCGCAGCTTGGATAGTCTCCTCCCATGACCTATATTAGGTCATGGGAGGAGACTATCAAAATCAAAACACTTGGTTAGGAAAGGAATTTGCATATTCATAACGTATTTACAAATTCACTACTTACAAAAATTCATTTCTCTCTGAGAGACCGGGAGCACCATATCCTCGACCATGCCCATGACTACGTTGCCTTCACGGACTTCGCTCAGAATCTTTTTACCCGAAGAAGAGCACTACCAGGAACGCAGAACTAAAACCAGCCAAGAAATCTCTACGAATTAAGGATTGGGATACCTACCATTGGGAGATACCTTCCTGTCCAGCTCAGAAGGCTTAGGACGACAAGCACTGATGATGACGATAATTGAATTGTACTAGCAACCCGATAACATGAAACAAGACAAGGCACCTGGCATCAAGACACTGGATTGATACTACCTGATTACTCTTCTCCAACATTTTTACACCAAACTTAACCTTTGCAGCAATAACTCTAACTGGCTCTGCCACTGGATAGCACAGGACAATGAGTAAAATGGAACCCAGCAAAATACTGCTGCTGCTTCCCAGTTCTCTAACGATGGACTGACCAGACACAAACTAAAATTGAAGTCATTTTGGATATCTTCATCCCGATAGAGACCACGTGCAGCTCCGCTGCCACCATGCCAACTGGCGGTCTGAACTGAGTACCCCAACCTGGTTCCCTTTAAAATCCCCTTCCCTAGGCAGGGAGGGGGTAGAGACGGGCTTCTGTCTCCTCCCCTTCCCTGCGTCCCCGTGTTCCTCCTGGTGGGACTTGCCCCACTGACCTTTTGGGGGTTACCTTCCCTATCAACCCCATACCTGCCCCCTTCAGTCTTCACCCCTACTCTAACTTAACTCCCACTATGGACACAACACACACATTCACTTTTTGAAAAACTCTGGCCTTCACAGAGTTCTGTGCTACACAAACAGAGTATACAATGCGGAGATGGGGGAACCCCTGGGGCCGTCAGACAACTAACATTCTACTTTATTCATAACGTATTCATATTTTAAAGTTTTGGCCAACAGGAACGGGACCGATTTTGAGGTGCCAGTTTCAATGGAATAAATTTTAATGAGTAAGTTTTAATTTTAATATATTCGAATGTGAATATATGTAAATTTTGGTGCAGAAATCGGTGGAGGGGGAGCGGAAGAATTTATAGTAATGAAGTTTTTCAGTAGAGGTACAGAATGGAGTTTAGGAGAATTCATAGTATTGATCAGAGCTATAGTGGACTAGTTTTTTGGTGAACAGCCTATACCTTCTGGTTTTTGAAAGACTTGAAGAAAGAAATATTATTATTTGTTTCTTCAAGGAAAATTTAAAAAAATTTATTAGAATTTGATTACCAAAATACAGATTATTATTTTAAAAAATCGCTTGTTTTATTCTATGCGACCGAAGCGAATTCAATTAATAAGCCTGATATGCACAGTATACTCCTGCTTTTCGTAACATTCATAGAGTATACCTTCTGCTAATTTTATGGCACTAGTAGTGATGTAAATTTTTTTTTTTTTTAGTAGTTGTGGGAGTGCAGTTGAACCAACAAGAGAAGTTGTAGTAAAGGGGGGGGGGGGGCAGGGAAGCGGGATACTGGAAGAAAGGCAGATGATAAGTGCTGAATCCTATCCTAAAAAGAAAGGAAAGTTAGTTCGGAAAATAGTTTGTTGCAATACTGTACACTTCTCCTGCATTAGCCGTCCACATAGTAATGTCCGTCAGAATAAGGTGAAGAAAAATTCAGTAAAATACTCGGGATGCTTTCTAATAATAATTGGTTTTCCAATGATCTTCCAATTATAATTGGAAAGTGTCCAAATACTTTGAACACTACAATAGTGTTCAAGGTAGCCGATGAGCCAGAGTTCAGCTAAGTAGAAAAATTCGGTACGTGTTACATCATCTCCTTATTGAAAGAACAGATAGGAACATCCCGAAGAAAACTTTCTTGTAAGAGGAGGAAGAATCCGCTGATTGAAGATCCCAGAAAAGAGAATAAATATGTCATCAATTTACAATAACGGAATACTATTGCTCATGAATCATCATAAAATCATAGAACTGTATTGGCCAATACACACTTAAGGTTAAGGATCTGGAAAAGGAATAATGTACAGGGTAATATTGTTACGTATGTATGCTAAAGGATTTGTTTATTATTTTATTTTTTTTGTTAAAAAATTGAATAGTATGGAAAAAAATACTGCTTATGATAAATAAGCCTGATGAAATTTTAAATATATGATTGATGGAAGTAAGTGAGAATGAAATAGGGCAGGGGTGGCCAACGAGTCGATCACGGATTTAATTTCGGTCGATCAGGACGAATTTTAAATATACAGTCATCCCTCGATTTGTGCAATGAAATTTTTGAGAGGGTAGATCGCGGCACATTTTGAAAGAAAAAAGTAGATCGCATCACAAATTAAGTTGGCACTCCTGAAATAGGGAATTAGATTGGTGCGTGTTTTGCACTGTTGTCTGAATACAGATTTTTTTTTTTTTTTTTTGAAGGAAAGGAGGTGAATATATAGAGAAACTTAGATCAAACCTTAGCAAGTACTTGAGTAGTATTGTTATTCGACTTACATAATAAATGTTTTGATATTTATTTCTTGTGTCCGCTTCTGATTGTTCATGAGACATACACACCTTGCCCTGTATACA
This sequence comes from Mastigoproctus giganteus, assembly GCF_048544385.1. Lineage (NCBI taxonomy): Eukaryota > Metazoa > Arthropoda > Arachnida > Uropygi > Thelyphonidae > Mastigoproctus > Mastigoproctus giganteus. Next base: position 29,324,271 of record NC_143588.1, on the reverse strand, counting down.
CATTTGTGGGCAAAACCATCAGCTCCAGGACTTTCCTGATTGCACAGCAGTGAGATAACATTGTGGGCCTTGGCGCTTGAAGGGAACTGTTGCCCAAAACTGTAACACATAAACAACAATTACCGCAATAGTCTATACCAAGGTGACGAGTATACATAGAAAGTAACAAGGGAATAAATGGAGTATAGAGGGTATAAAATACAGCTTACAGGTATAAAATAAACAGAAAGTTGGAAAGAAAATATAACCCTTCCCCAAAGGTTATTCGACTAGATCTCCCTTCTAGTAATCTCACTGACACTATACACTGATTCCAACACGTCAGAGAGCATTCCTAATAGGCTTCCTTTAATATTCCTAACAGTTCCTGTGTCGTATTTCGAATAATCTTCTCAGTCGCTGCAAAAGTGGCAATTACTGGAAGACCGCTTCTTCGGTTGTTTTCTCCAAACAGCAAAGAGCAATCGCTCGTAGAACTGTACTGTAGTATATATTCTTCGTTCACTTGTGCCCATGGGCGGCATATTCATAATGAACAACGTACTGTGAGTAAAAATAAGCATGATTTTCACATTTGATCGAGTTTTTTTGGGCCATAGATAAGGCAAGCGTCTTAAAACGAGAGGACTGGGCTTTTTTTCCCACAAGTCATAGGCATATATCCATGATTCGAGACGACTAATGAGGAAAGAAACAAAGTGAGGGTCAGCAGCAGCACGTGACGAAGATCCTAACATCCGATAACTCGCCGCAGAATTCACAAATCTTGTGTTAAACTGATTGTGACATATCCCATAAGAAATGCCAATTTCAATAGCAGCTTCGCGGATAATTAAACGCCGATCGCTCCTGATGAGACCATGACTACGAACTATTGATTCACTGGTGCTTGAAGATGGAGACCGGTTTCACTGGTGCTTGAAGATGAATAGGACTTTTTCCTAACCGGAAACATTTGACGCAAATTCTCTGCTAATCATTTTAATCATTTCAACGTGCATTTATTCAAACTGACTGTAGATAAACGGTGATTCAAGCGTTACTATATCTAGAAGTCACCGAACATGTTCCGCAGTCACAACTCGCTATGACGAGAACGCATTTTCACGATACAAGGTCAATCCTCTAACTTTTTTGCTTACGCTTCGTACATCTGAAAAACATGATATTATATAATGGACGACAATATAACAATCACGCTGCAAACAATAAGATAAAAAGTGAATGAACGTTCTGCAAGTTAGGAGGAAAAAGTTAAAAGAATGAAATACAAACGACTTTTCTAAAATTATTACATAATTACGATGATGCTTTTGTACCTATCTTGTGAACGTCTTTGACCCTGTAAACATAAAATTTATTATACTTATATATATATATATATATATTTTTTTTTTTTTTAAGAAGAAAAAAAAAACAAAAAAAAAAAAAAACAGATCCATCCATCGTAAATTGATTAAATTGGTGAACACCAGTATACTGAATCAATATATGTATGTATCAGGTTCAGATAATGGACGTTTTACAAACGGCCTTGGTTCACACTGTATGTAGTAATATATACTTCATAAATGTATGAAAAACAATGGGCACGTCTCCTGGAACAAAAAGACATTTCACCAGGTAACTACACCTATTTTGAAGTTCTAGCCTTTTTAAACATATACTGTATCTTCAAAACTTTATTTTAAATACGAAAATAAGTGTAATCTCTTTCTGCTGACGTAAAATAATCTCCGGCTGCTTGAATTAACTATTAGTTCTATTATCAAAAATGAGAACTTCTGGGGTAAACCCACGACAAATAAGATAATGTTACATTAAACAAACACAGTTACGTTTAAAAAGTAATGGGTACATTACTTTTTAAACATCCTTACTTATCACCTTGTGTTTTCTCAGTAATATGAAGTTATAAGATTTTTATCTAATGAAACAGTATATTTACATTTATGGCGGCAGTCACTCTGACCACCTTGTACAGCTTCATAGCTTTCAACTGAAAATCGTTAATATTATCACATTACATTGGAAAGATTTTTTATTTTATTATTATTTTTTTATTTATCTACTTTATTTTTTATTTTATTTATTATTATTATTATTTTTTTACTTGGTCTTCGCTCAGAAAGCTCAGGCAACCTTGACGGAGACTAGCCAGAGAGAAATGGGCAGCCTGGCTACCTCCTAGTGGTCATCATCATCAGCAGCCATTTTCAATCCACTGCAGGATGAAGGCCTCTTCAGCAACTTTCCTGTTGCTTCTGTTTTGTGCAATGGTCATCCATTTATCATCTGTCCATCTCCGTCGTTGTCTTCTAGCTCCTCTTGGGTACCGTTTTGTTATTCTCTTAGTCCATCTGTCATCATGTCTTCGAGCTATGTGTCCTGTCCAAGACCATTTTATGTGTCCTTCTGAAAGCTTCCTCAAGGGCAGCAGTAAACAATTTCGGAGATATTGTGTCTCCTTGTCAAACTCCTTTCTCGATTTTAAATTTGCTACTGTCTTTGTCTAGTCTAATAAAGGAGGTAGCCTTCTCATATATTTTCTTCAAAATCATAATATATGGGGTATCTATGCCGTGTCTTTCCAGTGCCCGAAACATTGCCTTCTGCTGTAGGGAGTCGAATGCCTTTTCATAATCCACAAATGCCAGGCATAATGGTGTTTTATATTCATTTGCTTTCTCCATTAGCTCTGACATTACGTGAAGGTGATCCATAGTTGAGAATTCTGTCCTAAAGCCAGCTTGCTCTTTCGGTTGATTCTCATCAAGTATTCTTTCTAATCTGTTAGTAATAACCCTTGGGAACAACTTGTAGATGTGGGATAACAAGCTAATTGGTCTATAATTTCCAATTTCTGATCTATCTTCTTTCTTATGCAGCAAAACTATGATTGCATTATTCCACTCCTTAGGCATCAACACCTTTTCTAATGCATTTTGTGAAGTCTTGCCAGTTTTTGTGCCATGTCTCTTCCTCCCAATTTTAACAACTCTATAGTAACTTCATCTTCCCCCGGGGGCTTTCTGATTCTTCATTTTCTTCAACGCATGTTCTACCTCATCAGGAAGGGTATTGGGTATGTCGTATGTGTTACTAATTTGCGATCCATCTTCCCCACTGCTGGCATCATTCCCTCGCTCCTTGTATAATTCTCTATAGTAGTCTTCTGCTATTTTTGAATTATGCCTTCTCTGCTATTTAGAAGTACACCATCGCTATTCTTCAGTTTCAGTATCATTTGTCTTTCTGTATAGCTGCTCATGGCTTCTGATTTACGTCCTTTGTTTTTCCTTAATGCTTGTTCTACTTTTCTTGTGTTAAATCTTCTTATGTCCTCTCTGAGGCTCTTTCTAATGGCTTTGCATAACTCAGTATACTCAATTTTCTCCTTGTCAGTGTTTATCTTGCTCTTCATTTGTCGTCTTCGGTTCACCATGACAAGTGTTTCTTGTCATGATGGTGGTGTGTGTGTGTGCAACGTGGAGTCCCACTAGGGGCCCTGCGCCCAAATGCCAGGACACACAACAGAACCCAACACAAAACTACACATTCAACATACAACGCCCTTCTGGCATTTACAGAAGTGCTGTACCTCTTCACAGCGTACATATGGCGCATATGTGAGAAACCACAGGTGGCGCCTGACCCTAACACTATGCATTCAGACATTAAATGTATTAATTAAAGCGATCCCAGCCAACCTATGGCAACCCCGCTGTCAATTACACATAATTTAGCAGCACTCTAATTATACTCCCTCTCCTGTTTGCCCCAATACAGGGATAGATACATATGAAAAAAACTGAGAATAATCAAATTACATAAAAAAATAAATATACGTATAATTAAATTTCAGACAACGTCCAAACTTCATCGCAAAGTGTTACATTTGTTCAGAGTCTGTTGAAAAGCCAGCAGCACAAGGAGCTGCCGAGAACAGAAATGCCAGTACAAGGAGCTGGAGTTGCAGTGGATATAGCAGGCTCATGCCTCCCCAAAGCTTTTCAGAACCATTCCACAGAACTTTAGGCAATTTGACACTACACCATATCGTATTACCAATCCAAGTCTTCCAGCCGTCCAGACAACTCGCCTCTCACGTAAATTTTTTTTAATCAGTATAAAATATATAAAAGTTTTCTGCAACCAAAACAAGCGAATACATGAAATACACATGTGTATATAAGAAAATTATAAAAGGAAAGAATAATAGAAGTACGTGCAGAGGCAGATTTACAGTTAAGCTTAAGCTTCAGGGCCCCTCACCTGTACGGGCTCCTTCACTACTGTAATACTCTAAATACGTTAGTGCATTGTATCATTAGTACAGTGTTCTTGTGGCCAATTTTCAATAAACCTTATGCTATTTTATATTTTCAACGACTTGAAGATGATGAATTCTCTCTAATAACGCCCTAAAAATTTCCATCACTCTTATCTTCTTCACTTTTTTATTACAATATTCGCATAAAAAAATAGGAAAAATGTAAAAAACTTTCCCGTAGATGGAAATATTTAAAAAAATTAAGGCTGAATCGTTTACGCATCGGATGAATATTGAAAATTTCAACTCGTCTGATGGTTCCAGAATGGTTACAGAAATTTAAGACTCGTCATGGGGTATTTTCGAAAAAGTGCGCGCGAAAACACAGCCGTCGACACTGAAGCTGTGAAGGAAGTCGAATTGTTTAAAAATTGTTTTTTTGACATACGACCAGAACGACATCTTCACTGCTGATGAAACTGGCGCTAAACATATCTGGCACAGAAAAGCTTTCTCTCTAACCTGTGGAAAAACCCAAAAGCCCTATGCTTTAAAGATATTGCACCCTTTATTTAATAGACTATCCATAGACTTTCAAAAGCTGTGCAAGGACAGAACCTACAGGTCTTCCACTCTTGTAGATATGTCCTCATCATGCCCTAGGAGGGATTTTTTCGGTGATGCTACATCTCTCGCATTTATGTATGTTCCTTGTTTACGTATGTTACCAGTGACTGTATATTGTTTTGTATTTACCCTTTTGAGTACTCTGTTCATTGACTGTAAATAGTATGTTATTATTTATTCCATATTATTAGTGTAATCCGTGTCCTTTAGCTACATAGCTGTAAAGGCACCATTTTCTGGAAATAAACTGATATTAATAATAATAATGTATCAAGAAAACCAAAAGGCTTTTGGATGTCATCAAAAATATACCAAGAATGGATTAGAGATTTAGGTCGCAAGGACAGGAAGAGTAGAAAAAATCTGCTGTATTCCTAATTTACTCACGTCTAATAAAGCTGTATAAGTGAGTAAATCAGTTACCAAGTGCCACAGTTCTAAGGGTACATTTTTAAAAATGGACTATAAAAACTGATAATCGAATTTAGTACGAAATGAAAAATTCATACCAGGAAAAAAAAAAAAAAAAAAACATGAAAATACTCATTCCATTTCAGACAAACAGAAGAAGAAAGCTCATAGACAACTTTCCTTTCTTGACAGAGGATTTGAACATGAAAATTAAAACCCTACTGTTCCACTGCATTACTTGTTATGTACTAAAGTAAAGTGTAGTGTGCTAGTTGTCTGACTGCACCAGGGGTTTCTGCCATCTCCATTGGGATAGTTCTCGATTTTGAGGAAGAGGCGGAAAACCAGATCTGCGCGAATTATACATATTTTTTGTGGCACGTTTAATATCGCACTTTATTAAATTTGAAGCAAATTCATTACCTAAAAATGATATAAAATTTAAGTGTTGGTGCTTACTTTCACGGTAGCTGAACTCGGCGCAGGTAGAGTGGCTCAATTAGGACACTCCATACAATTGTGCGGAAGGGAAAATCGAAGAGGAAAATCAAAAAGTTTCAGTGGCTTTACCGAAGTCCTAATGATGATGACACTACAATATTTTAAACAATAGATCTGTGTGGCAATTCCCCTCCCTTTTAGGAAACATATGGGCGAACGTTGCCGTGCCGATGTTGTTTGAAAACATCTAAAAGTTGTAAAACATTCGCCAAATAGTAAACGCGTTTAACGAATCGTTACCCGGCCGATGCTACTTGTAGAAACCGTAAAACCAGAAAGTTTGAGTAATCTGTCGCTTATGATCTGTGGGCTGCTGAACTTGTTCGCAAATAACATTTAGACAGTTCCATGAACTAACAAATTTCTCGATTACATTGGAGCACGGTAAAAACTTTTATGGATCTGAGATAAAACCTCCACCCTTTACAATCGGCTTTAATCTTTAATGGGCTGCTTTGGGGAGTGGGTAATACGAGAACTGAGTTTTCTACGACAATACAGTGATTTCGAACTTTATCACACGTTTGGAGAAGTCTGGTTTCGAATCCTTCTGGAGACTGGACGACTTCTTAAAGGCTTCTTCACTTATAGCAACATATGGCCTAACATGCAGATGTACAACTAATAGTAGCAGGAATCGAGAACTAAAATTTCCGCTTCTCAGGTAGTTTGCAGGATTCACCATTTTCCTAAGCACAGCCGGAAAACAGGTGACGCCAGATTTGAGAAGTTCGATTGTACGCTAATTTTTCTTTCTTTCTTTCTTTATTATTATTTTTTTTTATGAGTAACATGAAAGGTATCAGAACCTATAGTATTTAGTACAGGGCATGGGTTAGAGGTTGAGAAGACAGAAGATATTTGTTGACAATAGACTTGAATTTCTTTACCTTGTAATTTTCGAAAAATGCATGTTCCGATGGTTATGATTTGAGGTTTTATGGTGCACTGGCAACCTAGGCCATGATGCGTCAAGCCCACTGTTTCACAAAACACCAAGAGGAATAATTGAGCAAGAGGAAAAGTTGGTTCTGTGAATTTAGAGTTGGACAGTGAATGATGATGGTTGAAGAGGTATTCGGACTGGTTTGAAAGTGGAATTACAGATGGTAATTAAAAAAACCTCTGAAAACATCTATGAGACAGAGAATGGAGAGACTTCATAAGAGAATCGGACTGTCCTCTTTTGAACCAAGGAGCTTGAAAGGAGTTCTGGGTATCCATCACAGATAAGGGAAGAATAATGAATGTTAAGGAGAAGTTGGGATTTGTAACTATTTAGAAGAAAAGTGACGCAGACAGTGAAAAAGGAAATCTGTTTTTTTTTTTTTTAAAATGCAGAACAAGGAATTCGTTATGTGATTTATATCAAGAGAGATTAACTTTATGTTAAGCTAGGGTAATCTCCATTGGTATGGGTTCTTGTCATGGAAGGTGGCACTGAACATTTTTTTGGAAAGAGGAGATTCCTAATTAGGAAACCTGACACCGAATATCAAATGGAACATATGCATAAACACTACCTTTTAAAGCAATAGGAATGACAGAGTGAATATGATTAAGGAAACTGAGATGAGTCGTGGGGCTTGGCAGAACAAATGTATGTTTTTTTAAAAACAAACAAATGTATCCACAATCTAATACCATATGTTAATTTATTTGGTATTAGGACAGAAACATGGCGAAAATAAAAAACACTTATGAATATGTTTATATTGAAAACAAAATTGAATACAGTTTCGATAAAATAAAACACGAATAATACGATTTGTAAACAATAGAATGTAACGCAATAATCGTTAATAAATATAAAATTATTCAGATGCAGCCGGAATTCAAATACAATTCCTCAATTATGTTGCATTTTTGAAGAAATCAAAAATTTTCTGTTCAGTACTGGTCCTACTGTATTGCCATTTCATTTCTCTTGGGGTAAAAATATTTTGTTGTCCTTTCAATATTAATAACTTTAATAAGGGTATCGAGGCAAATTTTAGCTTCCTGTAATTGAACGTTTTATGAATTCTTTTGTTTCATCTACAGATCTTTCCACTTAAACTGCTACTAATATTTCTTCTTCCGTCGCTATATCATATTCAGTCTCATCTTCGTTTAGTAACGTTCCTACATATCCCCAAATTAGCCACCTCCCTGCATAACCCCTCCCTCACCCCGAAATTTCCTTTCTGAAATTAGGTTCTAAAGACGTTTAGCGTGCTATTGAAGAGAAAAAAAAAAAAAAAAAGGCGAACGACGAGCGAAAACCCAAATGCGATACTGAATTTGTCTTTTTGTCATTATTGTACAACACATTACACATTTAGATACCATTTGTCTGATTCTGCCTAAGTTAAAAAGAACATCGACGTCGTTTTAATTGCTTTTCTATGCGTTAATATTTGTACTCTATTGTGTGTGCTCTACTTCAATTACAACCTGAAACCTGAAAGTTGTAAACAGCACTTTTTATCTTATAATTTTTAATACTGGTGTCATTTTATCTGGGGTATAACTTGCACTTTTCAGAATCATCATCAAAAAATAAATAAATAAATGTTCACATTTATTTATTTATTTAGCTGTACGTTCATTCTAATTCCAGTATTCTAGGAACACCCTTGCTTTGAAAGTTCGTGTGCAATGATAAAAAAAAAAAAAAAAAAGTATTCCGAAGGTTCGAATTTGTGAAATTTCAAGGCGTATACGAGATATAAAACGACAGTGCTTTTTCATATTCTGCAATGTGCCAAAACAGTTTTAAAGAAAACATTAAGTAAGGTAGTGAACATAATGCATAGTCAGCAACTTACCTTAATCTAATTTCTTTCTTTTCCAGCAAGAAATCTCACACCGTGATATGGTGTTGACTTTCTCCATTTATGGACTGTACTTTCATGTATTCCTGAGGCGCCATATTATATAGGTTATGACGGTACAGTTGTCAAAGGAGGACACACACACACACACACACACACACACACACACACACACACACACACACACACACACACACACACACACACACACACACACACACACACAACTAATTTTCTGATTATACTCGGGGAAAACTTTATAATTAGAGTGCACAATACAAAAACTACAAGGATAGTTATCGTATTTTGTAGTATAGAGTGTATTCGAACACAAGGCGTGAGGAATTTCTTTCAATATGATCGCTTGGCTACGGCTGTCGGAAAAAATAGTAAATATACACGTTATCCACAAATCAATAAACTTTACGAAACACTCAATATCGAACAGAGGAACAATTAAGAATAACTGTCTGAAAATAATCGCTTTAATTAAAATGAATATATACGGAAATATATATTTATTTTATGTATGGTCTTAACGCTTCAAATGGATGTCACTGCCAGCTATGTTTTGTACAATATAAATTTAATATTCTGGAGAATATTAAATTTATATTGTACAAAAAATAATGAAATAAATATGGCACCTGATGTAAAAGCAGTCATATACAGCTGTTTGAATAAAGTTCGAAGTATATATTGTAATATATGAGGCTAGCCAAAAGTCAAGCAATACTTTTATTTTTAAGTTCTACGGAAAAGTATGAAAACTAAACTTATTATTTAATAAATCCAATTTTTTTTATGGTTATAAAAAAATTGTTATTAGTCTCAATATATGAAAGCAGTCTTTTTTCGCACATTTTAGAACACTGTTGAACATGGCATGGTCTGGAGAATTCTTCAATTATCACTGTTTTTACATTCTCTACAGCACGAGAATTTCTAGAATAGATATGGTCTTTTGAACAGACCCAGAGAGGGAAAAAAAAAAAAAAAAAAAAAAACTGGCGATCTGGAAGGCCGCTCAACAGAGCTACCTAATTTTAGAAAAAGTTCACTTGTATAGTGAAATTGCTCGGAGACAAATTCTGTACATCAGTTATATGGAAAACAGTTGACTAGACTCTGGATGTGGAGACTGCAAGGAGAAAGTTTCCTGTCGGAGTGTATCAACACCACGAAGTATGGCGGCATGGGACTGCTGCGGCTAGTTCGGACCTGGTCCATTGGTAGTGGTGCCTGACCTCATGAAGTATATGACCCACTTTGATGTTCAATTATGCACTATCTATATAGCTGGCTCAAACTTTCTTTACACAGAACCAAATGTGAGTAGAAGTTCGTTCATGCTGAAAGGGAAGTGACGAAAATATCATATGGAATATATTTAAATTGGAATTCTCTGTTAACTGAAAGTATGATTAGTTTCGGAATTTAAAGTCTGTTGGTTGTTGTAGAGTTTTAGGCGGATCAAAAACCTAGGCCGTATTGTTCCGTATATAATGTGTCTGTAAATTGTGTGTTCTGTGGTCGATTTGCTGTTTGCAGGAAAAACCATGAGTCTGAGATCGACTAATTCAGTCATGTTGTGACAAATGAACATAAAAATTCCTCGCGCCGTTGACGGGATTAGAACATTTTACATAGTCAAGGAAGATATAGTGTTTCGTATAATGGAATTTTGTGAAGAGGAAGCTGAAACGACATTCTTACGATTCTCTTTTCAAAGCAGTTGAATGGACTCCTGTAATGAATGGATTGCGAACACAAAAAAAAATGCATCGAACAAGAAATAAAAAGCTAAAGTGTGATGGGACATCTAAATATTGCGATGATCTTAGTACTCACAAGAGAGCAAACGAGTTGTCTAGGTAATATACTATTTAAAACAAATAACATCACAGAAAAGACTGATCTGCTATTTGTCCATCTTTCCTTCTATTCGTTATCACCTGAATTTGTCTCATTATTATGTATCATATTCTGAATAATTGGAAGCTTAGCCAAGATTATGCCATTTGTTTTCAAGTTGTTGTAGTAGTAATAGTTTTTTTTTTTTTTTTTTTGATAGTTGTTGGCGCATCAGCTTCTGTGGCCACAATGCACCTCCCAAGGTTTTTTTGCAGTACTTTGATCCAAGCCCGAGGCGGGATTCAAATCCGCGACCTTTGGGTTGCCAGGCAGGCACTTTACCCACCCGGCTAGCCCGGTCGGCAGTAGTAGTAGTAGTAGGGTTTTAGGAGCATTAGCGACTAGGGCCATATTGCCCCGTGTATATTGTCTGTGAATTGCGTGTGTTCTGTGGTCGATTTTCTGTTTGTTTTAAAGTAGTAAATACGTAGGACAATCGTGATACAAGAGGCGGTTTTATTATGAGTACTAAGACCACTGCAATATTCACTATAGCTTAAAATCAGTTGGCCGGAAAAAAAAAAAAAAAAAAAAAAGAAAGAAAGAAAGAAAAAAAATAAATAAAAACAGAAGACAGTAGTTCAAGTGCTTTAACACAAAGCATCTTTTTAAATTCTCATATTATGACGCTGTTGTTCAGAAATTTTGTTTGGGTTTTTAACATATATTTTCTTATTTCATTGAATTATTTAAATAACTAACTTAAAGTTATACATTTTGCGGATATAAAAATATTTTGGATTGTATTTCCCATAAAATGTTCGGCTTGGCACTCAACTTTTTAATGTTTTTAAAATGTACTATATTATTACGGAACCCTTAATTGTTTTCTTTTATTTATATTATACTCCATCGAAAAATTAATAGTGTCCCTTAAATTTGTGCTAACGCTGTTAGACTATGTTAGCCTATCAGTAAAAATAAAAATCTCTCCACGTGTGTCATTAGAAAGGAGAAATGTATCCTCCCATAAAGTAACAACAGGAAGAATCGAAGCCACGTCTTTCCTCAGTGCAGTTCAAGAAAGTTCGCGAGAAGCTGCAAACTGTGACTATAATGGAAACAGACCTTGGCAATATCAGCTTGACAGCCGACCGGGCTAGCCGAGTGGGTAAAGTACCTGCCCGGCAACCCAAAGGTCGCGGGTTCGATTCCCGCCTCGGGCTTGGATCAAAGTACTGCAAAAACCTTGGGAGGTGCAATATGGCCACAGAAGCCGATGCGCCAACAACTACCAAATAAAAAAAAAAAAAAAAATCAGCTTGACAACACACCATATCGGACTGTGATAGCCACACAGGACTGGTTTTTGGACAATGAATAATGTCATCGATATGTCGCCTTTGTCCGCTAATAACCTGCACTTCAACCCAACTCAATACTTGAATGAATCGGAATACCGGATTAGGGTCGATTTACTCATTATTATGTATCATATTATGTATCGTATCATGAATTTTCTGATATTGTTTGTGTCCTATCATTTTGTCTCGTTATGATATGAGTATTACCGTATGTTAGTGCCAGCCGTTCTCTCTCTTGGCGCCTCCGTAGCCAGGTGGGCAGGAGCAGCCGTGCGTAGCACGCGCTTCTTGATTAGACCGGGGGTTGAAGCCCGTGACCACCAAATATGGAGGGTGCGGAAAGGCCAGGGAATGACCACCGCATATCCTCGGAGCAATATGGCCTTAGTTGCTAATGCTCCTAAAAAAACAAAAAAAAAAAAAAAAAAAACCCAAACCTCTCTCTCTCTCTCTCTCTCTTTGACATCGTGCATCGGCAGTGTCCGTTTATTTCTAGGCATATCTTTGGCATTACATCGCCAAAAACCTGCTATTTCGCCATTGTCACATGTTTTAAATAAATGTCATGTTATCTTTCGAAACAAATGACATCGCAACAAAAAGATGTCATTTGCTTTAAAGTAGTGAAATACCAGTGCATTCATCAAATAAATCCTGCTGGCCTCGGGGAAAACACACACGCACACACACACACACACACACAATAAGGTTTTCCTGTCAGTTATTCCGGATTTTTGAGTCCGCACAACATACAAACCAGCCCGTGAACAAACACAGCACAATTCGACCCTCGATGCTAATATGCTATCTAAATAATGACATAAGTTCATGTTCGGCAAACACTTCAAAACATTTTTCGACTCATATAGAGGAACCCTCCTGAGTAGCACAGTTAGTAGGACCGCCGTCCTACCCACACCGAGTGGAAAAGACCCGAGTTCGAGTCCCGTCAATGATGCGAGGCCTTTTACACAACGTGGCTGAGTTATTCGGTCTCAGGCGAGGAGATGAATTATGGCGGGAGATGATCGCAGGAGATGAATTATGGCGTAGCATGTTTTTTATCTCCGAAACTCGGGCTTTTCGTCCATGTCGCCTATGCTCCTAAAATCCTACAACAGCAACAACTGATGGAGGGTCCATCTCATGGAAGGACAATAAAATTAGATAAATATATTTATAAATTTTGTTCGAGATATGCTATAGCATCTGTTATATATAGCATTTATTTATTTATAAATTTGGCGATTTTACAAATAACGAATTCACTGATTTTCTGAATTAGCAAACTGATCATAGTAATGTATGGCAATACATAATTATTATAATCAATATTGTATGAAAACTGTATTGTCATAAATTTGTGTCCAAATTTCCTCCTTCAAGTTTCTATCAACGTATACGTCAGATGCAATAATTCATACAGTTATAAAACTGAATAAACCAACTCTATAGTTTCTCGTCATCCACGATTAAAATAAAAATTTCAAACTTAAAATAATAGCAATTAATTAACAGCAATTTAACTTAATTTAAAAAAATCGCTTTATTAGATAAACTGAATAACTATAAAATATTTAAGGGCAAAGGCCTCTCATGCTACGAGGTAGAATGACTAACATGTAGGTTAGTGCAAAAGCATCATTTTAACGTAGCCATCTACCAAAGTAGTTAAATTAATTAATTAAATTGGCATCGTTTTGGTTATATCTCATATTGTGAATACTTTCACAACGAGTTGCCATGGTATTGTACTACCTCGAATAAATAACGCTTCACCAGTGGAGAAGACTACTGTTATTTATTCTCAGCGGATACTACCACCCAGACGGCACCGTTTCAAAGCTTGTTGGCTTATCTTCGGCGGGTGGGCAGGTACCCTGGTGTTGCAATAGTGACAAACCAGTTATGATGTATAACTTCACAATTTGATGTATAACTACATGTTAGTCATAAACTGAATAATTAAATAATTCCTAGAAACAACTGCACACTTGTTTTTAGGCGCATCAGCGATCTAATCATATTGTGCCATTGTGCATTATGTCTGTGCAAGTTTGTGTTCACGGGCCGATCTGCATATTGTGCAGGCTGAAAACCCAGGAATAGCTCACGAGAGAAACCCTATCCCCTCCGCCTGAAATCGTTAAAATTCCTCAAGTCATCGACGAAACTCGAACCCAGACCTCTCCAAAAAGTGAGAGGTGATGAAACCTGTAATATACTGTAACGGAGAACAGTGAAGGACTGTACCGCACTTCATGTACACATTTCGCGTACGGCGGGTGACTGAGCTGCCACGGTGTAGCCCAACTTGCAAATTCCGTTGTCGATATCTGAAAGCACGGCTGGACAATGTATATGAGCAAATGCCACTCTGTCGACACCGTGTCGGAAATGTATGCAATGAAAATACCTTGGGCAATATTAAAATCATGGAGCCACCAAGGACTACACTGATACGATAAGGAAACTGTATGGTAACTGTGTAAATCGACCCTAAAGCTGTGGCCAAAACAGCTTTCTTTCAAACAGGCTCTGTCAGGTGCTTTCCTGGATGAATGGAGATGAATTATGGCGTTATAAAGGACAAAAGGTGGCACTACTATCTATTAAGTAGTGCCACCTTTTTCCTGTTTTTGGAAATACCTGTGTGTGACCAAACACTTTTGGTCACACAGAGGTATTTCCAAAACGGCGTACATTCGACCTCGTATAATTAAATTATAATCGCTTTATAAACTCGTTCTATGAATATATTTTAATAATTCTTTCTTCTACTTGTTCAACTGCTTATTGCATATAGGTTTATATACTGCGCATACAATAGTGTATAACCCGCCATTCCATCCTATGACGGACATTTTCATTACACTTTTTTCAATACCATTGTACTCTAATGTTTTCATTGAAATCTTTTAAATGTGGAGAGGTTGGATTTTATATTATTTCATGAACAAAGTCTGGCAATGCTCGTTTGCATAATTTTACTTTGTCTCTATGTCTTTCAGAAAATTTTCTTAAATTAAAAACCCAGAAATACTTGTCATTAGACTGCAATCGTGTTGTTCAATATTCTTCAAAACTTTGGACTTCATGTCTCAATTTCTGTTTACTTAATTCTATTTGATTTGAATTGCTGGCTGCATTTATGCCGGAATGCTTAAAATCTCATTCTGGATTGCAGTACTACGTTTGGTATTGTCAACTACTCCGATTTTAGTTTGCTCAGAAATAAACTACATTGAAAACTGGAAAAAAAAGAAAAAAAAAAACAACCCCACCTCTATAAAGAAACGGTAGAAATATGCTAAAGAATATATATGCCTATGAACAAACAAACGGTAATATATGAGCCTGGGCCAACTCAAACTAGCGTAAGTCATCAATTAAAAAAAAAAAAAAAAAATTACCTGCACTCACGTACATGTTCCCTAAACCTTGCTTTCTTTCTTCGAGCCCGTCACCACCAAATACGGAAGATGCGGAAAGGTCAGGGAATGACCACCGCATATCCTGGAGCAATATGGCCTTAGTTGCTAATGCTCCTAAAAACCAAATAACAAACAAACAGCTTTCTTTCTTACGAGGGCATCATTATTTTCCAGAAGCAATTTTAAAAGTTTTAAAGTTTAGCAGACCAATTTACATTGTATTTAATTTGCTAATACGGAATGGTTTTGAACCTTAAGTTTGGTAATATTCATATTATTCCAAGTGTAGTTTTACTGTTGTGGTCATCTTTGAACAAAGTATTAAAACAGAGAAATGGAATCAGCTCGCCAAAGCTCAGCTCGTCTGAAGAGCTGAGCTTTTCAAAAATTAGCTCGTCTGAAGAGCACTTAGGAAAGAGTATCAATAGCCAAAAATAAATAAATAACCTGAAAATTTTTCCAACTAGTTATAGATGCAACAGATTCGGTATTAAAAAAAAAAAAAAACAAGTAGTCATTCTAAAATTCTGTAGGGGATCGTTTAAGATTTCACGAGGGGCGTTTGAAAAGTTCGTGACCAGAGTATGAATGGTTTATTTGAGGACTCTGGTAACATGCAACTTTTCATATTCACCTGTTGAGTCAATACTCAACAGGGGAAATATGTTGAGTATTTCGAGTTATTTATTTATTTATCTGAGACCAACTAACTCAGCCACGTTGTGAAATGAGCCCATAAAAATTCCTCGCATCATTGACTGAATTCAAAATCAGGTCTTTCCCACCCAGTGTGGGAGGACGGTGGTTACACCAATTGCGATACCCAAGAGGGCGGCGCAGTCATGGCAATGACAGACTTGTGAACAGGTGCGTTGTCCTAGTAGAACAACGCGCCTCTATAGTTGTCTTTTCTGCGTTTCTCTTTGATGTTTTCACGAAAAAGCCTTACAAGGTCTGAATAATATGACCCTGTAATTGTCTGGCCTTTAAAAGGTAATCGAATACTAACACTGCATCAGCATCCAAAAATACCGACACCATCACAAAGAATCGACTTGGCTTTCTTTGAAGGGGAAGGAGAACCGGTTTCCATTGTTTGGACTGCTTCTTTGTCTCCGGCTGAAAGTGATGGACCTGCATCTCATTCATGGTCACAAACCTTGCAAAGAAATGTACTGGATCTGCTTGAAAACGACGCAAATATTCACTTGACTTGACAACTCTTGTACATTTTTGGTCTGCAGTGAACAACTTTGGGACCAATAGTGTTGATAACTTTTCACTGCGAGAATCTCTGCTTTTATGTGGTACATGTGTTCAGAGGGCCCATGACGCCGGAAATGTCTCGAGCTGTTACTCCTCGATTACTCATCGCTAGATCATTCAAACTGTTAACAACTTCTGGAGTGATGGACAGTGCGGGTCTTTCACAGCCTCTTCCTCCCTCATTTAAATTTTGTTGTCAATTTCTCAATTTCTCAATCATGGAATAGGAAGGGAGTATCCTCCCCCAAAGTTGTAACCATATCCTTATGAACTGCCTTTGGTGTTAGTCCTTTTTCCCCCTCAAATATCAGATTACTGCATGGTTTATAATTTTTGTCCATTCTTCCTAGTTCACACAACTTTGTTGACTTCGGGACCTGTAATTAAAAAATGACTGCATGAAACTTAGTGGGTTACTATTTAAAACGTTATACACCAAGTACGGAAATTTTTAACACTGTACCTCAACCGGTCATTCTCGGGCCATGCTTTTCAAACGCCCCTCGTATGGATTTTTAAATTTTGAACTAAAAAGAAAAATTTGGTTAGGTTTCAATTTGAAACATAACCAAAGTTTTCTAATTAAAACTGTTGTCATTTTTCACAACGTATACACCACAAAACAACCAGTCAGAAAGTCGAAAAAAAATTTTTTTTTAAAGGAACAGAATAGGTCTGGCGTGGAGTCATATGCACTGGTGATAGCAGGGTAGTTTTGGTACTCCGCGATGGCAACCCACGGATTCAGAAAACCAACGCCACAAACCACCTTTACAGCAGATGAATGTGCATTTACTTTCTTCAGGGATGATGACTGAGAATGTTTCTATTGTCTAGATTTTTTTTTTATTTTTTATTCCAGGATCCCAAATGGTGAATCTAGTTGGAAAATAAGCCGTTATGGAGATGGCTGACATTGTCAAAAGTTGTTCTTCTGCATCCTCAGGAAATGTAACAACAGTGGAAGGAGCTTTCAAACAGAAACATATGTACTGTATATATGCAATGCAGCATAGTGATTTCCACAGGATAAACACTGCGACGAGCCTACTTATATTCGCGAATTACTATTAAAATGATGCTTTTTCAGAACGAATTCCTTCATTTTGTTCCCATTCTCCTTGTTAACAACATTTGGTAACGAATTTGTGCATGGTTAACACAACCGCGTTCCCATGAGTTGTCTGCAGCACTCTGAAACAGTATATGGTAGACTGTACTAATTTCTTCACGAAGTGTTTTAGGTGTTTTCTTTAGAGAAACGGAGCCGATAAGAGAACTGCACTCCACTTTGACAAAGGTGAAGCCTTCCTTTGCGTAACAACAGCAGAGTTAATATTATATTGTATATTAGGTTGTTTTAAAGTGAAGCACGAGGATTATATATATATATTTCTGTCTATATATATATATATATATATATAGACAGAAATGTTGGTACATTCGGAAAGGTAGGCAGTATTATATGCATAAGAAACACAGTTAAAGGAAACATACGTATAAAATAAAATGTAATTGAGAAAATATACAGTATGTTAAAACAATGGAATTTAATAATGCTTTAGATCCTTAGGTCCAGAGGGTGATCAAAGGTTATAAACTCACCATCAGTACAAAACACAGAAATGCAGTTTAGAACATAAGAACAGTGATAGGGTTGGAAATTTAGCTAAGAAAAATAAGAAAGGTGATACGATTATGTAATTAGCAAAATATGATGAAATAAAAATTAAAACCAAATTAAGAAACAATGGTGCGTTTCAGGTTATTATCAAGGGTTCCAATTTTTATACTGCGCTGTCAGCTCAACAATGGTATTAGTGTTTCTGATAACATTAATTAATTAATGTTTTTATGTAATACGGTGCATCAGAAAGTATTATGGCAAGAGAGGCGTTTAAATGTAATAGAAGTCCAACATTGTATTTAATGTTAATATACATATAATAATAAATTAATTAATTACATGAAGTGATGGGCATAAAGTATATAGGACAAATTATAGCTATGACGTATTGTGCCAAATAAAGAATTTTAATGTAATAGCAGAAATCCGACGCTTTATTTAATAAATATACGTCTAATAATAAATCAGTTATGTGAAGCGCAACACATAACTGATTGAAGGGCAACGAAGGAGACATTAATGGAAGGAAGATATCCTTCAAGCACTCTAACAGTTAGGAAGTATGAAGATGGGATTAGATACATATTAAAGGATATGGAAAGAAGTGACTGATGCGTATACTAGAGTACTATGGGATGGAAATTCCCTGCTAAACGATTATATTATGCATAATTTACACATTTGCATTTAATAAATTTAGTTTGTTGAAATCAACGACGTGACAGATATACTTCGACATCCAGTAGATTTAATTTGCTAAACTAATACGGTTTACATACGTTTAATTTCTTTGGAATTTTATCATCAAGTCAAATAAAATAAATTAAAGCTAGTGTGTGGCGACCGACTATTGCTTATGAAAACGTATCTTGTAAATCAATTAGCTTTGAAAATACGAGTAATGTATTTGTCGCATTTCGTTAATTTCCACTAAGTAAATTACATCAAATGGTGTAAAAGTTTTCAAATTGTGAACTTCTAGATAAGGTATGAAAAAAAAAAAAAAAAAAAAAAGGAATAAATGAATTTTTATTACTGTGGAGAAAGAAAGTGCGTTTCTGCAGTTATTTTCTTTTAGATGAATTTCGATTTTTCATTAAACCATCTTCGTGATCAATACAAATGTCCTCTGTCTCTCTCTCCCCCTCCCCCATGCTTGGGACGTTTCTGGATATGTCTTGACTGAAATCAAAGGAAAAACGATCAATAAAGACACACACATAAATTACATAGTAACCCCCCCCCCCCTTTTCCAAACAAAAAAAAAAAAAAAAAAAAGGAAAGAAAGAAATAGCATACACCCAACACTACTCGTAAACCACAGAGAAGAGGGAAAATTCTTGCGAAAATTTTTATAAACTGTTGAAGGAAAGGAAACTTACAGCAGACTGTTGCACTTGATTCATACAAAAATAATGTTAATTTTTATAATTTTATATACTTCTAAAATAAAGTTTATAGCAAAATAATAAAAACATATTTTTACAAGTTAATAGATGTTTTTCCGAATTGCGAGGATCAATGTCACAAAGGCTGCATAGAAGAAGCACTGCGTTCATTGACCTCCATTACGTGTTGTGCCATTCTAACTGCTGCAGTTGCTAGCAATGGTAAGTAGAGAGCACGATTATAAGCTTTTGTTGCGTTTGTTTTATTCATCTTTCCTGCACGCGATGGAGGGGTGGAAAATAGTATTAACGGCTCGCAAGCTTACGCTCATAATTGTAAGTGTAAATACACTTACTTAAATATGTCTGCAGAAGTGTGTTCATGGACCCATGTTATGCGGGCTGTAAAACCTGGAAAAACTAACGAGGGAAACACTACGTTGTAAGGACCCATCCTTACAATATTTTTTAATGAAGTTTTGTTAAATATTGGAAGAATTAATTGTAGTGTAAATAGTTAGTTTTCAGCTCAAATATCATGGGTTAGGAAACACTGGAATTCGAAGGTTATTCCAGACACTCCCAGTTAGTTATATCTCGGTTGTAAAGGATTCCTTAAGCGAGTAAGTAAAAGTATAATAGACCGAAACAAATCCCACTTAAGACATGAGCTTATACTCTATAGAAAGGGCACTGAGTGCGGAAGTGGCCCTCTTAAAAATTTCACGGTGCGACTCTAGCAGGTGTGGGCGACGTAGTAATGGATGTGAATGTGAGGTCACAAAGAAGGCCTGAAACTTTCTTAGTTGACCAGAACTTACGTTTTACCTTCTAGAATGATCTCGTAATTTCTAGTCCAACGGAAGTTCGGACATAAAGGATGGAAAAACACGCCCACGGAAATGAAAGGAGACGAATAAGAATCACGAAGGAAAGGATGTGGAAGTCAACGATTGGCCAGGAAGAAAGCGGAGGGATTTTTGAGAGAACGTAGAGAAGGGTCTGAAGAAAAGATTGATACGGAGCAGATTCGAGGAGTTTTAGTTTTTGGGGTGATTCGGAAAGAGTCGTGGTCTAGTTTGGGTGGTGGATGCAGTCCTGGGGCAGATGGAAGTAGTAGCGGGAGAATTGTGATAAGAACTCTAGGTAAGACTAGAGTAGGAAGGAATGTTCACTTGTAGATATTCAAGCAGTATGGAGGGAGAAAGGAGGAACACACTCTGAGAATTCTAGAGGTAAAGTTTAATCAAATGAGCTGTCGAGCGACTGGCCTACTCGGAAAGCACCTCAGTCCACGGAAAAAAATGCAGGCTAGGAAAGAATATAGGATCCTGAATTAAATCCAGCCGCGTAGTACCCGGTAGGGAAACATCAGAAAGATTACCGTGATCCCCGGATGGACGACCTTCTGCATTCCAGTCCACGCCTAACACAGACAGGAACGTAAACCGAGCAAGGAGAAAAGCCCAGAAAATCACGTAAGTGCTAGGAAGTTTTCTGAGAATAAATGAACCTAAATTAGTAAGGGCAGGACTATAGGAGAAAGCTATATAGTTAGGGAAGGATGTCTAAGTGATAAATATATATAAGAGTACTGTACTAATGTAATACATAAAGAAAGATAATCAGACTAGAGGGTGGCATAAGAGTAATGTAATTAAGGTGTCAGTAGTATATAATTGGAAGTGAAGTTCTGTATTAATGTTTGATAGAAAGAAATGACCTATTAAGTAATTAAGAATTGTTAGCGATTGGGAAAAGGTTTCCTAACTAGTGTAGAGTTAAAAGTTGAATTTTGAATTATTGTGAATGTTGAATTATGGCGAATATATCTGATTGAGGTAGGAATTGATTAAACAGGTAGGCTATTAAGGAGTTGTGGATTAATTGATTGGAAGGGTACTATTTAATTTGGTTGATTAATGTTGACTGTTAACCTGGCTATAAGGAAATGTTTGATTGAATAAATGTATTTTCCTTACAATTTTTGAAAACGAACTCTTAATGACTTTGTTAGCCAGATACGGACTGTTTAGGAGTAGAGAGAGAGGGATTGTGTGAGGTGAATACCATGACCCATCGAAGCCTATGTAGAACATGAAGAGAGACAATGTTAAAATATATAAGAAAATGTATTAGAATTGGATAATTGTTGGTGAAATGATTTATTTGATATCACGATATATACACATTTAAACGTTAGTAAGATAACAAGTCTCCAACTAAATATTGTATTCAGTTAAATGTTATTGCAAGTTTTCTTATATATGATATGTCAATAAACAATGTTATATTCTACATTCATGTGTGTGTGTCTGTCATTCCGAAACTCAGCCAGTCCAGTGGAAGAATACCTAATATAATTGGGGTCCCCGTGAGTCTGGGATTTTCTGAAATCAATCAAGTCAGGTGTAAAAGTGGGAGGGGTTAAACAAAAAAAAAAAAAAGGGGATAAAAATAAATAAATAAATATATAAATTAATACAAAAGAGAAGTACAATAAGATAACACTTAAATTCCACCCCCCACAACGTGTTGATTCAGAAACAAAACAGCAACTTTTATAAAAAGTGAGGGTGCTTGTTAAAGGGGCAGCTTATTTTCCTCTTTAGCAATTCTTGCCATCGCCGATGGGAATAGATCACTTGGAATTGGATTCCGAATCCAGTCCTTTTCGAAAAGAAGCCAGGTGGCATAAACACCATACTGTCGTGAAGAGCCTTTGAACGGATTTGGGAAAGAGAAGTGAAAGACGAAACTTTGTAAATAAGGTACAGAAAAAAGTAGGGTTGCCAGGTCCGGTTTTGACTCGGACAGTCTAGTTAGAAAATACTATAGTTAGTTAGAAAATACTATAGTATTTTTTAACTGATTTAAGTTTGATCATCGTTTATACCTTTGTTAGTTTAATTTTAGTTGCATTCAATTTCGTTATAGTTAATTTCTAAAGTTTTAACAAATTTTGCCCAAACAACAACTATTGTTATTGTTGTTTAAGCAGAACTGTATTTTGTGTTCTTTATTATTCTCACATAGCAGATTGATAAAATACAACTGTTTCAATGAAATTTCAATTTCTATGGAGGGATGCACATAGCCGTTCCTGATTAATCAGTACGAACTTTTTTCTTTTTATTTTTTAAACAGAAAGATGTTTTCTGTCTTAAAACTGATAAAAGCTGCGCAAATCAAATTTAACTCATAAAGCTGTAGATTATTATTTTCAGTTTAGCCCCATTGTATTTTAGATTAGTATTTCGTACTACAGTCTAACTCCCTTCAACTGAGAATTTTTTTTTTTTTTTTGTGGAAATTTTTCTTGTGTGTCCGGTATTTTTTGTGGAAAATATCCAAGCTGTATCTATTTTGAAATAATTGATGCGAATGCTTTACTGAGGAGGTCACCTGGCAATCCTAAGAAAGAAGAAGAAAAAAAGCAATGATAGCCAATTTGGAAAAAAAAAAAAATCGTCATAAAAAATAGAATTTTACTCTAGGCGCGCTTCCATGGAATTTCAAGAAAATTGACCCATAATATGCGATTTTTACAGAAGTTTACCAACCAATGAATGTTTTCTTTTTTTTATGTGGTTTACAAAACAGCAATCAGAAATGATTTTTTTTTTTATATTTAGTTTTTATGAAGGCATCTGTAATTACAGTGGTCTTTCATTAGCAGAATAAATTATTTCGATCAGTGAAAAATTTAAGAAAATGCAAGGTAAGTGATCGCTTCGCCTTCCATGGAATTTCAAGAAAATTGACCCATAATATGCGATTTTTACAGAAGTTTACCAACCAATGAATGTTTTCTTTTTTTTATGTGGTTTACAAAACAGCAATCAGAAATGATTTTTTTTTTTATATTTAGTTTTTATGAAGGCATCTGTAATTACAGTGGTCTTTCATTAGCAGAATAAATTATTTCGATCAGTGAAAAATTTAAGAAAATGCAAGGTAAGTGATCGCTTCGCCTTCGCCCAGAATTTAGGTTCCTCAAAATTACTATATTATCTATAATTCAGTATATCACTAAGACATTCAATGAAATTTTGCAGTAAAAACAATATAATGGTCAAAACAATGCAATGCTCTTTGTCCAACAACATCATTACTGATGTTAGACAAAGCCCAAACTTTTGTTTATCCCGTTTCGTGGGAATAGATTCCAAGCATTTTCCACACAGTCTCGAAGAATATCGTTAGGAATCGTTGTCTAAAAACATCTGCTATCCGTCTTTTAACAGTCCAGAGGCTGGTTAAATAACGAACTGTAACTTATGTTGCAAACAATATTCTGTCACCGCAACGTGGCTCTGGGATATCATTCGAACATTCCCAGACTCATCCTCTATGTTCTAAATTTAGTTCCCGAGTAATGGACGAAGCCCAGGAAAACCACGAGAGAGACTGGCTCATTAAGCAAGAGAAGAGGAAAAGTATTGAGCTAACAAGCACCTAGCCGCTCTTTTTTTTTTTCATTCATTTAATTTGGAAAAAAATAAAAAACTCTCCCTTTCAAATAAAGGTGAGATATTATTAGTCAATAATGCTATTAGTTTAAACAACGTTGTGCGTCTAGCCTATTGATTATATTTTAGTGTAGACATTTATAATTATCGTAGCCAGAGAGCCCTTGACTACGTTACTCATATTCAGTAGGACCCAGGTTTCCAGACAAGATCGCATATCTCCATCTTCAGAGTCAATTTCGGCTGATTAATAGTAAAATTTCTTGTGTTGTTTTGAGTTTCAACTGAGATTTCGTTTTCATTTCAATAGGGTGGGGGAGGAAGAAGAAAAAAAAAAAAAATAAAAAGAAAGAAAGAAACTTTCTGTAATAAGTTTATTTTATTATTATATTTTTTTATGATAAGACAGTAGCAGATAATCATTTGATGAACTTTCATGGGAAGACATTGTCTGCTATCTGCGCCTTCAAAAGCATTTTTATAATACATATCGCTATTCATAAAACATAATTTGAGCAACAGTAAGCTTAGAGCCCTTACACATATTTTTTAAACTGTTGGGAAGTCTTAATCATGTGTTATGAACACAATAAACTTATGCACTACTTTCATGAGCAAAATTCATATGGACATTCTTACTGGTAATGCTATGATGACAGAAGAAATTTACAATGATAAACTGCACTTACATGATATGACGAACAAAGCAATTGATAAGCAATGTCCACTGCAAATGCAGGTCAAAGGAAGTCACTAGACTTACAGAAATTGACAGTGTAAAACACTGAGATCATCGCATTAAATGTCTTGATCATGATCACGCCTAAGATGAGCATTCAGTGCATTCTTCCACGAAAACCTCTTGTCGCAGTAACTGCAGCTGTAGTTCTTCCTCTTTAGGAAATGAATCTCGATGTGCCTATTTAAAGTTCCAGAGTTGTAGAAGCATTTTTGACAGACAGGACACTTGGGTCTGGGGGAAGAATTTCCGTTCAAATTGCGTACGCCATCGCTGCAACTTCCTAGCCGTCTCCTGATGGACGTTTCCCCAAGGAGTCGATCCGCTTCTGATCCTGAAACCATACAACCTGCGTTAGGATGAGAAGCTTTTATTTTTAGAGATATCTTCACACTTTTCTTCTGGCTAGCGTACTGCGTCTTCGAAATGGTTCTACTGATAATGCATAACTCAACGCATATAACTGGTTATAAGCGTTTTAAAGTGTAAATTATAATCAAATGCCGTGCTTATATATATTTACAGTACTTTGACATTTTAATTCAAAGTCACTCAAATGCCTGAAACCGGACTTTTAAAGAAAATAAAATTCCTAACCTTCCAATTTAAGGTAGGCCATTAAAGTAGATTTGCCTTTTTCTGTTATATTTAAAATCCATCTAATTAGAAACCAGAGGCTGTATACTAGCAAAATACACACCCTGATTTTATTTCTTTTAGACCTCACAGACAATAAAAATTTATTTACATACCTTTCTGTACGTTACATTCATAGACAAGTATTAGTTTCACTGAATACATATATTACCAAGAAATACAAATAATACTAATCATTGGTTTATGCGTGCGCGTGTATGCAAGAAGAAACATGAATTAATTTTACAAGATGGAAAATATAACAATCTCTCTCTCTCTCTCCTCCTCACACTACTCTTAATTACATTTGCAGTAATTAAGAACATGTGTACATTTCAGCGAATTCGTGTTAGAAACACTCGGGTCAAAAAAAAAATGTAATAAGAGTATATAAAATGACTAAGAAAACAAATTAGATGAGAAATTCGACTGAAAGTATATAACAGCTAGTAGTTAACTGCTGAAATGAAGTTTATTAAATGAACAAAATATTTCACTAAATTAGGGAACGGAGGAACCAATAAGATCACCACATCTTCGTGTGACTATCGGTTAAATTTAAATTGTAAATGCGAAATCCACATTCGCAATTTCATGAATTTATACATTAAGGAATTAAGTGTAGTATTCACTGAATTCCTTAGTAAAGAGGGGGAGGAGGGGACACGAAAATTATAAGTGAAGTCGATTTTCATCAAGATTAGGACTGAAATAAGAAATAAAGCCTCTGCTTCTCAAAGGGGTTTCACACTGGAAATTCTTCAAATATGAAAGCAATACAGGAATCCCTCGATTAGCGCGATTAATTGGTTCCGCGAAAATGATGCGCTATGCGAAGTTAATAATCAATACGAAATATCCTAATTCATTCCAAGACCTACAATATACCAATCAATATTTTTAAAAATACGTTTTTTATGGCAATTTAATGTACAGCAGTATAAAAGCAAAGGATAATTATAAATATTTGCAGTAATCAAAAGTTTATTGAAATTAAAAAAAATTACAATATACAGGGTGTTTCAGTTAAACGTTTCAGAACTTCTAAGAGGGGTAGGGTACATCCTGACAACTCGAAATCATATAGCAATGTGGGGTCGGAAATGCTTTCCTGAAGCGGTGTTGTACACAGAAGCACCATAAAAAGAAAAGAGACCGTAAGTGAGAAATCGTTTTAATAATACATGAAAAGAAGCAAAAGGTACATGGATTAAAGTAAGTGTTCGAAGTTTCTTCCACGGGCTACAATGCACACCTCACATCTCCGACGCATGGACATCCGAACATTCTGGAATACTCCAGGCGAATTTCGAATTTCTTGAACAAGAACGCCAAGTTAGTAGGATGGATGATTACATGAACGCAGAGTTAGCCGATATGCATTTGGCGTACGGGGCTGCAAATTGTAGTGAGCCAGCCGCACAGCGTTCGTACGCGGAACGATATCCGACGAGGCGTATTCCCAGTCATAATTTCTTTGCAAGACTGCACCAGAGGTTAGCTGAGAGAGGTTCATTTGAAAGAGCTGACAGGGACAGGGTAAGAACAGCACGGACTCCAGCCGTCGAACAGAATGTGCTGCAGCATGTACAGGGGAATCCAAGAACGAGTACACGAAGTCTAGCAAATGCAGTCCAGGTTTCCCATTGCAGCGTCTGGAGGATTCTCCGGGAACAAGACATGCATCCGGTTCACGTGCAGCGTGTCCAGACACAGCAACCGGAGGATTATGCACCTCGTATTGCTTTCGCACAGTGGTACCTTGGAAAATGTGCTACAAATCCCCCTTTTCCTGCTGAAGTGTTGTTTTCCGATGAGGCATCCTTCACAAGGGAAGGAATTTTCAACACGCATAACGACCATATCTGGGCGGTCGAGAACCCGCATGCAATACGACGTCGTGCAGCACAGATTCGATTTTCGGTCAACGTATGGGCCGGTATTATGGGAGATCACCTCATCGGACCTTACCTGTTACCATGTCGTCTAACCGGACCTATCTACTTGACCTTTCTGCAGCAAGTATTGCCACAACTTTTGAGAGATGAACAGATTTCTGCATCGACGCAACAGACAATGTGGTTCCAACACGATGGAGCCCCTGCCCATTATAGCGGAGATGTTCGTAACTACCTGGATGTCACATTTTGTCAACAGTGGATCGGACGTGGTGGTCCCGTGCGTTGGCCTGCTCGGTCACCCAACCTATCATGTCTTGATTTTTATTTCTGGGGTCATATGAAATCGCTAGTTTATGACACCCCTGTTGACAATGCTGAGGAGCTGGTTGCAAGAATCGCAGTAGCTGCCGAAGAAATTCGAAATTCGCCTGGAGTATTCCAGAATGTTCGGATGTCCATGCGTCGGAGATGTGAGGCGTGCATTGTAGCCCGTGGAAGAAACTTCGAACACTTACTTTAATCCATGTACCTTTTGCTTCTTTTCATGTATTATTAAAACGATTTCTGACTTACGGTCTCTTTTCTTTATGGTGCTTCTGTGTACAACACCGCTTCAGGAAAGCATTTCCGACCCCACATTGCTATATGATTTCGAGTTGTCAGGATGTACCCTACCCCTCTTAGAAGTTCTGAAACGTTTAACTGAAACACCCTGTATAACTCACTTTATTTCTTTGCAAAATATTTCAAAAGGCAAAATATTTGCTTGCGCAGACTTTTCTTTCTTCCTTTCATCATAAATTCGCTTGTATGGATACACATCTTTTTCAATGCTCTTGCGAATTTGCATACTGCGCTCGATATCTGGGTCTGCATCCATTATTAATTGTTTCAAATTTTCAGCTGCGCGAAATATTCCTTCAACTTCTTTTCCTGAACATTTTCTTCCTCGCAAATTTCCACCTCATCATATGCTTGTTGTTCATCAATATTAAGGAGGTCAGAATCACTTAATTGTTCTGAATGTGATTCCAGCAATTCGCGAACATCACTGTTGTCGATTTCATCAAAGCCTAGATCTCTTCCAATATTTGCTATTTCATCAATAACGGTGCTGACATGAGTTGAACTACAGAAATCATTTGCGCAATGTGGCAAAATATGCTTCCAAACGGCTCTCATATTGGTGGATGTTACTTCAGATCATGACTAATGAATATTGTCTATTGCTTTACTGATGTTGTAATTTCTCCAAAATTCAACTAAAGAAACTGCACCATCTCCAGTTGTTGCTTCAATTGCTTGCGTAAATAACAGGCCTTAAAAGTAGCGATTATGCCTTGATCCATACGCTGTAAAAGACTTGCCGTATTTGGAGGTAAAAAAATAGCTTTTCACACAAATCAGAAAGTGCTGGTGGGTGGCCCGGGGCATTGTCTAAAATTAATAAAATTTTGAATGCATGATTATTTTCTTCACAGTAGGCTTTAACTTTCGGACAAAAATGGCTAGTGAACCACTCTTCAAATAAAGCTTTCGTGACCCAAGCTTTTCTATTAGAGGGCCAAACAACAAGTAGGCTTGCTTTATTAAAACCTTTACCGAAAGATCTGGGAGTTTCATTTCTATAGATAACCGTGGGTTTTTAATTTTAAATCGCCTTCTGCACTGCCTCCCAATAAAAGTGTTATTCTATCTTTGGAAACTTTATAGCTTGGTTGAGCCTTTTATTTTTTTGATAGAAAGGATTTTTTCTTTTTGGCATTCGTTTCCAAAAAAGGCATGTTTCATCAACATTAAATATTTGTTGATCTGCGTAGCCGCCGTCATCAACAATTTTCTTTAACATTTTGGGATATTGCGTGGCTGCATCTTTATCTGCACTTGCCGCTTCTCCAGTCAATGCAACGTTATGCAGTCCTGTTCTTTTCTTAAAACGTTCAAACCAGCCTTTACAGGCAGTGAAAATTTTCTTCCGTTTCAGCTTCAATCACTTTTTCTTTTGAAGAACTTGCTTGAACATTTTCTTCAGTTACCGCTCTACCAAGTTTTCTATTGTTGACTTTTCCTTTAACATTGCAAAAATACTCAAGGCTTTTGTTTTTATGGTCATTGTGCAATTCTTTTTTGATTGCAGCCTTCTATCCAAATGGCTAAAAGACGTTCCATCTCAATCATCGTAACACTTCTATTTCTTGTGGTTTGTGTGCGTGCTGACGATGAAGCAAGCTTACCTTTTTCCTTATACGCACTGGCTTTACTTAAAATCGTCCGAACCGTTGATTCAGGCATTCCAAGATGTCGAAAAATTTGTATTTTACTATCACCATCTTCAAATCTTTTTATGACTTCACTTTTTTTCATCTCACTTTTCTTTTTACCAGAGGCACTATCAGATACACTTTTAATTTTATCCATAGTTAATAATTACGTAATCACGTTATTACGTTACGTGATTACATTAATAAAAACTTAATCACGCAAATTGCGTGATTACGTTAATAATCACGCAACGCAAGAACAACTGATCTGCATGTACGTAATAAATGCGGTGCGGCCAGTGTTTTCCTTCAGAGTGCATAATGTTAGAAAATATTTCAGTTGTTGTAATAATACACGTTTGAAATATCAATTTCTTTTTATTTTCTTATGGTAGAAAAACAAACTAGCTTCCCACACTGTATCTTGCGTTCGTTTTTGTTTATTTCTCGTTGGAGAAGGTATGACGCGACGCGAAATAAACAGTAACTCCCTTTTGTGAAAAGAGCCTCGCTCACTAAGAAAACAAGCGATGTGTTTCTATAATGTTCTCTAATGTTATGCATACTTTAGCAGTGTATTTATATTCGCAGCTTAGTACTGACTTTCGTAGCACCACCAGCTTCAGTTTCTTTAGGCCAAGCCAAAATACCGCGCTAATCGAAATTTTGATTCGTGTCCTAATCGAAAACTGGTAGCTAAATATAAACCGCGCTAATCGAGGGATTCCTGTATAATTTTACTAAAACGAGCGACACCGTTTATTCCTCTTCAGAAAGGGAATCAGAATGACTTTATGCTTAACGGAAAAGAATACAAATCAATACTTTGATGGGGAACGGAAAAGTATTATTTCTTCGTAATGGAGCTGCCAATGACATCAAAGTTAAAAGCACAAAAATCTCAAAATAACCTCTACTTGTCGGAAAAATTATGACTCTTAAAATGAACCACCAGTTTAGTATAAATTTAATGGTTCATATTTAAATTATTAATGCTTTTGTTAAACTAATGAGGTTATTACTTTATTCTTAGTAGGTTAATATTTAAACTTCTTGTTAAGATGAAGATATTTGTCTAGAACATTTCTTCGCAGAAAAGAATTTCACTGACGTTAAAACCATATATGACTGCTAAAATTATAGCACAAAGAATTATTACTAATGTCATATAACTATCTCAAATTCATTTGTAAACTTTTAACTGAATGGGACGTCCTTATATGAGTCATAAGGTGAGTCTTCCACGAAAACCGTCGCGAACAAAGGGCGCAAGTAAAATTCTTTCGCTGGAAGTAGTGTATTTCCATATGTCTTCGTAGATTGCTGCCATCGAAGAAACTCTTCATACAGATAGGGCAATGAGGCTTTCCTGCCTTTTCTTCTACTGGTTCCGTTCTTCTATGAGGCCTGCCTCTTCTGGAATAGAAGTGAGGCATCGACGAAAACCTCCTGAACTGATCTGCAAAATGGTCTGCAATTTGAAGGAAAAGCGCATTTCAGTGTGTATTATTTTAAAAAGGAATTGCTGAGCTTCGAACTTTAGAAATAAGAATATAACAACAATACGGTTTGCGAGAAGTATTCAAATCACTTACGTTATTTTCTGTACAGTATTACATATACAGTATATGCTTTCTACGTGAGGATAGCAAACTGGAGTTTTGCATGATACGATATGTATCAATTGAAGAAAACATAATATTTTTGTAAGACTAATTTTAATAATGGATATGAAGTATGTAATAAAATCTGGCAAATGTATGGACGACATTAATGGATTTTTTTATTTAATCGATGATATATCAGCAATCTCCGTGATATAACTAATTTAAATTTGAATAATTATAATACCATGTTTTCTTATATTTTTTTCCCTTCCAAATTCAGCGTTGACGGTTTTAAGTAAAACATTGGATTGAAAATAAGCTATACATGATACAATACATGCTATACATCCACTGGAAATGGAACTGATGTCAAACATATCTTAAGAGTGCTTACATTGCATACTCTTTTTTTATTTTTTTATATATAAAAAATCAATTCTCATTAAATAATTTCTTGGCATTAAGATTAGTTAAGGAAAGCGCAAATGTTAAACTGTATTCAAAATAAATCGGATTTTTGTGACTTACTTGAAACAGTTTAATATTGGCTAACACGTAATCGGGCTTTATTATGTAAATTTAATTTAAACTATCCAGACTACCGCATAGAAAATAAAATCAGTATGAATTTCAACAGATTTTATTGAAGATTAACAAAAAGGGGAGCGCGTTAATGTTTTTATACCAACTACAGTTCCTCAAAATTTTAATATAGAAGTTTCTAAAAAATAACATTATTCACAACTCTTCTAGTAAAAAATTATGCAACAAACAAGATTATATACGCTGCCTATAAAACAGAAGTACAGAACATCATTCTTATTATAACTTCTCCTGAATACTTCTATTAATTAACATGCGATACAGCGAAAAACGAATTGCATGTCCCAGAGAGAGACACGACTTGATGTGCTATTTTAGACATAATTCCACTCCAAGACAGAAATGTCTCGTGTTATATATATAGTTATTTTACAAATGAAACATACAAATTATATACAGAATTTTGTTTTATTGTTATTTACACATGAGGAACGTCACACCACGAATGCACAAAACCGAAAACTATTTACAGCATGCGATTTATGCAATATTTATTTTACAGGTGTAATGGGAAAGCTACGTGGCAAACTCCTTATGGGCAGTACGAATATGTGACATAAGGTGGTTTTTCCAAGAAAACAATTTTGCGCAGATACAACAAGTATACTTCTGGCGATGAGTGTTGTGAATCTCCATGTGCCTTCTTAGAGTACTGGAATCAAAGAATCGCTTCGTACATATAGGACAACGTGGCTTTCCATCTCCCACAGCCTCGTCAGTTATAGGCATTCTGCGTTTTGCCAGGAAAGTACATGGTGCACTTAGAAGATTCTTCAAGTGACCTGTAAAACAATCTGAAAATTGAAAAGCATTTTATCAGGAGCTCGATCAAAAATTTAAATGGCCAAATACATATATGTCGTGGAAGTCTGAACAAGACGGAATTTAGAAAAATGATCCTACCACACTCACTGTAAAATATATATAAATATACTATATAGATAAGCTATATATACACTGGTGTTCAAAGAAAGTGCATCACCTGAGGAATTTCACATTTCTAACCTTTTTCGTGATGGTATGTTACATTAATGACTAGCATCACAAACAGAAAATATTTATTAATAGTTAAGGCAAAGCTAAGTAATATTTGACAGGTGTTCTCAAAATATTCCAAAATGAGCATTTGCTCATTTTGGAATATTTTGTTTAAACGTATAAAACAATTTTGGTAAACACGACAATGCTGAAATGTTATCAGAAGCCCTCAATTTGCTTCAGTTTATCATTTTAAATGGAAAACAAAATGAAAAGTTCACCAGGTGCAAACTAATATTTAGTTTAACCGCCTCTGGCACTGGTGACAGCAGCACAGCGTCAAGGCATTGACAAGATCAATTTCTGAAAATAATCAATTGGAACCACGAACTATCAGTTCGTGGTTCCTTTCTAGTAACTTCAGATTCCACACAATGCCAACAGTTTTCTATAGGATTCAGGTCCGAGCTGTTTCCTGGCCAGCTAAGAGTTGTAATGGACCGTTCCGTTCTTTCATTTTTTCACCTGTAACAAATGTAAACACATTACTGTCGAACCTCTAATGCAGAAATGAAGCTAAAGTAACTACAGAAGTGCCTATTTACACTTTTCGCCCGATGACAAGGAGCAGAGTCGTCCTGAAAGATTGAAATGGTCTCTAATGGTTGGCAGCAATTTCCCTTCCAATATAGCCAGGTATCCATTGGCATTTATGGAACCTTTTATAAACTGCAGGTGACCTACTCCGCGATACGAAATGCATCCCCATATAATTTGGCTGGTAGGGAATTTCACTGTAGACACCAAACAGTCTGGATAGTATTCTTCACTACGTTTACGGCGAATCGTTTGTCTCCCATTAGAGCCATGTAGGTTGTCTTCTCATCCAAGAAAATAACTTATTTCCACTGCTCGGGGGTTCATTTGACATGCTCCTTACACCAAATTAATCGGGCCTTTCTCATTTTTTGTGTGAGGAGGGGCTTCTTCTTAGGACGATGGGCTACAATTCCTTTTTTGAAGAGGCGTCTTCTGACTGTTACTGCACTTGCTACCACTCCTGTACGTTCTTTCCCTTCTCTTTTCAGCTCAGACGAAGAGGCTTCACGGTTTTTAAGGCATAAGCGCTTCAAAACGCGGTCCTGTTTTGGCGTAGAGACTCGTTTGCGTCCGGTTCCTTTTTTCCTATCAGAAGAACCAGTATTCTTTGAGGTTGGAAAGAAATATACTCACTGTCGACTGATTAAAAGACACTCTACAAGCAATATGACGGGAAGAACATCCTTCCTCGCAACAATAGCACTCTTTCTTCGTGAAGTCAGTTGCACGTAACTCGCCATCCTCACACAAGCAAGGAATGACTGCACTCTTGCAGAGCGTGCTTATACAGCTGAAAGTAACAGCTGATGCAATATTACGTCATCACCTACGCGTGTCAATCTTATCTGATGCAATCTGTAAGAAATATTGCCACATACTTAAGTTATTCGGACGATAATTACAATTTTAACGGGTGATGCACTTTCTTTGAACACCAGTGTGTATATATACAGGGTATCTCAAAAATATTGGTACAAACGTTTAGGGGAGGTAGGTAACATCTAAAGGAATGTGAATCGCATAAGAACCCATAACCGGAAATGTCACGGGAAAGTAGTAGCAGAAGCACAAGAAGCAGAAATTACACAAGACAGTAATTAGTGGCAAACATTTATTTGACATAATATTAACAATGGAGTACGAGATGGGTGCATTTCATGATGTTATAACAGATGCTCGAAAGTTCCACCATGAGACGCGATGCATGCGTGACACAGACGCAGCATGGATTGGCGGACACGGTCGAATAGGACACGGTCGGAGTTTCTTTGACAGTAGCAGCAGCGCAGAGAAGTCTCGCCACGAGTTCCATTTCCGTCTCCACAGGCGATTCATACACGATAGATTTGAGGCCCCCCCCCCACAGAAAGAAATCAAGGCTAGATAAATCAGGTGAGCGTGGGGCCAGGCAATGGGTCCACCACGGCCAATCCATCGACGCCCAAAACGCCTGTTCAAATGATCACGAACACACCTTCCATAATGGGCAGGCACCCCATCATGTTGAAACCAAATGTTGCATCACACATTTGCTGGAACATCGTCAAGTAACCCTGGTAGAACTTGTTCAAGAAAGATCCGATATTTAGCGGAGTTCATGCGGGATGGTAACAGGTATGGGCCGACTAAGCAGTCACCGACCATACCTGCCCACACATTTATTGCGAAGCGATGGTGTGCCGCATAGAGGCGCACACTGTGTGGGCTGTCGTGAGCCCACACATGTGCTGATTGAATAAGTCTCATCCGTGACCAAAACATAGGCTGGAAAATTCGAGTCTTGAACACTTTCTTGAAGAAACCACTGCGCAAAAGCCACACGTGCAGGATGATCTTGGGGGAGCAGTAACTGAACCCTTTGGAGATGAAAGGGGGGTGTAAGGAATCGTCCTGCAGACACGCTGTACACAGCAACGAGACACTCCTAAGGCAGAGGCAACGGCACGTGTGCTGGTAGTAGGATTATTCTGGACGGCATTCAACACACTTTCTTGAATGGCGGGAGTTCGCGTCGAACGTGGTCTACCCGCACTACTCCTGTTACCTCTAAATGACCTATAATCGCACATATTTTGATGCACACGGTGGTTCGGTACATGTCTGTCTGGGAAGTATTCTCCATAAATTCGTTGAGCAGCTCGTCCATTACCCTCTGCTAATCCATACACTAGGTGCATGTCTGCCGGCTCACAGTTCGTATATCGATGCATGCTCTTCGTGCGGCGACTACTGCTTGAATGAGTAAACCAGAAATTTTCCCTCTCGCGAACTTACGAACAGCGCCATCTACCGACTTACGATGACGTTTCCGGTTATGGGTTCCTATGCGATTCACATTTCCTTTAGATGTTACCTACCTTCCCTAAACGTTTGTACCAATATTTTTGAGACACCCTGTATACATAACATTCAAAGCTGTGTTGACGGCAATAACTGTTAAGGTTCGGTTAATTAGGATGATGATGAACGAAGTGGTGCATGGATGACGTTTCGAATATGAAATCAACTTCTATGGCTGATTTATATGGTTCAAAATATTCTTGGGTAGATTCGCGTGATGTACATCAATCAATTTACAAGAACAGTACACAGAGCAAAAGCTGAGGTGAGTAGTGTATTCAGTTCTAGAAATGCCGTTTAATAAGTATACTTGACCACAATTACATTGATAAAGAAAAAATATACAATCAGCAGAGTGATAGTCATGCCTTTTATGGGGGCGAAATCTTAGGAATTCAGAAGGGGGAGGGAAATTACACACCAATTTTTATTAATCAAGCTTTACAGGGTGACGGACTTTACAGGATTTATTATCAAAATTCACTGCCAGCTCAAACACTTTCTTCATTCTTTGATTATGATCATGGAAAGACCAAAGCGCTACTAGGAACCACTGCACAAAATTTTTCAGTTTGTTTAAAAAAAAAAAAAAAATTATGGAGGTTAAAACACAACTTATACAATGTATAATAAAAATAGCAAAGAGAGGACAGAGTAAGTCAGCTAGTAATGAAAATGTTCCGCATAGAAGATTCACGACCTTGATCCCGAAAGACATCTAAAGGGATATTTATTCGAAAAAAAAAAAATAATGTTCACAGTACGCACAGGCGAATGATGTTTACATCTTCCAATTAAAAAACGCACCGCGGTTTCTCTCTCTCTCATTTTTAGGTTTACGTTATTTGTCGTCTGGACCATTTTCCTCTCATTTCGGCTGAAATTTTTGAATTTCATGTTAAAATTGGACTTGGTCTTACCGTTTAGATTTTACGATTTTTAAACTGAAATTTTGTCTAATTAGCTGGTGTTTTCTCAAAAGGCAAGTTTTTGCCCGCCTACGGTTTAGTCTAAAAATGTCATTAGTGTACTCAGGGCCAGCTTTAGGTTAAGTCCGAGTAGGCACTGGCCTAGAGGCTCCAATTCCTCGAAACATTGGCGCAAATTTGTAAAATTAATCATTCTAAAAAATGAAAAATTTTTGCATCGGCGGGAGGGAACATCAGTCAATGTGGCATAGGGAGGCCATATACCCTTGCTCGGCCCTGGTGTACTTCTTAAACGAAAATAAGCTTATATTGTTTGCAAGAAAATTAATTTAGTTAATATACACAGTACGTCACATTTCAGGCGCTTTCGATTTTTTTTTTCTGAAATTAATTCAATTTTTTTCTTTTTCGGTGATTAATAAAAGTGAAAGTGAAAAGTAAATATAGTTATCTACTTATCAATTAATTACTAAGATTTTAACTTTATAGAACACTAAAATAAAATTTACGGCTAAAGCCTCAGACCACGGAATTTACTAGAAATATAAGTTAGTGCAATGCATCAGTTCTGTACGTAGTAAATCCTCGAAGTTGATAAAATGGGATAATTTTCATTAGATCTCATCAGTAGTACAATGACAAGCAACTTGTTGTGAAGGTATTCACTATACGAGATGTAATGAAAATAATGCCTTTTCACCAACTTCGGCGGTGATTTCATTTTCTACGTACAGAAGTGGTGCACTGCACTAACTTGTATGTCTTTAAAGAACATTTAATAAAACTCCATAGTTTTATTTTCTCTAAACTTAACCGCTCAATTTACAACAGTGTAAAATACTCTTTATTACTCTTTTTTTCTTTTTGTGTGTGTCTCTCTCTCTCTCTCTCTTTATATATATATATATATATATCCGATAATTCAAAATAAAAAAAAAATAAAAACATAAGCCAGTAGTATGGCAAAAAATGTAGAGCGAAAAATGTATTTATTTTTTATATATTAAATATTTATTTATTTTCTTATTTTATGTTAAACTTTAAGCCATTATTTAAATATATATATATATATATATATATATATTTTGCATAATATTGAAGATTATAATATAGAAGCCTCAGATCAATATTCAAGCAAACAATATCAAGCTGGATTTAAAGAAACGTGAGGAATATAAATATACATACATAAAACTTATCATTGTCTACCCACAATCTAGACTTCAACTGGGGCCAACCACCCAGACTGAAAGCAAAAAACGACAAGGAGTTCTGTTTCTGTAATGATCAATATCTGCTAAGATATATAAAAATTCAGAGATTAAGTAATTTGAATCTAAACCAATTAAAGGTAGTTAAAATTTTTTTTTTTTTTAGAATCAAAAGAAAGAACGTATAAATGTAAGCATATATTGAACATCGTTGACCCAACAGAGTACGTAAGTTAATAATTAAAATAAGAATAAATGTAAAGTACAAGGCATATCTACCGTATCCAGCACATAATTTAACAACTAGCCGTCATGCAATAATAATCCCTCTAGTGAGTATATTATTATTTCATCTAGTGAGTATTTCATCTAGTCACTATTATTTCATGACGACTAGTTGTTACATTAGTACAATACAATGAAAAAATTAAAAAGGTACCTGTAAAATATTTAAGTTTTCCATTGTTAATACATCTGATGTGGTTAGCATTCCTCCACTTATACTATATATATATATATATATATATATATATATATATTCCCATGGAGATTGTATGGAAAAAATTAATAATTGGTAGATTTCTATTTGTCTGATTTCATTAAAATTTGGAAGAGCTTGACAAATATTTTTAAAAGAACCAAATATAAAATATTGTGGAACGTCCATTGGGGTTGTTATGTGCGGACGGACGGACATTCTGAAGACAATAAGCGCACACACACACACACACACATATATATATATATATATATATATATATATATATGCGAACACGCCTAAAAAATTATGAGACAATGGATATATGATGTTCGTTTATCGGTACGGATGTTTAGTTGTGTGAAACAGGTAGCTGTATAGGGAAATTTGTAGCGTCTCTTCACGCTTAGAAGCTTCATGTTTTTTAAAATATTTTTCGCCCTTCAAATAAAATCGGTTTATGTTCATTTAGTTTCACTGATTATGATTTAAAATAAACCGAGGATGGGGAATAACTTTCTCATCGAAAAACAAATTTGATAATTCAATTTTTTCAAATATGAGAAATATTTAAATGGTAAAATGTCAATTCAAAATTTTGAATTTGTTGTTAAAATGACTGTTTTATAACATCAAATTCAAAAATTTTAATCCAATTAGGATAAAAATAAAAATTGTCCATAAGAAAAATAGCCTAAACCTAAAAATAAGAGAGACAGACGCCCGATGCCTTTATCTTCACCGTATGCCTAGGTCTTTTGAGAAGAATCTTATTCAGAGACAAACTTGGAAATTTGAACATTACTGAAACCGGTAGTGTGTTGCAACACGTTTGGTTGGGCTCATAAGGGTAAGCCATGGACCAATAATGTGATATTGGTCCATGGACCAATATTGTGATATCGTCCATCAAGCTTATTGTTTGATTATGAATGGTGACCCCTTTGTAAAGCAACTGACTGTGTAATAAGCAGCCCATATATAAATATTATACACAAGTCATTTTAAAGAGTACATAAAACGTATATACTATTTACAACTCAGATAGGTACAATATGGCCTTAGCAGCCCTTGTGCTAACAAGAAACCAACGACTCAGCTATTTACAAGCTATATACATTTTACGTAATTGATCTGCTTTATCCCAGCGATCCTGCCATTGTGTAAAAAAGTTACTTTGTGAAATTTTATTCCTCGCTATCCTGACGAGCAGGGTATGTTCCAACTGTCCCACCTATATTCTCATTAACTTTGTTAAGATTCGTTACCTTACAGCATATTCAAGATTTCTTTTAGCCACTAAAAAATCTACTGGCATCTTTCCGGATAAAACGTGCAGAGCATCATTCGACAAAGTTCTACTAGCCTTAGTAGGGCTGGCCTTTGTGCAGCTATCAACTCTTGTGTCCCCATGCTTCTGCTGCATAAGTTGTTATGGGAACAAATGAACATTCGTACGCATATTTAAACGCTTTCCTTTTATTCTTCAACTTTCGCACACCACTTCTTAATTACATAAATATTCTTTGCTTTATTTCGCAGGAACCTCACATGATCGAGAAAAAACAGTAACCACTGTTTTTCTCGATCATGGGTCATCAATAACAACTGCTGAGTATTTCACCTAGAATATGTCAGCATGATCTCTTCTCCCATAATCGTAGGGTGTCTTCTTTTACTTAAGCCTACCTTTGCGTAACATACATTTGGATTTAGGTATTGAGATTTGGAACTTATTTTTTCATGTCCACTACTGAACAACATTGAGGATACTTTTTGACTTTGTTTCCAGACGATGCCTGGAGTCCGCCTCCACCAAAATCAATAAATCACCGGCATATGCGAAAGCTTTTGTTAGGTTAGACAAAGTCCACAACAACTCATCCATTACAATATCCCAAAAACCTAGACTGAAAATCGATCCCTGAACTAGTTTACGGACTGCTTCAAAAATCAATAAACATTTGCAGACCCCTATAACTAACACACACACACACACACACACACACACACACACACACACACACACACTACTGATAAAAATAATAGGGTATAATCACATTACTGAACGACTAAACAAGCAAGAAATATTAAATTATTAAACTGGGTTATGAATCCGGGGCACTACTAATTACAGTAGAGATACTTGGCAACCATAATGAAATACAGACAAATGTTTATTTTCAGTGTATTGGGTAGGGGTGCTGACCTGTCAATTGTAATTACCATGGAAAAAATTGAGAATGCCGCCAAGGTAAAAGAGATAACTAGAAATTAAATTAGTTTAACATAAAAATAATAATGATAACTAGAGGGCTTTGCTCGCCCACTCCCGCGCATGCTTTTCTACGTAAAATGTAGAGGAATACAGAGTAAGTCAAATCCTTTCTACGTAAAAGACACACCTGTCGAAATCTAATCAGCAAATGATCAATGTAATTATTTACATGGGCATTTATAGTTCCCGGAATTCTCAAGGTCGAATAAATATCACAGTAAAACGCCAGAACGGTGTATACCGTCCAACATGGCGGAAAGCAAAACAGGTGGGAAAACAGTGATTGACAAGTTGTGACTCCCATATTTCGACAAACGGACAGGAACAAGGCAGTGATTGGCAGATGCCACTGCTTTCCCTGCCCACTATCCTCCTAGGTTGATATGCCTAGGCAGTTTTTTTTTTTACATTTGCCGCTTTTTAAATCGAAAACTCGTTTTCCCATTTTAAAACAGCGGGATATGGAGGGATAAACACCCTACCTAAGCCCCCTCTCCTCGACGACACAAAACAATAAGAAAAGGGAGTTGCCTTCACCTGTCAATTATCGCCGTCTTCCTTGCTTTCATCGAGGTACCTGCCGGTATACAGTATACTAGATTTCAGCCAATATCACTATGTAATTACCTGCGTTTACATAGGTCACACTTAGTAAAAGGCCTTTTGCTTCGGGTTCCTTAATACATGAAGAATATTGTTGCATCGGAAAGAGCAGGACTAAAATATTTAACTGAAATATTTACAAAATACTAAACCACAAATACTATACAAAAAACGTTACAATTGAATGTCAAATATTAGACAGGGAATCACGTGCACAAGGTTGGCGAACATTACGGAGGCAGTTGTCAATAATTAATTGCATTTGTAGTGACGTAATTAGCTGTGTGTGGTGATTACAGAGCAAAACATCGGAGACTCTGTAATCACCACACACGCAGCTAATTTCACCGATTCCGGTCCAAGCACACAGTAAGATGGTTTTAACCTGTCTTTATTCCGAAATCTACAGTTACGTGTTTAAATTTTATACTGTATTTTGTCTTTTTGAATTTAAACTTTCAATCATTTTTCCTTTAACAAGATTTAATTGGCATCATTTTAGCCTTTTAACTCTACTTTATATTTATATACTTACTTTTATTCATGTTTGAATTTTATTCCTTCCTTTTGGTCTCTGTCGGGTCGGCTTTGATGTATGCGTTTCGCAGGTATACATCATAAAAGAAACAGAGACCCTGCCTATTGCAGGGTCTCTGTTTCTGTTATGATGTATAAGTGGCTCCTACGCTTTTGGCTGCCGACCCTATGAATAAGTAGTTAATGCCCTAGGACCCACTACTTTAGGTACCATCGTTATTACCATGTTAATCTAATTTAATTTCAGGTTATCTCTATTACCTTGCCAGCATTCTCAATTTTTTCCATGGTAATTACAATTGACAGATCAGCGCCCCTGCCCAATACATTGAAAATAAACACTTGTCTATACATATATATATGGTCGACCACCGCTTCGCGGATCCTCTGGAACTGGGCGACAGACACACAGAGATCCTCGAACCCCAGTTTGGGAACGCTGCTTCACATTGTATATATTCATAGAACTGTGCATCATTCATAATCGCTTCAAAACCACAAGCCACCATAAATTATCGAAAACTGATTTGAAGTCAATAAACAATCCCATAACATTAGAAGAATTAACTTCATCTATCGACTGCATTAACTTACATAGGGCATCTTACATTGATCTGCCCTGTACAAAACCAGATTGCATTTCAGACACCAATCCGTGGTCTCGGTACCTTTCCATCAATGTTTTGATAACAGCGTAATCGGTCTATCATTTACAGCTCAACTAGTATCTTTCTTCAAAATCTTCATCACAGCAGGTTTCCAAATATCAGAAAAGCAACCTTTCAGACATTCATTAAAAACAGACTTCAAAACTTGCGGTCTTATCTTAAAAAACATTTTCACTACATCCACAACAATCATGTTGATTGCCAGAGTCTTATTAACTTTCATAGCCTTGATTGCATCATCCAGTTCATAATGTGCAAACTCTGTATCCCTTTCACTCACGATATACTCGTCATTCTTTGTCTTTACTTTCCTTTGATAATCGTCTTCTAATTCTTCAGAATCTCCTGGAAATAAATTCTCTAGAATCTTTTCTACGGTGTCATGCCAACCAAACCCCTTGAATATGAATTACTATATGTCCTACTTGCTCTGCTTTCGTCTTATGTTTATACTCCGGCACGACAACCAAGTCAGTAGAGTTTACAATAAATCGTCAATAGAAATATTTATCGTATTTAGTAGTCACGGGCTTGAACCCCGGCCCACTCAAGGAACGCGTGTTATGCACTCTCGCTCCTGACCACTAGGCTACGTCCTTAGAGGCTTTCGTCTTATCCATGACAATCTTATACACAGAATCCCAGGGGGATCTGCCCCTCCTTCTGTACAAAACCTTGCCACGCTTTGTTTTTACTCTTAACTATCAGCCATTAAAATAAATAAATTTTCTGTTTATACTCCGGGACGACCAAACGGTCAGAGGAGTTAACAAGATAGACAGAATACAAGAAACAGCACCGTATTCAGCAGTCACGGGCTTGAACCCCGGTCACTCAAGGCACGTGTATTTATGCACCCGCGCTGGACTGTATTTACTTTTATACGAAGAAACCGCATCGGCATTCTTAGCCTATGAGACCGTTGGAGCTGTCTTCTCCTGCACACCCATTTCTCAGTTTAGTCAAGTCTTGGATACACCATGGAACAGGTCGCTCATGATGTTTAATTCTTCTCATAGAAACTCTGGAAGCCCCTTGTAATGTATTTTGAAGAATTTCCCCTTTTCTGTCTGCATTCATATTATGCCATTTATCGTATCTCACTTTATCCATTTCTTTAATAACTTTGCCATCAAACTTTTCTCATCCCACGATTTTTAACGAATATCTATTTATGTCCTTTCGTGTATTATTACCACACACGTATTCCAAATAATATGCAATCGACCTGTGATCTCTGATTTGCCAATTACATACTATGAAAGGATTCGTGAGGAACATGATATTATCACGTTCCTCACGAATTACTACACAAGGTCACATGTATATGTGATTCTCTTGTACTCGAACAGTAAGTCGCGATACTCTCTGGGTCATTTAAAATAACATAACCAGATCCTTTTCAAATATGAATTCTTCCAATTCCTGACCCTTTTCCCTCAATTCAATTCATTACTACCTCACACTGGAGATCGAGCATTGGCATCCATTCCAATCAACAGTCGTTTGGATCTCAAATGATCACAAACCTTATCCAGATAACCTATGTGTCCAGTAATTTTCTCACTACACTGACAATAGACATGCATAATATGCTTTGCCCAAAATCACCTATGAGCTTCACACAGACGCCGTGAGTAATACGGCGTCTCTCTCTCTCTCTCTCTCTCTTATTAGAGAGAGAGAGAGAGAGAGAGAGAGAGAAAGAATCTGTGTTATTATGAAGTATTACGAACCAAAATCGCAGCCAACACATTCCCACTATGCTGCGCGATTCTCCATCCTAAAGGAAAACCTCTTACTGCTCATTTAAAGACATATGGTTCTTGAAGAATTAGTATATTCCTTTCTTCCAGAACCTTAACCAACAACAAGAAATACAGACAGGAAATCCTAGCTAACTAAAAATTTATAGGGGCCACGTTCCGGCCAACTGCGCTTTTCGCTGTCTATTAGTTACATCCGTGACCACCACAAAGGTGTCCTCGAGATGCCAATCGCCTTGCACCGGTGACCCCGCTCGACCAAGTAAACTCATGTAAATATGTATACTGTAAATGAGTTAATCGTGTTAATACCCTGGCATTAATTGCTGCTGTCATGTGGAATTTTATAGTTTCCTGTATATGTTTTCTGTGGTATTATATATAAATAAATATATTTATTTATTCATAAATCAA
The DNA here is from genome assembly GCF_048544385.1 of Mastigoproctus giganteus. Lineage (NCBI taxonomy): Eukaryota > Metazoa > Arthropoda > Arachnida > Uropygi > Thelyphonidae > Mastigoproctus > Mastigoproctus giganteus. The sequence goes on along the minus strand of NC_143588.1, from coordinate 29,279,689 downwards.
ATAATACTGACATAAAGGCGTTAAAATATATTAGCTTTAAAAATGTTAAAAACCCTCGCTTTAGACTGACTAATTCAGTCAAGTTGTGAAAAAGACTGGCAATTCTACCAACTGTGCCATTCACGAAGGCAAAGAAAAAGAGGAGGAAGAGACCTAGTGTGGGGAGGACGGCAATTCTACCAACTATGCTATTCATAAGGGCAAAAAAAAAAAAGAAGGAAGAGAGAATATGAAAGGTGTCTGAGGAGGATAGACTCGGACCTTAAATGATCCAGGGGCTCACATGGCCTTCAATAATTCGATGGAGGGGATAAGAACTGGGGACGAAGGCTGCTCACCTCAAGCAACGTCAGTGACTCAAAGATTGGATGTATACGGACCCCTTCATTTCTTTTGAGAGTATATATGGCGTTGTGTATGTAGGCACATTCCCCAGCGATGGATCTTAAAATCCCGTGCACTATTGATGATTTGGGTGTCGCTTGGAAAAAGGTTGTAGTTATAATAGGGTTTTAGTGACGAATGTCATATTGCTCCATATACAGTATACTCTCTCTAAATTGCGTGTGTTCTGTGGTCGATTTTCTGTTTTTTTGGGCGAAAAACCACCCTCATCTGAAAAAGACTAACAGCCATGTTGTGAAAAAGGTCCATAAAAATTCCTCATGTCATCGACGGTACTCGAATGCAGGTCTTTTCCACCTGGTGTATGGAGGACGACAATTCTACCAACTGTGCTACCCAAGAGAGCAGGTTGTTCCTCCCTCCAAATATTACACAGAAATTGCTAACTGGGCAAAATTGGCATTCTCAATGGATGCACAATGATTGCTAAGGCACACTATAGCTCCAGACGAATATAGAAATAAGAAAACGCCTCTCCGATACGTTTTCTTATTTCTCAATTATTTTTATTTTTTTCACTAGTTGTATTCTGTAAATGTATGGACGAACCGCTTTTATCTGCCTTAACTATTTTATGCAGCCTACTTAAAAAAAAAAAAAAAAAAAATATATATATATATATATATATTTTTTTTTTAATCTCGAGCTCAGCGTTTAATGATTGCAGTTAAGCTACACGTAAGCAAATTACTTGTTTAAGCAAACTCAGGTTTCTAATAATAGAGAAATCTTGTTTCACCAAGGGATATTTTGTAAATTGAAAAATGGGAAAGAATTCGGAAATTTTCGAAATAATGCGCTAAGACTGACGAAACAGGTATTTGGACAGATTCATAACAAAGAATAAAAAAAATGATAATAATAAAAAAAATAATAATAATAACAAACGTAAGAGATGTTATTTTAATCATCTGAGATACCAGAGGCATGGTGCGTAGGTAAATCAAAAAATGGAAATTAGTGAGAAAATAATAAAATGAAACGTCTGAGAATAACTTTTAATTCTCAGACGTTTAAGAGATTAAAGAATTCTTTAAGAAATTAAAGGAGGATTACACTCTATGCAGGTTTAAGTGCTTATTTTTTCAATAACTTTCAAACAGGTATACTGTATATATTGCTTAGCTACATTTCGTTATATCGAGAACTGAAAATTACCATCAATACGGTTAAGGTTTGTTGAATACTCAGTCTTATTTTATATTTGAAGCATAAGAGAGAGAGAATTACCATCAAACTCTGTTCATTCTACTTAATATTGAAAGTGAGGCGTTACGTGGTTATTTATATTACATATATGAAAAACCATAAGTGACATTAACTACCACGTGAAACCATTAAGCTGTTTTATTGAGAATTACAAATTAATTGAACGCATTTCAAGAGATAATCTAAACAGCATGGCGAAGTTTTGAGAAGTCACTGTTTCTCTTTGTCAGGACTTTTAGAATGGCTTATGGATTAATGCGGAATGAAAAATACTCAACCTTAATCGTTACAATGTAATTTATTTTATTATGTTACTTATTTTATTTACATAATCTGTTCCAGCTAACTTTAAACCTGACAAACCATAATACATCACTGAGTAAAGTTCTCGTTGGTCAGTTGTCGAAATACTAAAGTATACAAGCAATGCAGATATGTATACTATACAGACCAATACAACATGTATACTAATAATATACATATACAGTATTTATATAAGTTCTTTACGGCTTTTAAGGCCAGAGGTCTTCCAAAAATTTTCAAGATTAGCAGACATATTTATTGTAAGAGTAAATAATAATAAGTAATAAATGCATCTAGATATATTTACATAATGTGGTATGTACAGCACAGAATGTTATGTGATGTAATTTTTGCTGACGGGAGAAGAGATTAAGATAGAAATACAAACAACTGGAATGTTTGAATTATTAAGTAGCAGGAAAAGCAAAATGTATATGACTGAAGACTATAAACGTTTTTACTCGGGTCATCCGGGAGCGTAATTTACGGTTAGCTAGCGCGCGGACGGAAAAGAGGGAATAAGGACACACACACACACACACACACACTCTCTCTCTCTCTTTCTCGCTCTCATTTTTATGATAAATGCTACAAAAACGTCATTCTAATTTTATCTCGATTCTTTTAAAATCACGGATTTAAACTGCAAAATTTAAATGGATTCTGTCACGTGCCCTAAAAATTCTCAGAAGATGATATCTCTACAATTTATACTGCAAGAGGTCACTGATTATGCAGCCGGCAAAATTTTCTGCTACTATCTGTTGCTGAAAAACTAGATTTATAACTTCGTATCCTTGCCATCTATGTACAAAGGGTACTAGGAAAGTTTTGCAATATGACGCAACAATGAATCACAGGAAGCTGCTTGTTGCTGCATGTTGAGACATGTTCATACGTGCATAGTAGCCGCCGCGCCAAGTCGATGGGCTCAGTTATTCATTAGTAGTGAGAGTGTAAAGTGCTTGCGATGGCATCGTGGTCACGAAATGAGATAAGGACAGTTTTGCGGTATAATTTCGTGCGTGGTTTAACCATAGACCAGTGCTTAGAAGAAATGACTCTTGCACTAGATGATGATTGTCCACATCGTACAACGATATTCAGGTGGTATAGAGAATTCCAAAGGGGAAATTTCACTCTGGAGGATTCTGAGAGGCCGGGAAGGCCACGAACGTCAGTTACGGAGGAAAACGTTACTGCTGTGAGGAAAATGCTTGACGAAAACAGGCGAGTGACCTACCAACAGATAGAGGATACTTTGGGCCTAAATGCACCAGCAATTCGTTCGATTCTGCAAGATCATTTGCACGTGAAGAAACTTTGTTCTCTCTGGGTGCCGCATCAACTGACTGAAGAGCAGATAACACGACGTGTGACTTGGTGCCGGGAGATGTTAAAAAAGTTTGATAAGGGACAATCTCGGTATGTGAACAACATCGTGACAGGTGACGAGACTTGGCTGTACTATTACGATCTGCCGACCAAGGCTCAAAACAAAGTTTGGGTCTTTGATGATGACGACACACCCGTAATTGTCAGAAAATCCCGATCTGTAAAGAAGAAAATGATAGCTGTATTTTTCAAATGGAGTGGAATTGTGGAACGTGTCGTTTTGGACACGCAGAAGACAGTCACAGCTAAGTGGTATATTGAACAATGCCTGCCTAAAGTCATTGGATCTATGAAGAACCTGCGGCCAAAGTCAAGAATGGACACCTGGTACCGCCATCACGATAATGCTAAAGCTCACCGCGCCAAAGCCTGCACCGAATATTTGACCACGACAGGACTGAAACTTCTCGAGCACCCTCCCTACAGTCCAGACCTTGCTCCCTGCGACTTTGCACTGTTCCCGCATGTGAAAATGAAGCTAAAAGGGAGGCGGTTTTCCAGTGATGAGGACCTTCTACGGGCTTGGGACAACGAGTGTGCTTTACTCCCTAGTGAAACTTGGCAGAACTGGTTTAAAGATTGGTTTCGGAGGATGGAGAGGTGTATTGAATGTAGAGGAAATTACTTTGAAAAAATTAAATAAACAAAGCTGTATTGCAAAACTTTCCTAGTACCCTTTGTACAATAAGACATTTGCAATGACTGCACTAAAAATGGTAAGGGAGAGTATACCGTATAGCCATGTTATCTGGTACAGTAAACCCTCGATTTAAGGAACCCCGAACAACGGATTTCGGGTTTAACGTACCGGACAAATATTAATAAATAAAATAAATAAATAAATAAATAAATTTTGTTTATACTACGGGACGACCAAACGGTCAGAGGAGTTTACAAGATACACAGAATACAAGAAACAGCACCGCATTCAGCAGTCACGGGCTTGAACCTCGGTCACTCAAGGCACGTGTACTTATGCACTCGCGCGCCTGACCCCTAGGCTAATCTCGACTACATTATTATTTTTTAGGTTATAAAAAACTTCAGTGTTATTATTAATTAAAAATTAATAATAATTACCCATTTCCATTACTGTTTTGATAATTACCTACTTTTATTTTTATCAACAATTCAGGAAATTGTAGTCAGAATATTGTTTTACTTTCTGAAAACGTGTTCAAATAGCTGTTTTCCCAGATTATAGATAACAGATAAGAGCAGGCGGTGACTTGCGAGCTGAACGTGACTCGGGACACAAACCTACAGGTCTACCGACTCGCTTCGTTTCGGTCTCAGTCTGCCTCAAGCTATCGTGCGGTCAGGTTGTATATAGTGTTTCTGTGATTTCTGAATTGTGACTTTATTTATTAAATAATTTTGCAATTCTTACAATTTAAAATGGCATCGAGTGATAGAGGGGTTAAAAGAAACCGTGTGAACTTAAATGTGGAAAATTAGAGCTAATTGAGAAATTAGAACAAGGCGTACGTGAAATTTACGGCGTAAAAAAACAAGCTGTTTCTGATAGCCGTAAATCAAAGGCCAAATTGCAACATTTTATATTTACAACAGAATATTACATATTCTTTATTATACTTTAATAATTTTATACTATACTGTACTGTCTATGGTCTAAAAGCTTCTTTTTTTTTACATTAAGAACAATAAAAATCCCCCCCCCCCGGTTACATTCGATTTAACGGACACCCCCTTCTCCCCCATTAGTACATTAAATCGAGGGTTTATTTTATATTCACAATACATTGCAACCTCGATATAAAGCGCCTATTTATACCGCCATTTCGAATATACTGCGGATTGATCATGTCCGCCAAAATGGATTATATATATTAAAAAAAAAAAAAAAAAAGAAGTAGCGTTCAAAGAACTAGCAATTTCATAATGGAAACAGAAAAAAATAAGTGAATACTGTACTGTATATTCTCGTATCTACTGTACATCCCACTACCGTATTTCCAAGAAGGAAAATTAGATAAAAATTGGCTGCATATTCGCTTCGATATTACTGTATTTAGTTAGAGTAATTTTTGTAAACAGAACTCGTCAGAGACTAATTGATATTGACACCCAGTTTCTTCTCTCAGCTAGAGATACAATAAGAGCACTGTACTATACATCAATGGAACGCTAATTACAAACGGCTACCAGTGGAGATAGCTGTTTGTTCGGCTACGGTTCCTCAAGTGCGTTTCACATGACTTAGGGCAGCGTTTCACAAACTGGGGGCCGCGAAATGTTCAGAAGGGGTATTAAGTAATGTGATTTTTTATATGTACTGTATATATGTAGGGGTCCGCAGATTTCAGTAGTTTGGGAGCCGCTGACTTAGGATATCAAAAATTGCCAAAAACTATCAAAAAGGTCTAAACCAGAGAAAAATATACACGAAGTGACAAGCGATTTATGGAGAAATCAGGTCACTTCACTTCAGCACTGATTGGGGCCGGAGAGTTTGGTTCTGATTTAATTTTCTCAAAACACGGTAAGTTCTAGGGGATCAGAAATAAACACACGGCAAAAATTAATAAATTAGTAGGACTGAAGTAATAATGGCCACCAAGGGCATATATATATATATATAATATATATATATATATATATATATATAATATATATATATATATATATAATATATATATATATATATATATATATATATATATATATATATAATATATATATATATTAGTTATATATATATATATATATATATATATTAGTTATATATATATATATATATACAGTTGAAGAAAAGAGATACGTGTACTGAAACAAAATGCAGTATATTTCATGTGGAATTCCAGAAGGAACAATCCGCAGTTGGATGAAAGAGGAAGAAAAATTGCGTTCATTCGCAGACTTCGTAGAAGATGAAGTACGCATCAAAAGAAGAAAGAAAACTAGCTTCGTAAAAGCAGTGATGAGGACCAATGATTATACAAGTAGTTTCTACAGAAGCGTAGTGAAGGAGTATCGATAAATGGGATAATTTTGAAAGCACAGGCACTTAAATTTCATATGCTACTTAGTGAAGATTATGACACATTTAAAGCTTCTGAGATGTAAGGGTCGTCATGGGATATCCTAGGTTACTCTTGTAGATGGATCTGCATTTGGTGCCATTCCAGCAGCAGAAGCGTTTCCTGAATTTTTGCATTAAAAAGGCACCCAACAAAGGGAGCATGAAAACTAACAAAGAGAGAATTACTGTTAGTTTTCATGCGCACTACGTTACTGTGCGCAAACAAGACCGGAAATCACAAGCTAAAGCCATTGTGCATCGTTAAAAGTCGAAGCAAGCCAACATGAAATCTTCCTGTGATTTATAAAAATGGCTCCACTGACAAAGAGTAATATTTTTGCTCCACTGCTTGGATTGAGGCGGATGCGGTAGCTCCAGTTGCGCATTACCTGAGGGAGGAAGAAATCGCAGTCTCTGTGAACAGTGGGAAAACAATCGATAAACAGAAGGCGAGTGACATAGGGAGTGACCCAGAAGATAATGTGGATGACATGCGTGAGGAAAAAGCACCAGAAATTAACAAAGTGCTAAAAAACATTAATGAGGTGATGGCCTGGTCAGAACATAGAGAGATAACGAATATCTTCATTTATTGCAGCGGACCAGTATTAACAATTATGTACGTACTGAAAAAACGTTGTCATTAGTTCCGGCAAACTAAATTACATGACTATTTCAGAAGGAATACGTAAAATATAAGTCCAATGTAACAGCACTATGTAATAGTAGGTGTAAAAGGAAGAATTTTAATATTACTTTGTCTTTTAGTCTGTATGCTCATAAAACATTAGCAAATAAAGTATTTATTTACTAAGTAAAGTGCATTTATGTTAAAAATTTTTCCTGCTATAACGGAGGTATTAAAGTTGTAGCCTGACACCCGCGTTATATCGGGTTGCCCTCTATTTAGTATCATCTTTGCATCCGTTCATCAGCCAACTGTCAAAGCCTCTCTTGGACACCCTTGTTAATATCATTTATGAAAATAGGAGGGAATCCAACACCGATCCCTGATGGAATTCATTTCACCTGTTGGTCCATCCTGAAGACTGACCAATTATAACAACCCTTTGTCTTCTATCTTTTAGCTAGCCTGAGTTCTGGCGTAGGATCTTACTAGTAACTCCAGCTTCTTCCAGTATATTATTATTGTTAGCTATATGGTGCAAGGAAGCCTGAGGCTTGTGCTGCAGCAGCAAAAACAAAAATTCCCGAGTTACCCTTGGGGAGAGAGAGAGAGAGAGAGAAGTAGAAAGGAATCACCAAGAAAGAGAAGAATAATGATATCCAGTTCAGGTTTGCCAAGCCCATACTCACCAGATGCGAGCCTCTGGGGTTAAATATAGAAGCATTCCACAAGTAGCAGTATCAAGAGCTTTACTAAAGTCTAGATACTGGTCAGATAAGACCTCCCCCTTAACGAACCCATGCTAGGATCTATTCAAGATACCATTCTTGTCGAGATTGCCCTGAATCACATCCTTAATCATAAACTTCTTGATCGTCTTTACCACAGAAGTCAACCTCTCTGGCTCATAATTACTTACCTCCTCTTTAGCATCCTTCGTGGATTAAATGGTCAATAGCACTTTTATTAGAAGACGACAGCACTTTTGCAGTCCGTTGTTGGACTCTGCGAAGATTCCAAGGGAATCTTCGCAGAGTTCAATGACGCTCTAATCAACATTTCCATATACTCGCATGCAACTTTTATAATTACGACTGAATATACATGTATACGAACTTCCTCTGGAGCAGTATCTTCTTTCAATCTCAATGTATTTACAAAGCTTTTTAAAGATCTTAATATCACGTATTTTACAGCGGTCTGGTTCCTTAACATTCCCCAGTGTCGAGTTTGCTTCCGACAGTAAATATCAATCAGAATATTTGTTCAACTTATCTGCCATTTCCGCATGGAAGATATGGCTCTTCGATTGCAACCAATTAAGGGAGGACCTATTGGATTTACTATTTTCTTTCGCGTATTCACGTATGAAAATAACACTCCTTATCGGCATTCTTAGCTCTTTGCTAGTGATTATTTTATAATCAGCTTCCGTCGTTTCGCCCATAGGCAGCTGTTACACATTCTATTATAATGCTCATGCAAATCGGAATCATGTGATTGTCTGTAGCTGTTCTATACTTGTTTCGTTTGCTCAATCAAACGCGTATTCTCATCATCATCCATTTGGCACCTTACTTTTATGAATATGTTTGTGACTTCGAGGATAAATCCCTTCAATATTATCTTTAGCGTATTTGTATCCCATACCATATCATTCCAGTTATTGAGCTCAAAAAATCTCATTCCATCATAGTCCCCTCTCTTGCAACTTAATATCCTGCCTTTCACTACATAAGGTTTCTTTAAATATAACCCATTTCGTGGCATTGTGGTTACTGCCTGCTTTTCGTTCCCACATATTCGAGTCTATAAAAAGTAGGGTGCAGTTGCCCATAATATGAAACAGTCATATTTGCTTGTTACCTTGAGTCATATCTCAAGGTAACACGGACTTTGAGCCAGTATGGTGAGAAATTACTTCATTTTTATTGTTTTTTTTTTTTTACTTCATATGTCTTTATATTTTTGGCCCGCATAAAAGGTACTGAAATGCGGTCCTCAGCTATATAAAATTAAAGATGTAGAGCGGGGACTTAACATAGTGCCAGGCCCTCCAAGCAGAATTTATAGTTATGTCCAAATAGAGAACTTTCCATTGGGATGGAATATCACTTTCCATTGGGATGGAATCAAAGAGTGTATTCTGAGAATAATTTACTGACATTAACGAACGAGAATATTTTTTGGGCTGCAAGATAGGACAAATTGTGGGGTTATCCCCACCCCGCCCAAGAAAACAGGTACCCCTTATGATGTATATATATATATAAAAAAACCCTGCGTCAAAACCTAATATTGATCATATCTGAATGACAATAAATTTTAAGTTCTTTCCAATTCCGAAACAGCACCAAAATAAAGAAGAATTATGTATGTTCACGATCCCAGATAAATTACAGTGAATAAGAAGAGAAAAGCATAAACTTCAAGTGTATCAGAATCGGAGTGCGGGTGACACCTTACCAGTGCTTACCGTGTAAAATAGGAAAAATAATAAAAAAAGAGGTCATTCTAAGCCGCAACACTGTCGTTTGGACAACGAAAATTAAACTAACAGAGGCGTATTAGAACCTACTTCCTTGCACATTTAAATCGTTACAGTAACACTTGTGATACTTAATTTAAATAATGCTTTAATTCGTGGCTTCTCCAAGGTGCCAAAGAAAAAAATTTGGGCGCGTATAAGGCTTTTTCAAAAGATATAAGCGCCCAATTTTTTTTTCTCTCGTTTGCAATACAATACATTTTCTGTAAAATAAAAAAAAAAATAATAGTAAGTATAAAAAAAAAAATCACAATAACCTGCACACACCAATTTGTACTTTACTATTTCTGTTAAATGTATGAAAAATACATGTGTAATTTGTGGAATTTATAACTTCATTATTCTAAATTTATAATTATCACAAAGTAAAAAACAGTATTTTCAGAATTATAATAACTAAATTTTCCGTTTATACTCCGAAACGACCACACCGTCAGGAGTTTACAAGATATAGAAATAATACAAGAAACAGCACCATCTTTAGCAATTAGGGTTAAAGCCCCTGATTGCTGAATATGGTCGTCTCGAAGTATAAATGGAAAATTTATTTATTTTAATTCTGAAAAATACTGGTTTTCAATTTCAAAAACGGCCAACGGATCTCAAAAAAAAAAAAAAAAAAGAAAAGAAAAAGGAAACGCTTGAGATGCTTGTGATTAACTAGAAATATCGCTTTACAAGGTGGCAAAAAAAAAAAAAAAAAAAACCAGAAATCATTCGTCTAATATAAAAGTAAAGAAACACGACAAACAGGCTCTTCACTTCTAACCCTTTCAAAGATGTATCAAAACATACAAAATGGCATGAAAAAAGTTATTGTTGAATTCAAACGTTAATACAACTGAGTTGTTTAAAGCTTTCTCGCCCAATTTGTAAGTTTGGAAGGTGTATTTTCAGGTCCATGTAACGTTCTCAAATGTGTCGTTAGATCATGCTTCCAAGAAAATCTCCTACCGCACAAATGACAAGGAAAATTTTTACGCTGGAAGTAGTGGATTTCCATGTGCTTCCTCAGAGTACTTTTATCAAAAAACGGCCTCATACACACGGGACACCGAGGCTTCTGATTTTTCTCTTCGGATTCCAATGCTGACTTGCAAAGCCTACCTCGCCTTCGTAGTGAGGAATTAGCTCCCACATAAGAGGGAAAATCTGCAATCGAAAAATATGCTCAGCCTCTACAAATGTTTGGCTTAAATGACTAAATCCTATATTTACTGTCAGTGTTTTTTGAGAAAAACTGAAAACGTATTTAGTGAAATAACTATTAAGCTTCAATTTAGCAATTAGTTTAAATAAATTCACAGGAGTTCAGTAATTTCATCCACTATCAAAGACTTTTTAAATGGCGAAATTAAAAATCATCCCAATTTAATAGTAGTCTCTGTAAAGTGAATGTAAGAATTCGATTAGCTGGGTTATGCAAAGCCATTAGAAAGAGACTCAGAGAGGACATAAAAAGATTTAACACAAGAAAAGTAGAACAAGCATTAAGGGAAAACAAAGGACTTAAATCAGCAGCCATGAACAGTAATACAGAAAGACAAATTATACTGAAATTGAAGAATAGAGATGGTATACTCATAAATAGCAGAGAAGGCATAATTCAAATAGCAGAAGACTACTATAGAGAATTATACAAGGAGCGAGGAAATGATGCCACTAGTGGGGAAGGTGGATCGCAAATTAGCAACACATACGACATACCCGATATTCTTCTGATTAGGTAGAACATGCGTTGAAGAAAATGAAGAATCAGAAAGCCTCGGGGGGAGATGAAGTTACTGTAGAGTTGTTAAAATTGGGAGGAAGAGACATAACACAAAAACTGGCAAGGCTCTTCACAAAGTGCATTAGAAAAGGTGTTGATGCCTAAGGAGTAGAATAATGCAATCATAGTTTTGCTGCATAAGAAAGAAGATAGATCAGAAATTGGAAATTATAGACCAATTAGCTTGATATCCCACATCTACAAGTTATTCACAAGGGTCATTACTAACAGATTAGAAAGAATACTTGATGAGAATCAACCGAAAGAGCAAGCTGGCTTTAGGACAGGATTCTCAACTATGGATCACCTTCACGTAATATCACAGCTAATGGAGAAAGCAAATGAATATAAAACACCATTATGCCTGGTATTTGACTCCCTACAGCATAAGGCAATGTTTCGGGCACTGGAAAGACAAGGCATAGATACCCCATATATTATGATTTTGAAGAAAATATATGAGAGTGCTACCTCCTTTATTAGACTAGACAAAGACAGTAGGAAATTTAAAATCGACAAAGGAGTTTGACAAGAAGACACAATATCTCCGAAGTTGTTTATTGTTGCCCTTGAGGAAGCTTTCAGAAGATTAGACTGGTTGCAGAAAGGAGTCAATGTGAATGGAGAGTACCTAAACCATTTACGATTTGAAGATGACATTGTGGTCATAAGCCACGATCCCAAAGAATTAGAGAAAAATCTTAATCAGTTATGCACAGTTAGTAAGGATTTTGGACTAAAGATGAATATGGCTAAAACAAAAGTAATGATGAACAAGTATGCCACAGAAAGAGAAATAATGATTGAAGGAACAGTAATTGAAAACGTGGGGTTAGACTTATCTGGGACAAGTTATTACCTGTAATAATGATAAATACCTGGAAGTCAAGAGAAGAATAAATTTTGGATGGATAGTATTCAGGAAATAGTCACATACTGAAGAGCAATATCCCAGTTTGTCTGAAACATAAAATAATGAAAGAGAAGCTGAGAACTACACAGCGAAGAATGGAACGAATTATATTGGGAATCAGACTGTTAGATAAGAAGAGAAACACTTGGATAAGGCAGCCAAGTAAAGGACATTCTTATCAAAACTAAAGAACTAAAATGGCCTTGGGCAGGACACATAGCTCGAAGACATGATGACAGATGGACCAAGAAAATAACAGAATGGTATCCAAGAGGAGCTAGAAGAAAACCTGGAAGACCACGGCGGAGATGGATAGAAGAAAAACATGAGCTTGTGGGTAGTAAATGGATGGCCTTTGCACAATGCAGAAGGAACTGGAAAGTTGCTGGAGAGGCCTTCATCCTGCAGTGGATTGAAAATGGCTGATGATGATGATGATGATGTTTTTGTAAAAAGAATGCTTCATTTCAGAATTCAGTCAAAATAAAGTGTTATATTTACTTCAAATCTAGAAGTGAAATCAATTATCTATGAGGAGTGCCTCAACTTTTTCTGTCTCAGTGAATTTCGGTTGAAACAGTTTGAGCGTTTCTGAGAATGCTGATCACTGCGCACCGTTTGCGAAATTCAAACTTTCCATTAATGAATCGTAATACTAAGATGCATTAAGGGCTTATGCCTCAGGCTGAAAGGTAATTAGACTACGTACAAGTTAGTGCAAATTCATCATATCAGTGCACAGCTAAACTCTGAATTAGCATTTTTTTTTTTTGCAAAGGCGGTATCGTTTAAGTTATATCTCACACTGTGAATGTCTTCACGAGTTGCCATGATATTGCACTACTTCGAATAAGTAACGCTTCACCAAAGGAGAAGATCGTTGTTACTTATTCTCAGAGGATAGCACCACCCAGACGGCACCGTTTCAGGGCTATTTGGCCCTTCTTCGGTTATGAAGTATAACTCCACAATATGAGAGATGCCCGATGGCATCTCTTATATTGTGGAGTTATACTTCATAACTGTTTTGCCATCATCACTAGGGTACCTACCCACCTACCAAGATATAACTTAAATGATGCCGCCTTTGCAAAAAAAAAAAAAAAAAAAAATGCTAATTCAGAGTTTAGCTGTGTACTAATATGATGCATTTGCACTAACTTGCATGAATATAAAAACATCAATAATTACTGATCATATATATATATGTATTTTTTTTTTATATAGCATTCACAGTTACATTTTGGGAAAATATGAGAACGTCGTTATTGTTCAACAATTTAACATGGGGATACAGCCCTACACGAGTCTGAGTTGTCAGTGGTTCGAGAGCACGTGACGGCTAAATACGGCCATGCATTTGTTTTCACTATTTTGTAAACTCATCCGAGCCAATGTGTTTACGTCCGGAGTATAAACATAAAATTTATTTAGTAAGTTAAATGGTGGCATTCACTCATTCAGCGAAAAATGAATTCGATGGAAGTGACACTACGTCACGAAACTATACAAATATGCTCCAAGTGATACTAAACATTTAACGACAAAGTTAAAAGGGCCACACATTATACAGGAAGAAAGCAGCATTTTGGTATAAGGGAATCGTAACCTTTCTTCGGTAACGAAATATTGTGGAAATGGTAAGAATTTGTCGGAACACCAAATATGAACTGGACTTCGTTTATTCACTTTCACTACAAGGAAACCCTTTCTTCATGACTAGAAATAAAATACAGTAAAAGAAACTCACTAATCCGAACCTTCTATAATGCGGACTACTTTATTTTTTTGATGTGAAACATCCTTGGGGACACCTAAATAGAGTAAACCTGATCGGTCACCAAAAATGCGACGCGGAAGTAACGTCATGTGTAGCTTCCGCCAGAGCAGAATTGTATTGTAATTTTATTGTTGCAATCATACTTCCTGCAGCTGCCATTTGATTGTAGAATCTACAGTGCTTGTGCCAGTCTGCCTGGGGCAGCATCTACAATGTAGATGCTGCCCCAAGCAGACTGGCCATAAGACTTACCGGGAAACCCCGGTGGGCCGGAGGCCAATCAAACGTGTGATTTTGGCCACACTAGTATAAGGCCACTCACTACAAGTTTTCCCCGGTATAAGGCCTAGTATAAGGCCACTCACTACAAGTTTTCCCCGGTATGAATTTTTGACACAGTCCGCCTCTGGATGCTGCCATTTGATTGTAGCCATTCAAATCGGTAATTAGGCTGGATTTCGATAACCTCTTCCATATCAAGGATGTTTCACATAAAACCATCTACCTCGGGTGCTCGGCACACGAGGCACCCCCCCCCCCCTTAATACAGAACGGAGCTTCTTCCTAAACAAGAAGTTAATGATGCAATTCAGAACTACTTTTCCAAATTGTTTCACAATCAGCCTGTAAAGAAGTAAAATTATTGAAAGGGAAAAAAAAAAAAAAAAAAAAAAAAAGACAGTACGTGTTTTTCTTTACTCCACGATTCCGGTAGACACAGGAGATAAACAAGCAATATTAAAAATTTTCAATATATAAAACGTGCTATTAGGAACTGGGTTTCGAGTTGGAATGAATAAGCCAAGTACAGCAGCAAGATAGCTATTAAAGAATGACGATATTTTTACTAAGATGGAGTCAAGTTATCATATGTTGAAGAAGAAATAAAAACAGGACAGGATTTCAAGGGGAAAAATCAGTAGGGGAAGCGGGAAATGAAGAAAAATGCGAAAAAGCAAAGAAGGAAACTAAATTATGCGAAGCCAGGAGTTCCTTCCACATTCTTATTAAATTCACTAATTCTGAATTTGATAAATATTTTTACGTTCTAAAGGAAGTGAAGAACGACGTCGTGAAAAATGCAATAGAACCTTTATTTAATAAAAAAAAATCAGAAAAAGACAACACGATTAAGGGAAAATCAACACCTATAACTTATAGTTTTTATTGTTTAGCAACCTTCATTAAAGTTTATTGTTTAAAAAATCGTGCTTTGTTAATATAAACTTTTTCATCATATTTGTCTTTATACCATTAACACATGTTGCTGGATTGTGAATAAATTCGTATTATTTTATGAACTACGACTTGAAAATATTCACATAATTATTTTCTATAATTTGTACTACCTCTTTCCCTATTAGTCCGAATTACTGAGGTTTATTAAGACAAATTACTACAACTGCAATTCAAAATATACTATAAACTAATTTTCGTGTATCTTGAATATGCCTTATTCTTATTTTACAGCGCATCAAAATCAGAATATCGAAGTGCAAATAATGCTAATTGGCAGAATATTTGGAGGTACACTTACGGGATAATCCCGGGCACCGGTTTAAAAACAATGGGCTACATACTCGCTCTATAGTCCCAGAAAAAATAAACTTCTATAAACTTCTAAAATAGGGTTCGGCAACTTATAGCGCTGGATACCAAAGGCGACATCTGAAAGACAATTTCATAATCACTTCAACAGACAGCTGCAATGAAAGACAACCGGACCTGTTTCAGTTTAATTTCGGGATGAATCTCTTGAATGCATTTCAAAGATCTCTATGAACTATGTATACACCGATTTTCCCCCAAATAACAACAAGCAGATTCATTAAACATAGATCCCCTGATTACAAAAGAAACTATTGGCATAAGAAATTAAACACTCCATCCTTAAAAGGCTGCCGGCCACACCTAAACATTACTGTTCGATATTCTTTCTTTTAAACACTAGACGTAGAGCTTGTTTTTCTCTTCTATACCTCTTTCAACTAGATAGATTCGACAAAAATAACAACTAACTGAGAGAATCAATTTGTTTTTAATTTTATTATTTATATAGCAAATTAGCATCTAAGCCATACTGCGCTGTCGATTAAAAAAAATAATAAATCTTATAATAATAATAAAGAAAAATAAATGACTAAACAGGGGTGTGTTAGGTCGATTTGCACGGGCAAATCGGAAAAACACCGAATAGCTCGGGCAGGGGGGATTACTCCCTCCACCTGAAATCTACCGGCTAGAGCCCCGAATGAAGAAGGCTCCACTCAGAAATTTTTCCATTTTCCGAAAGCAGACTCGATTAACTTTCCGTTAGTAGCAATGAAGAATACGATACAATCGATTACGATTGTACTTTAAGCCAGAGTTCATCATCGCGTACTACTACTACCGCCTCAGTGTTCAGGAACGAGATAAAATCGATTTTCATATTACAAGGTTCAGCCTTAGTTCAAAGAGATACATGTGTGTGTCCCTTTTTTTATGTAACAATGTATAGTTTTCACAACTAGCATGTTTATAAAAACAAGCATGAAAAAAAAAAAAAAAAAAAATCTGCTTTATTCTGCACATTATCGCAAGGATGTTGTTGTTTGGGTTTTAATGGCGCATCAGCAACTAGGGCTATAATGCGCCAATTATCGCAAGGAATAAAGTACTGTAATTGTTTAGCGCAGTGTTTACGGTTCTTTTCTTAGTTCTGTTCTGTTCTTTTTTTTTTTTTTTTTTTTTAATTCCATTACAAATAATCCAAAATACAAACTATCACAACTGCTACAAATAAATTACAAGCTATTTTGAGTCCGTCACACTTACAGGCAAATGGTATAAATTTCTTTAATTCCTGGAGTTAGTAAATAGTTCGTGCGTGCATAGCGTAGTAGTTATAAAGCTCACCTCTCTTTTATCAAGGTGCAGTTATATGCTTCAATAAATCTACAATAGAACTAATATCTGTTTTTCACAGAACAAGCAAAAAGACATAAGGCTAATAATGCAAGGCATCGATCTCTCAAATTGTAAGGTCAGTACCGCGAATTTCTCCATATGCAACTACTAATAAGTAATGCTTTTCTTCAGAAAAGCATGTTACTTATTACTAATGTGGTGCCACATCTCATTGTACTGACTGTACCTCATCAGTACAACCGTACTGATGAGGTACCACAAAGTGAAGTTGTACTACCATCACGAGTTGTCCCATGAACAACTTGTGGTGCCACAATTTGAGATCTCTGAGATCTATTAGACATATTTTTGCCTGCTTTATGAAAAAAAAAAAAAAAAACCGAATGAGTTTATTGGTATAGTGTAAACTTGTCGATAGGCTCATTAGTCCATATTTTGAAACTTATGGATTAATAAAGCATAGGCATGCAGCAAATTTAAAATACTCATTTTTGTTTATTTCACTAGACCCAAATGTTTGTGGTAAATTCAAAACAAAACCAGAAAAGATTGTTTGGGGGGGGGGGGACTCAGCAGTTTTGAAACCAGAGTAACAGACTATATATATTCACAGCCATTTCATACAGTCCATTCCATGGTCACACCACCTAAGGTGTATAGAACCAATGAATCCTTTCAAGGCTAATCTTATTATTGTTTCGGAAGGTATGGAGTGGTTGGAAGAGTAAAAGGGCTGTTATTCTTGTAACTTACTGATTTATTTATTTATTATTATTTTTTTTTTTAACGCAGCGCTCGATTTATTAAATTTTCATCCAATGATGTCACCAAATTCTGTTTCCAATAGATCTCGAAATGGTGGTCTGTTGTTATAAATGATCTTTTCCGCACATGCATTTAAAAGTATCTCCGTTGTATTTTCAAACCTTATTTTATCGATATTAATTTTTCTTTATGAGGAAGTGGAGAACGCTTAAAGGAAACGGTTGCAGACTGCTTTCATATAAGCCATTATATAGTTCCTTTTCTATGTACTTCAGTTATAGGTATTTTGGGTTAACTTACTATTCAGGAATCTGATTCCTTCCACCATTATAACAAGTTCCGATTTTCTTATTCGCGGCCTTGTCAAACAACGTAATTTCCTGCGAGTGAGAAGAGCACTTTGATAGGAACTTTGTTTACTATTATACTTCTTTAATAAAAAAAAAAAAAAAAGAAAAAAGAAAGAAAGAGACAAAAAAACACTGCACTGTCATTATTCAAGAGCTTAACGTATCTCTCACATCCGACCGCCTGTTTATATTTCAAGAATTCTCGATAGAACCAAAGTCTGCTACGAAATTCCTAGAACCATGAGACACGCGATAATGGGTTGTGAGATTTGTCTTCCAGTTAAATCGTCTGCCACAGACAGAGCAGACATAGTGCTTCCTCTGGAAATTATGGATTTCCATGTGTCTCCGTAGGTTGCTCCTGTGAAAGAATGACTTCAAGCAGATGGGGCAATTAGGTTTTCCTGTATCACACTCTTCTGATTTGTGGTGGCTCCGGCGCCTCGAATGATATGTTTGTTGCACAGTAGGCTGACATCTCAACAGATTTCTAAAGTCATCTGAAATTCGAAAAAACTTTATTTCAGCCCAGACCCAATTTTCTTGTTTGTTTTGTACAAGTGAAAATGAGTGGTGCTAAATATATAACATTTTTAACATACATGAATTACTGTCTGTTTATTCTTATGGGAGATAAAGGTTAGAACAGCATTTATAAGTGTTTTATTAAATCAAATATTTTTATTGAAGGTATGCAGCCAGTAATACTGAAATTCTTCCATTCCTTCTAAAGAATATCAACAGATTACAATTCATTTATATATACAAGGTGAATAATAAATTCTATCGAATTTCTACACTGTAAGATTTACGTAAATAATTCAATGGTGTTAATTCTACAGTTCTACATGGCAAGAACTTTCGACATTATCTTTAAAAATCGATAAACTGGATGTTGCCGTAACCCAAATAAATAGCCTTTACGATCCCCAGAACTGACATCTTAATTTTTTTTCTTATAGGGTATATCGAAGCACCTAGTGTACGTGTGGTCATCCTTTTCCTACAGCATGCCACATAGGAGCGGATGTAGAAGCTACCGGAATCAATACCCTCACTCCCACAACCAACCTTACCAATCCATGTCTGATGCCACTAAACTTTTCTGGTAACTACGTACAGAAATTTTATGCTAAGTGCTGTTAATTAAAAAAAAAATTAAAACAATTTCACGTTTATAAAATAAATTTATATACATTAAGGAATCAGTGTTCGTCTACGAGAATCGATGTTATGAAGCCGTGGTAAATATGAACTGTAGTTTGCCGTCACGCTCAAAACTTCTGGACCAGAAATTACACAATTTTCTGGTCATAATCTCTGGCAATAAAAGTGAAATTTAAATTATGAGTCTGCATTTCTAATTTTTTAAAAGAAGTTTTAATTTTATTTTCGTTATTTTTTTTCCCAAATCGAGAGACAAGAGATCCACGGGCTACCCCTAATGCATGGGCTGAAAGCCAGCACACTGAAAGAAATTATTGGATGCACACCTTTTGACAACAAACGTCTCAAAAGGTGTCCAGAAGTGCATAGAACAGAATTCAAAAGTGCATCCAATGAGGTTATGCAGTTCGAACACTGAGTAATCAACAGTACGTTCACTTTGTCACACTGTGAAATACTATTGTTATTTCACATTTTTTAAATAAAAATTTTAATAAAATCGGCGGAAGTTTTTATTCACCCTGTATACACTGAAAGAGATATTTTTACAGAAAAGATTGCAATTTTTATTGGCTGCTAATGTTGCAAAGTGAACTGCTCTGATACTTTATGATAAAACTATACATACTAATTGTATATCATCCTCACTTAATCAATAAAAACAGATAAAAATTTACCTTTCACAACATATCCTACATGCATTTGAATGTGAAATAAAACTAAAGACGAAATGACTTATTTTACAGTTTGCATTAAAATCGATATTTGTGTGGTGCAAGCGGGTTGGCTTTTACCCTTAAACCACAATTAGTGAAATCTTAGCCATATACAGAATGTTTTTAATTTATATTGCCATTACAGGGGTAGTTCTACGTACCAAACTAAGTAAAAAAGTTCACACATAAACATGTCCGGAGAAGCTCCCTTTTCAATTATACGCTTGAAATTCCTTGGCGAAACCGCTTTTAAAAAGTCTAAAAAAATTGCGATTGAACCTTGCCTGAATTACTTGGAAGATTCTCCTATGGTTTTAACATGATGGTATCTGGTAATCAATCTCTGGATGTTAGAATGTTGGGTTGAGGCCTCTCAACACGGGCAACCGGCACTCATGCCTCCTTCCATAAGTAACTCATTAGTGGAAACAATGACGTGTCTAGACACTTCCGTTGAAGTTTGGCATGAGGGGCTTGAAAGAAATATCAGACGGTTCTGAATTCTTCACAATTTATACACTTGCGCTCAGATTTCATTACTAGTATTTAATAAACAAAAACCAAAATCTGATGGATGGTCCGGCCAGTAGTGTCTCCCCCACTTTCGCATCCCCCCTCCCCTCCTAAATGAGATCGCTGGGATAAATTCTGCCATACTGAAGAAATCAACTGGCACTGGATTCTGCAGTGGTTAGAAGGCAAGGAGGAAAAAAAAATAATAATAATAATAAAATAATAATAATTTAGTGTTAAACTCAGTTGTACTAGCAGTACTTTAGTGGTGACGATAAAAAGTACAATATAAAAATTTCGTTCTATCATGTAGCAATACTATTAAAAATCGTTGCTAAATGCAGAATGTGCTAAAACATTAATTTGTTATCCTGTGTACGAATCAAAATCAATACAACAACCTCGTAGGAGAAGGCATTTTTCAAAATTCTGAAAAATGCCTTCAAAACGCATCAAAATTTTTTTTTCTGGTTCACTTAATTCACGTGAGATAATTATTCTTTTCAGTAACCACTGCTTGCTCCATCTTGATTTTTGCCTTTTGGAAAGATTCCTCTTTCTAGACAATACAACATACAAAAGATCCAAATCTCTCATTTCCAGATATTTTATGAATCTGAATTTTACCTGCTACCGACGTGGGCATTTATATTCATCGAACTGTAATACTGCACCACAGCACACTCCTGTTAAAAGTGTCTTCGACCAAAACTTTTCAAACAGATGAAAAAAAAAAAAAAAAAAAGAATTTCCGGATACAAATTTATATGAACTTTTTTTTTTTTTTTTTTGACTTGTTTTGGTATTAAACTACCGTATAATTTTTAGATCTACAGAGCAAGTCAGAATTACGCATATACATTCCAATTCACCATACTTTATAGACAGAATTATTTTAACAATTTAAATAAAGTTGTCCATTTTAAAAGCTAAAAAAAAAAAAAAAACAATTAGGATTTTAACAAGTGGGTATTTAACCATACATGCTGAGTATAGAGAATAATCAACTAACACTGGAAGGAAGATAACCAATTCTGAAACGCTACTGGAAGTATGAGCAGGTTAAAGATGGTCAGCGTGTATGGGTCAATCGAATATTACGAGAATCAATAAAGGACATAAGCATCAATTTCTGAGCGGTATGGTATTGTGACAATTCAAATTGAATTGAATTGTCACAACTGTGTTTACTACCTAGACACAATCCCCACTTCGTTCTACTGGAACTTTTTAAGCTTCCATGGATTATTGTGTGGATGGGACCATCTTCTCGTACAGTAATCGGACGTTACAAATTCAATGACACCATTATTTGGCATTGTCTTGAATTGTTAATGAACGATGCAGTTTCCGCATAGAGTGACTTTCAACGGGGTGATGCACAGCTCCACACTTTCACTCTGGAAAGCCTAATTGGATATTGAATTTGCAGAGCAATGGATGTGCTTTTGAAGCTCACCCCAACAAGGTTTGCAACCTCAATTCTGCTAGATTTTTTGAATGTGAATGGATACCTGAAAGATAAACGTCATACTGGTAAACCACAAAAATTGCAGGATTTTTTTTTTTTTTTTTTTTTTTTTTATGATACAACAGGAACAAGCAAATATATAACTGGCATGCACACCACTGTCAGTCAGGCTTTTGAGAAATGTCCATGTATGCGTGCTGGTGATGGGCAGTTTGAACATCTGAAAATCTTCTTGGTTCATATTTACTGAAACTTTCTGAGACAGAGCATATCAAATTGTTAACACAATTTTTACTCTCCTTGTATAATATATATGATTGAATGATCATTACTGATAACTTTTGCTCCCATTTTTACTGCTGTATGGAAGTTCAAACATATGAAAGGATCCGAATCGAATAGAAGAGGAACGCCTCCACCTCATTTATTGTAAAATACAAAAATTTACTGAACAATAATGAAATTTTTAAGTTACAGGATCATAAAGCTTAGTATTCACTTCATCTTGCAGCGTAACAGCAGATAATGAATACATTCATCGTCAAGATAATGAATAAACTTCCAATTTTACAAATAATTAATCCTGTTTTTCCTGTGAGAGAAAGAGTGATAAAATTAGTAAACGAAACACATATTGCTCAACAGCAATATGATTTTCACTTTGTTGATTTTAATAAATAACGATAATTCAAATGAATTATGGTTGTGTCCATTACACAACTAGAAGCTAGTTACAAATTACGTAACGCAAGGAGGGTAGGGGAGCAATCAAAATGTTACAACACATTAAAAGAACTGATGTTATCATGAATTGTTGATATAGAAACTAATGACCTCTGTTCTATAAATTTAGTTAAATTCTAAACATTACAAATGATCCCTGCAAACCTGCCAACTCTATGTAATATACAATATTTCGCTCACTGGCTGCAAAATAGTGGCATAACTCAGATAATCGATGAGAAAAATTTGGCTTATTAGTTTAAATTAGTTTCTTTACAATCGAAGAAATTATGTGATTCTTCATATATATTGTGATTCATCTCATCATAGCCTGTGGTACCCAAAATTATGCTGGCTTGATCAACATGGGTAACAAGAATTTCGAAATTTTAACCGCCCCTCTGTTGAGTTGTGCCACTATTGCACAAAAAATATCCAAAAATTTGTGACTTGAGTCTCCTAAAGTTCGAAGGCAATTAGGATGAAGAACAAAAAAAAAAAAAAAAAAAAAAACCATTAAACAACAACTTTATAATCTTTTAGAACATAACTGCGGTAAAGCATAAATAAGAACAAGAAGTTAGTACAAAATTATTCGTGTACAAACAAGCAAAAATTGCGGAGAATTTAGTCATTCTTAGAAAATTGATTTAAAATTTAAATCAATTTTTAGACTGTTATAAAAACCAGCATGACATTTGGGAATTGTGTTATTGTTCAACAAACATTGGAGGTCACTGTGCTTCTTTTTCGAAATTGGAATGGAACTCTTGTAGGTTTTTTTCAATTCGAAATCTATAAATGACTCTAAGGGTTTTCTTGTTTTACTAGCTCGTAACTGATTTATAATTGTCTGTTTGTATGATGTTTTATAAAAGAAAGAGTCTAAATGCTGCTTTTCTACTTTAAAGACAGCAATATCATCGAAGTTGAACTTCACTTCAGTATTTCCATTAAATTTCATCGGGCCATCTTTCAGATTGTAAAAATTGTAATGATTCATCTGTCATCTTGAAAGGGTTTCCTGTCTCTCTGGCAGTTCTAGCTAATGTAACATACTGTGATGGGACGAATACAAGAACAAACTTTAGCAATCTTTCAACATTTTCCTCTATTAATTTTCCTTATTTGTATGTAATGGTTTTGATTCGAAAGGTCGCCACAGCATACAAATAGGCTGTTATAATAAATTTGTTCTGTTGGCCCACACAGTTGTCTGAATAAAAGGTAATTTAAAGATCGTCGGATTGGCAAGAAGCTACTTTCTCTTACAAAAATTCACCCCAGAGACTAACATCCGTTGAGTATGGACTTGTCACACCCAGGGTCCTGAGCTGGATATCATCATTCTTCTCGATTGCCTTCTACTTCTGACTTGTTTTTTCTCTCGCGTGTAACTCAATTTTATTTATTTATTATTATTATTTTTTTTTTTTGTGGCTGGTGCAGCAAAAGCCTCAAGCTTCCTTGCACCATATGGCTAATAATAATAATAATATTTTAATACAAGATCCAATTTCAATGAAACCTTTACTACCTTCACGCCATATGTAGCAATCCAGGAAAGCTTTTGACACTATTGCACATGGAAGACTACTGTATGGGTAAGTTGCCACAATGGATAAAAGGGTGATTAAGCGGCAAAAGACAGAGAGAGAGAGAGGGGGGGGGGTAATCAATGGATGCGGCTCTTCGTGGACTAATGTTATTAGTGGAGTCCCCCAGGGTTCGGTGTTGGATCCACTGTTGCCTTGTATATTTATCAATGACATCGATGAAGATATATCAGGCGTAATGTCGAAGTTTGCAGATGATACAAAGGTTGGCAGGGTTGTTAATGACAGTGTTCTACTGCAACACGATCTAGAAAATTTGGGCAGATGGACTGAGAAATGGCAACTGAAGTTTAACATCGAAAAATACAAAGTACTGCATATGGGTAGAAGTAAGCCATACTTAGAGGTAGAGAAAACGATCTGGGAGTAATTGTGCAGTCAGATATGAAGTTTTCTGCGCAATGCAGACAGGCTGCCAAAGAAAGTCATGGGATATTGCCAATGATATACAGGAATTTTTCTACAAGCAAAATTCCTGTATATCATTGGCAATATCCCATGACTTTCTTTGGCAGCCTGTCTGCATTGCGCAGAAAATATGCATAAGGCCTTGAATGGGTTGGGCACGCTGAATTCTGATGGGATTCTTCCGCTTGCTCAGATTACGAACCTGAGGGGACATAAATTCTAATTGAGGAAAGACAGTTGCAGAATAGATGTGCGGAAATTTGGCTTTAGCAAGTGGGTGGTTAATTGCTAGAACAAACTTCCATCTGTCGTTGTGGAAGTTGATAGCTTAAATAAATTCAAGGAACTGGACAAACTTCTAGAGGGAATGGATGAGTGAAATTGTTTTTTTTTTTTTTGCTGATGCTACAGAAGCTCATACGCTTGCTTTATTGCAGCATCAAGATGCCCTCATTACTACTACTATTTACAACGTGTAGTCTTTTTTTTTTTTTTTTGCATCAATTCGCCACGCCTTGAAGTTTTGCATTTCATAAAAGAACAGTCAATGATAAACTATTACAACGGAAAAAAACAACAACAACAACAAAAAAAAAAAAAAAAAACTCCATTAAATGGCACAAAACAAAAACGTACACTATTTTGAATACATACAATAGTGGCTCAAGTATAGCGCCGGATTAAGGTACAGGCTAGCAGGGCCTTTGCCCTGGGCACAAAACTTTACTAATCATGAAAAGGAATATACATATAAGTAAAGGAAGCACCGAAATAATCTTTCTGCCTGGGGCGAGAAAATACCTTGGCTCGGCCCAGCTTAACTAAAATAATGCCCACTGATATTATAAGCAAGAAGGTTGTATTACACTGAAGAAGTGCCACACAGTGTTGAATCCAAAGCATTTGCACCGGGGGTGTAAACTTCGGGGGGTACATTAGTATATTTTTATTATTATTTAATATTCACAACATATATACTATGCTGTCACTTTATTGGGCACACCCCTGCTGTGCACACAAATGGTTTGTCCCACAACATTGCAAGTCAAATGACCACAGTTGTGAATATAAATACAGCAGAACAACCTTTATAGTATCAGTTAAGCGTACAAACCGTAGCAAGAATGGGGGAAACGGAGTGACCTAACGGACTTCGAACGTGGCATGGTAGTAGGTGCTGGACAAAGCATCTCTTAAACGGCAGTTCTCCTGAACTTTTCATTCACTACAGTTTCAAGGGTGCAACGAACAGAAAACATCCTCTCAACGCCGCTCCTGTGAAAGCAAATCGCTTGTTGATGAGAACTGTTGTTGAATTTGGTTTTTAGGAGCATTAGCAACTAACCCCCGGGATATGCGGTGGTCATTCCCTGACCTTTCCGCATCCTCCGTATTTGGTGGTGACGGGCTCGAACCCCGGTCTAATCAAGAAGCGTGTGCTACGCACTGCTGCTCCTTCCCACCTGGCTACGGAGGCGCTTCAATTTTTTAAATGAGCCAGATGAAAATGTTACCGCGAAGGAGATAACGGTAAAAGAATTAGATGAAATCTTTCGTACCGCATAGAACCTCAAACAAAAGGTTTGATGTTCTCTGCGATATTTATTTCGCCAGGGCCCAGAGAAGATTGTTGTCGGCTATCGGAAATTGATTGATGAAAAGAGAAAGTCAACACTGTTCAAATATTTCCGCATCAGTAATTTCTTCATTGTGTATTTTATGTCAGAGGTTCCCAAAGTTTCTCGGTGCACGGCGCCTTTAATGTCTCAGTAATTTTTTCAAGGCGCACCCAGACCAAAAGAAATACCTAACAGTTTCGTTTAGTAGTTAGGTCCAAACAACTTAATAAGAAATGCTGAAACTGTGAACTACCTCGAGCTAGTAGTTCGCGCGGTGTCCGACAGATGTCGAGTATCGCTGTGTTTCCCTCGAAAATGTAAAATATTCCGCGGCGCACAGTTTAAGAACCGCTGTTTTATGCAATAAACATTTAATTCCATAATTATTTTCATTATCTTTTACATTATATACAGTTAAAAAGTTATTTAAAAGGTATTTTTTAAATTCTTTATGGACATTCCAGAAGGTCAAGGACCAATTATAATTTTTCCTATTGGTTATGATATCCGATTAACGCGTTTCCGTTTTGCGCGATGCGCTCGCGGGACGAATTAATCGCGTCAATCGAGGCCCGCCTGTACTACATTTCAAGCCACGCGCGTAGCTATACAACACAGGTGTACCCAGCTTTGCGATATTAATCCATTCCAGAGACACCATCCTGTCGTGAAAATATCGTAATGTAAACCCATAACGCATTTTTTTTGGTAATTAGTTCCAAACCTCGGAAGTTGAAAATTTCGCTATATAACTCTCTAAAAGGTCGTTTTTATACTGAAAATTGTATTAGTTACCAATTAAAATCACTAAAATGCACTACACTTTCATCGTTATCATATGTTCTGTTATAAGAACCAATTTTGAACAGCTTTGTGACATTTTTCTAAAGCACATTTCTGGAGGTCACGACCATAAAACGATAAAAACAATTTGCACTTTCCGGTTTATTGGGGCTTTTCTGTTACTGCAAGAAATTATAAACGGGTAGTAAACTCGACAATTGCATTTGCAAAAATACCGATAGCTGGATTTGTGTTTTTTTGCGTTATTATGATGAAATGTGTTTCCCCTTTACTGAAATGTTCAATCGTATAAAAAACATAAATACATTTTCAGAATGTTCTCTTCATTTCTTTTTAAGCTTCGTAAACTTGTTATTTAGCGCAAATCGTGTTAGTTGCAATTTGTGCGTTCCGTTAAAAAATGCTTATGCATGTTTTTGAAATTTATAAAGAAAAGAGAAGATTTTCTTGGAAACAAACGCCTCTTGAAGCACTTCTGAAGAAGACGACTGATTGTGCAACAAACCAACAAGTGCCGAGCCAATAATAAGTGATCAACAAGTGTGCAATTTAGTCGACGATGAGGAATAAACATTCTTTAAAATTTGTAAATCATAAATAATTTCTTTATTATTATAATTTGCTTGATTTTACAGGCTACGTTTTAATTTCTTTGGATAAATCAATCATTGTTTAAACATAAACTAATTAGCTAACTAATTCCATTGTTGAGAACGTAACCCCTATTTTTAACATTGTCTATGGGATGGAATTCCCGCTTTACGAGCGCGAGCTAGGAACAAATTAACTCGTAAAGTCGAGAACTACCTGTACACAAAGTGTAATTATATGCAACCTTTGATAAACTACACGCACGTGTACGCGGACTGAGGTACCCTTAGTTGTAAAAGCTAATAACAATTGTCTTTGGGATGCTAATAACAAGTAATGTGAAATTCAGAAGAGAGCATAACATTTTATTTATATATTTCATATTGTTACAGGTATGTGAGATTCTTTTCGAGCCATTCCAGATCATTAGACAGACATTTAAATTTGATGGGAAAAACAAGAGAATCAGTAGATTTCAAGCATCCAAAATTAATTCACGGAGTTGTTCCATTACAATTTCAGAACTGTCCAAACTATTTATCATCACAGGCATTATTTACAGACAGTCCCGAAAGGAAGAAGCGAAGATTAGAATTAAAAAAAAAAAAAAAAAAAAAAAATTTGAAAAGACCCCGGAAAATAGTCTGATTAAGTCTGAAATAGTCTGAGTAAATATGATTAAGAAAAAGCTAAAGAATTTCATACGTTGGCACAACTATTAGAGTGCCTGAACAGGCACTCTACTAGTTGTACCAACGTATGAAGACATTCAGTACTTGAATGCTGGCAAGTTATTTCAAAAAATAATTGTACTGTATTATGTTTTTATTTTTAATATTTCAGCCAGCATCTTCCATTGCCTAATCAGTCGTGATTAGTGAAGATTCGATGTTGTCAGTATTTGTACAGAATGCTGAAATTAATAATTTAGGCAAGTCACTGGACTTCTTACGAAGGTGAAAAGTTTCAATCA
Source organism: Mastigoproctus giganteus (assembly GCF_048544385.1). NCBI lineage: Eukaryota > Metazoa > Arthropoda > Arachnida > Uropygi > Thelyphonidae > Mastigoproctus > Mastigoproctus giganteus. The sequence continues at coordinate 29,251,068 of NC_143588.1, read as the reverse complement.
GATTACTAACATCTTAGAACGGATAGATGTAATTACCAACAGTAGTGATGTTAATAATATTTCTTTTGTTTTAAATGCTGCTTGCAGTTTACCGAATTCAATTGCGGGAGACATTAATAGCGAGAAAGCATCAGTGTTTAAATTTATATGCGAATAATTATATTTGTTAGATTGTGAAAATGATGCATACAGATATTCCACCAAAGCATTAATATTTTCATCTTTGGTGTTTTCGATATCTCCACATGCTTACAAATTTGTGCAGCATTCTGCTTTCCTACTTCTCCATCATCCAAGTACTATTCGTAGACTCTGCTCTTCTGTAACAAAAATTCCAGATGACCAGCAAGAGAATTAATTTCTGATGTATGACAGAAATTTTTGACAGGCCTTTTTAAATTCTTAAGATCGATAAAATTCATTTGAAACCTTATATTGATTACAAAGGTGGAAGCGTACTGGGAAATCCTTTTCATAGTATGGACGGAGTTACAAGTGTTTGTGTATTTATGATTCAAAGCTTATTGTCAAATTACAAAGATGTCATTTTAATTTTATCCATGAAAAATATTACTGCAGAAAAATTATATTCAGTTTTGAAAAAAAATAGTGGGTTTGGAGAAAATTAGTTATAATGCAGCAATTGTAAGTGTCAATAATTCAATTAATAGAAAAAGTATTTCAGAGAAATAATTTTAAATTTGCTAATTAATACCATTTGAGCTATTGAAAAATAGCTCAATTTTAAGTAAAATAATTTCTGTTCAACAATTGATGTTTCAGGGCTGTATATTCATTAATTCAGGCAAGTAATTAATAAAAAAATCTTTAAACTTGCCTAATTTACTTTCTAAACTGTGATATCTATCTGAATGGTGCCAGGTTCTGTTCTAGAGGAATTATTTCTGGTTAATGGTCGATATGGAACCGTTCAAGCAATTAACCATAGACGCTACCAGGCTTTCTGACCAGCTAAGAAATACTCTTCAAAGTATAGCTTAAATGCATGTCAGATGAACTGATGATTGTTGTTATTGGGTTTTAGGAGCATCGACAACTAAGGCCATATTGCTATGAACTGATGAAACTTGTGGCAGAGAAGAAAAGGGCATGGAATGCATATAAATTATCGGGAGACAAACAGGACTAGGGTAGATATAAACTAGCCTGTAATCAAGTCACAAAGGAGATTAGGCAAACAAAAACAGAAAAGACTCTTTATTTATGTAAATTCTAGAAGGAAGGGGATGAATCAAATTGGTTCACTTGATATTGTTGATTCGACTGTTCATGATCCTGCTCAGGTTGCTGACAAACTGGATAGCTAATACTGTAATATGCCAAGCCAAAGAGGTAAAATAACATCAAGGTCATAATTTAACGAGAATACGGTTTAAGCACCATTCTGAAAGAACCACACGGCACAAGGGGTATTGCCATCTATCACTTCTCAACAGCAGCCAAATTTTGTCTTTCAAAATGCTCGAGATAAGGCATTTGCAAGCAGGAAAACAATATTTTTCGAAAAAGCAGTTTTGATTTTTCTTTTTTTTTTGTAATTCATACTGCACCACAAATTAAATTTCACTGATAACATGTACATTTTGCTTTTAAACATTAGCCTACTTAGCATTTGTCTTCTTCGGAAATGTCATCAAAGTTTTGTTCATGGCCCTGCTGTCTAGATTTGGATGTCAGAAGCAATTTTTTTTTTTTTTTTGTCACAAATCTTCATCAGAAAAATAAGATCTGAGCTCAGACTTTTGTTTTTAAAATCTGGCTGAATATTCTCTCACACTCTACACTTTTTTTTTTTTTTTTTTGTTAGTTGTTGGCGCATTGCCTTCTGTGGCCATAATGCACCTCCCAAAGTTTTTGCATTTTACTCTGATCCAAGCCCGAGTTTGGGTTGCCAGGCAGGTACAGGTCGGCCACTGCACTGCTAAAATGCCAAGGAGCAATAGGCCTTAGTTGCTAATGCTGCTATAAAAAAAAAAAAAAAAAAACCAACCAAATAAAAGATTATATTTCAAGCTTCTTTGTGTACTTGTCAGTTCCCCAACCAGGAGCAGCCACACATCAATTCTTTCAGATAGTGTCTGGTAGATTCTCACACCGAGACTAAGAGAACTGATATTGCAAAGCATCCATCGACTCGTATATTTCTTCATCTCTAAAGACAGCAAGACTTACGGGAAAATTGTCCACAAAAAATTTCAAATTTAAAGATAATGCACTGCCAAACTGATAAAATTTGTGCTGCCTCAGCACTCAATAACATAATTTTTCAATGGAAATTTTCTAATACACCACGTAGTCCCGTGCAGCAATAAAATGTTTTCCCAAAGAAAAGAAGTATAGAATCTCTTGTTTTTTGGATGTCTGACAGTAGAAATTCCTACAACAAAGTCAGAATCATCCTTCTGGTTTAGTTTGCTTTGGTAATCAATTTCCAAAATGCAAGACTTGAAAATTTTTGGAAAAATAAATTTGCATTCCTTACCATGCCTAGGAGTAATGAGAACAGTTCTTGGTTGTGAGTTATGTTCGATTGAAGAGCTGTGTTCAGAATTTCAAACACTAGCATAAATTCAAAAGAAACAAGCAATTTGTTTTATTCAAACTAAAATAGAACTTGAACGGTCCAAGTTAAATTTTATCCAAGCTAGAACTTGAATGAGAAATCGCTGGCAAAGAGGGGGGGGGGGATAAGGAATTCTTCACATATATAAATGCAAAGAAGAGAAGGGTTTTTTTTTGGTAGTTGTTGGCGCATCGGCTTCTGTGGCCATAATGCACCTCCCAAGGTTTTTGTAAAACTTTGATCCAAGCCCGAGGCGGGATTCGAAACCGCGACCTTTGGGTTGCTAGGCAGGCACTTTTCGACCCGGCTAGCCCGGTCGGCTGAGAAGGACAAACCAGACCGGACCTTTATGTAATGAACGTGAGATAGTATTAGACACCCCCAGCTGAAGTCAACAGTTACTTTGCATCGATATTTACAGAAGAAAAACCTTTCAAATCAAAGAGAAATTCTGGGAATGAAGTTGAAAAAAAAAAAAACGTAATTAATGAAGTTGAAATTTCACACGTTTATTTAAAGACCTCAATAAAGTCTCCTGTAAGGTGCCTAGTTTCCAAGCTCTGCAACCCACATATTCTAAGTCTTTTCTCATATCGACGCTCTTTTGCCGATTTCGCCAGGCGAGTTACCCGTCTTTGGACCCTTACAAAAAGAACAATGTCTTTCTTTGGGTGCGATCTCCATACTTGAATTTAGTATTCCAAGTGTCATCTAACAACAGGCTTATATAATGGGATTATGACGTCCTTATCTCTACTAGCGATTGTTCGATGAATCATTGATAGGACACCATGGGCTCTCCTTGAAACCAGTCTACAATGCTCGGAGAATTTCATATCTGACCATATCGTAATACCCAAGTCCCTTTCCTCCACTACCGACTTTAATTCAACTCTGCCAAGTGTATAAGTTATTTTGTGGTTACTATTCCCCAAGTGCAATACCTTACACTTTGCTGGATTAAAGCATAGCTGCTATTTTTCTGACCATCTCTGAAGCCTACCTAGGTCATTCTGAAAGAGATCTGCTTGGCGGCAATGATTGACTACTCTACCAATATTTACATCATCTGCAAATTTACACATTACGCCCTCTATCCCTTCATCGATTTGATTTATGAAAATCAAAAACAAAATGATCCTTGGGGCCCCCCACTTCTTACATCAACCCAATCTGAGGAATAATCATTTTTCAAAACCTCTGCCTCATGCCCTGAAGGGATCCTGCTATCCATCTAAGGATTTTCCCTGTGAACTTAGAAAGTAACCGCTCATGTGGGACTGAGCCAAATGCTTTGCTGAAACCCAAATAAACAACGTCGAAATTATTCCTAAGTCCAGGTCTTGAGTGACCCTGTCAAAACAGCTGCCCAGATTAGTTAAACATGATTTTCCCTTAAAAAAAAAAAAACCATGCTGAGTATCCTTCAGAATTCCATTTATTCCAATGATCCTGAATTCCACCCTTGATCACAGTCTCCATGATTTTCCCCTACTGTCAGTAATTTCCTACTTTACTGTTAGAACCGCTCTTATGTCGAGCGGAGATATTTGAGTCAACGGAATCACTCTCGAGTCCAGTGATAATTGAGGCTCAATTAGCCTCAATGGGTTCTATGCACTCACTTGTCGCCTACCTTAAGATTAAGGGTATATGTTATCAACCCCAGGAGCCTTACTGACCTGTAGGCTCGAATGTTTTTTCATTAAGGCTCTGAGGCATAAGCAAAATGAATGAGGACGAAATTTTCAGTTATAAATGATTCTAGAACTAGGGGGCCATAATTTCAAGTTTTGGGGGTAATTGTTTAGAATAAGTTACTGGAATAAGTTAACTACATGGGTGGCAGAGGCTGACAGTCTGGGGCAATTTAAAGGTTAGCTGGAAAGGTTACCTAAGGGAGGAGGGAAACACATAGGTTGACCATTTCCTTTTCTCTTATTATTTTTTTAATTTTCTTATTATTAATTTGTTTTATTTTTATTATTTTATGTTTTGTATTTATTTATTTTTAGGCTTCTGCACCATGTGGCCATTACTAATAGTAAATACTAATGTTGTGAATATATTTATTTATTTTTGTTTTTCAGTTGATTGCATGATACAATCGCCCTTGCGTCATTCTCGGGATTCGAACTGAAGTCTTCCCGTGTGGGGAGGACGGTGATGATACCAACTGTACTACAAATGAGGGCTAGCTGAGGGCAAGAGGTACACAATAGCAAAATGTAAATAAATTAATAAAATAAATAATAATAAAAAATTAAACAATGGGTTTTAGGAGCATCAGCGGTTAAGGCCATATTGCTTCGTGTATACTGTCTGTTAACTACGTGCGTTCTGTGATCGATTTTCTGTTTGCTGGACGAAAACCCGAATTTACGGGAGAAAAAACATGCTATACTCGCCTGAGACTGACTGACTTAGCCATGTTGTGAAGGTGTATAAAACTTTCCTCACGTCATCGACAGGACTCAAACTCAGGTCTTTTCTATACCGAAAATTCATGTCCCAGTGTGGAGAGGGCATCGATTCTACCAATTGTGCTACCAACGAGGGTAAGGAAGTAGAAGAGAAACCAGAAAGATGGAGGGATGATTATCCTAAACCGAACAGGATATATATTTAATGGGGAAAAAAAGAAGCGAAGAATGGGCTTGAGAGTTTAATATTAGTTAGTTTAGTCCAAATTAATAAATTATTATAATTTTTGTCATAGGTCTTTATTCTTTTGTATTATTCCTTTTTTCCGGCTTGAAGAAACTTATAGAAATGAAGGAGAACAAGCAATAAAGTATTGATGAGAGAAAGCCGATTCGTATACGTAAATTTGAAAATGTCGTAGTGGTTCAGTCTACACTGAAAAGATAATGTGGAATAAGGGCGCCTCCTGGTCTAACAATACACAGACAAACAGTGGGAGGAAAAGGACATCAAAAAGTATAGAAAACGCTGAAGCTGTCATGAATGCATTTGAACCTTCTCCACTGAAGTCAACAAGACACTGTTCATGAGAACTGCAAATGAGTCAGTCGAGTGTTATAAAAATCTTAAAGAACATAAATTTGAGCCATTTAGACCTCGATTACTGCATACAAGATGATGCTGGAAGATGATCCAGATTGACGAACTTAATTTTGTGAATTGAACCGTTATAAAAATGGCGGAATCGGCGCCTTTGAAGATAGAATTGTAGTTAGACAAAGCCACATTCTAATTAAATTTGAACTAGTGTTGTCGGTGACTCGATTGTCAGGGAAACGGATATTATTTATTATTTTTATTATTATTATTTTTTTTTCCCTGCTGGCTCCCTGGTATGGGCAACCCGGGGCGCAGGATTGCTGGCACTCACTGGTATTGCACTACCTCCAGTGGGTGCGGGATTTCAAGTGCGAATAGCGCTACAGTAAAATCAGACTCAGGTAATTTAACATACTTTTTAAGGACTGCTTTGTAAAGACTATATATTCCCTAGTTCTCAAGGTAGATTTGGGCTTATGCCTGGGAGCTACCCTGAATAAGAACACACTTGCACACACACACACGAGAGTTTAATGTTTGTCAGAGCATATAATTATATGTAAATATATCTTGTATATAAATCATGTATATACTTTTATGTACATAATGTTGAGACTATATTGTGTGTAATTAATAAATGAATGAAAAAATGTCAGGGAAACGGAATATACTGTGTAAAAAGGATAGGTGGAACAGGACCAGAGTATGTCTGACAGGGGAACAAAATTTGATGACGTTGTAGAGTAGATATCATCATTTAAGGTCTCAAAATGTGATATTGTTGTACACGTTGGAACTAATGACATTAAGAGTAGGAGAGAGGCGGAATTACTAAACAAGTACAGGTCAATGTTGCATAAAAGCTGCGAGTTACGGTTGAATTTGATGAAAGTGTCTGCAATTCAGCCCAGACACGATAGGAGGGAGAATATGATGAGAGCCTTGCCAATCAATTCGGCCCTGTAGAGATTGTGCAAGGCTCATGAGGTAGAATTTTTTTCTCAGCATAGTCTGTGCTTGTTAACAGGAGAGACTGCTTCTACAGGGATGGGATACACTTAAACAGAAAGGGGGCAAGAATATTTGCTGATGCTATCGAGGCAGAGTTAGGTGGGTCGAAAAACTGCTAGGTTGGGGGAATTCATGGACCGATAAGTTAACAGTAGCCGCTGGCAGAGGTGAAAGTGATTCTTGCACTGCTTCTATTGGAATTAGCAGCAGTCAGGAAAACAAGTTGCGGAGTATTTCAGAGACCGCTGAGAGTCATCGGGGAACAAGTAAATACATGGGCTGTGTTAGGGTAGCTAGGAATAAGAAAAGGTGCACGTATACTTGCATGTACACCAATGCTAGGAGATTAGTAAATAAATTTGATGAATTTGAAGTGCTGGTCAAAATATCAAAGAGAGATATTGTTGGGATATCACAGGCAGTGGAGTCGCACAGATATAAGGAATGCAGAATTAGAATTTGGGGAGCACAATGTCATGTACAAGAAGGACAGACAGGATAGGAGGGGTTATGCTATTAGTTAAGAAACACAAAATCCAGGGAAGTGCATCCAGTTGAGTGGACAGTGCGATGTTGAGTCAGTTTGGTGTGACATAAGCACTAGTAAAGACACATTGAGAGTAGGAATGTGTTATAGGCCTAATGACTCAGATGAGTATAATGAACAACAACTGTACAGAGAAATAGAGTGGGGCAGTAAATCAGATAGTCTTATAATGGGGAATTTTAACTTCCCAGATATCGACTGGGACTTCTGGGTTAGTCACTCGCACACTAGAAAGGCTTTTCTGGATGATTTTTTCTTACAGCAGCATGTTTGAGGCATCCAGAGTGAGTAATACTCTGGATCTGATTATCAATAGTGATTCTTCATGCATTAAGAATCTGCAGATAAAGGAACCAATAGGTGGCAGTGATCACAATGTGCTGAAGTGGGATTTACTCAAAGATGTAACTAACGTAAGGGTTAAAGGAAAGGGTTTTTGCTTCCATAAGGGTGACTATGATGGTCTGAGACAGTTTTTAAAGTCTATACAGTGGGACCAACTGATGATGTTACCAACACCAAATTCTAAATGGGAAGCATTTAAGTAATCTTGGAAGCTACTAGACTTTTTGTCACAACTAAGAAATACTCTTCAAAGTTAGGCCTAAATTGATATCAGATGAACTAATGAGCTCGTGGCAGAAAAGAAAAATATATGGGATGCACATAAATCATCACGTGACAGAGAAGCCTATGGTAGATATAAGCTGGGGTGTAACCAAGTCACAAAGGAGGCTAGGCAGGCAAAGGCAGATTACCAGGAATTTTTGGTAAAGAATGCAAAGAAAAACACTAACAGTTCATTTCTTATGTAAACTCTAGAATGCAGGGGATGAATCAGATTGGGCCACTTGACATCGATGGTTCGAATGTTCAGGAACCTGCTCAGGTAGCTGACAGACTGATTCAGCATTTTGCATCTACATTCACATATGAGTAGTTATTCAGGGAGGGGAATGCCAGATGTTTATCAAACTCTGGCAGGGAGCTAAATGGTTTTGTAATAACTGAGAGCAAAGTGGAGGAAAAATTGTTGAAGTTAATTTAAACATAAGACAGGCACGTGGGATCTATCCAGTTATATTAATTGGAACATTTCATTTTTTAATTATTTTCAGCTACTCTTATTGGTTGGCACTGGTTACAGCAGATAAGTCTCATTTCAAATTTTGACTTAGGTGAGCATACGAACTACTTAACGACAAATAACGCGCCACACTCGTAGTGTCAATCGAAGAGGCACCAACAGAGCATGGGCCAAATGAGTTCGTGAAATAGAGCAAATTTTCAAGTGCGAGGTTTAAGAAGTAAATGCGCTTTCGATGACCGTGGTCCAAGCCTGCATGAGTACAATATACGGTGTTGTTTTTGTATTGCTCTTTGAGAACTCCTTTAGCCTTAAGTGGCCAGAGGAGTTCACAAAGCAGAGTTTCCACAGTATAAACAGGGAATTTATTTATTTTGGGAAAGCGATTCTGAATAATCAAAAATAAGTATGGAATTAAAGCACAAGAAACTTGGTGTGAGCGGCGGTCTAAGCCGATAACATGACGAGTCGGATAACTGAAACAATTACAGTGCATCATTCGATATATCTCGAATTAGCAACAATATTCACTACTGTCGTATTCAGCTGTACATAATGCCTAAATTGCGATAAACTTGGGATGAATTACATGATATAGTGTGCAAGAGAAACCGAGAAACCAAAAATAGCGAATGTTTTCTACTAGTTTAACAATCGATCACACAGTTCACACATAGTTGCTCACTATTCACGAAAGGATGAACGATCAATTATTTCCTGATTCAGCCTTTCAGCACGTCAATATTGGCGCAGCTAAGTTTATTTAAAATAAACTTTGAAAACATTCATTAATGCAACTAGTTGCCATTTTAGCTTCGTGCTCAAATTATGGGTTATAGGTTTTATCTCGATCACAGTTTGTGAAGCAAAATACAAATATAAGGAAAAAAGAAACGATCGTAAGAAACTATCTCCAATACCGTACTTCTTCGAACTTTCTTTCCTGAAAGCAGAAAAAGTAGAAGACTGCTGATCTCATGTCGATCAATCCAAAGAATGAAAAGCTTGTGGATTTTCGGATGTCCATAATCGGGTGTTTTTAGCACTCACATACCCTGGCAAATGGAACCACGCCTCATCACTGAAGAATGTAAGATCCAGAATACCATCGATATTTTCAGTGATTAACTGTTGAAACAGGGGGAAGTAATGTACTCGCTTTTGGTGATCTGCAGCTTTTAATCCTTGGATAACTGTGATTGATCAAGCGCTAAATGCGCAGTTGCAAGACCAACATTTTGCTGCCGTGACAACTTCCGCATAGATTTGGAAAGACTTTACAGCACGGAATCTGAAATATCCAGCAGTGTCTCTTCTTTCAGTTTCAGTGGTCTTCTACTACGCTCGATGTCATACTGTGCACGACGCGGAGCGTAATCTTCCAAAATTTTTGTATTAATGCGCGCACAGCATGCCGATGTGGCCAGTGTTGCCATTTTAGCGGTTTTCCCGCTAGATTTAGCGGAATTGCTTCAGGTTTAGCGGATAAAAATATGAAATAGCGGATAGCGGATTTTTTAGCGGGAAGAGTATAAATGTTTAGCATTTTATGTATTTTGGCAATGTAACATTTAAATTGAGAAATATTAATTTAAGAAATATTAAATTAATTGTTCAATCAATTATTTAATTAACACTAAAAATAATTCATAATTGAAATAGTAGGGATATCATATTTCATAGTTTTTTTTTTTATAAAGTGAAGAATCGGTTTTATATTATTCTGGATTTCCCTGAGGAGAACCCCAACAATTTTACGTAGTTACGCTCGCGGTCAAACGACCTGATCGTTGGGTCATAGCTTTAAATTGTTGAATCAAATCTAAAAATGTGGAAAAAATTCTAATGACGCCTTTTTTTTGAAACCGCAAAGGAATGGCATTGGATAATTTTTCTTCGTCGTATTTGTTTGGCTTCCAAGAAATGCGATCCGAATTACCGACATCTCTTTCAACGTTTCTAATAACCACAGAGCAATAAGTAATAATTATTTCTAATAACCACAGAGCAATAGGTAATAATTATTTCTAATAACCACAGTGTAATAATATCTTAGTATAGTCAGTCCTCGTATAGCACGATAGTTGTATTCCTAGAAATCCTCGTGCAATATAAACAACAGGCCCTATGGGAAAAATTGGGTTAGGTGCCGACCACCCAAGATTGAACACACATTTGTAACCAAAACATTACCAAACACAATAAATAATCGTAATAAAATACGTAAGTATTTTATTACGATTATTACGTATTTTTTTATTACGTAAAGGTCGTAATAAAATATTGCTAATGCTTTTGCTTCTATCCGTAAGCAAACTTGTTTTTTGTTTGATTTTATATAAAAACAGATGACAGCCGTTCCATCTCTTCCAATTCTTTGTGTCTTAATCTAATGGATTTTAATTACACTTTTAGTTGTTCCCGCTATGAAAGTTGTTTTTATTTTCTCCACATTCTTTGTAATTCTCGGCGTTGCCTCATTTAGGCCTGTAGCACGTGCAATATCACGTGGTCTTTCATTTCGCTCAAAGCTCAAAACAAATGAAAATTTTAAAAATTTGGCGGGTCAAGTGCTAAAAATAGCGGATTTTGAGTATGCGGCTAGCGGGAAATATTATTAAGAGTTGGCAACACTGGATGTGGCACTAGCGTATTTGGAAATTTCTTAGAAGAGTTTTCTCTGACGCTTTGCGTATACTCGTCACACTCGTTACAAACATACGCAACCAGAAAAACACGCTCCTCCAATGACAAAATCATTAACACACTCCACAATCGACTGAGTGGACATTGTTTTTTGTCAAGCGGTTCCTGTGGTTCCCCACAAATCCGCGTTCAGTTCTCTGTGATGTATGTACAACATTGCAAGCCCAGTCAGTGTGGGTTAAGTGTGAGTAGTGTGTTGTTTCACTGTCCTCTTAGTTATTGGGAGGCTCAATCACCATGGAAGGAGCCTTTCAGCATCCATCCACTGGCACAAGGAGCCGGGCCAGGAAGGTAGAAGGAATGCCCGGGTGGCTGTCTCCCCATTTGCAAAGCAAGAGAGGAGAGAGACCAAGTTAGAGGAACGGAGCGAGATGGATAGGAAAGTTAAGAAAAGGGGAAGGAAGCGAGGGTAGGCAAAGCATAAGGCTACCCCACCAGAGGACCAAACAGCCAGTTGATCTCACGCCTGTCAGTTGACCAGCGCAGCAGAACCCCTTCGATGAGGACTCATCGAGGGTGGTTAAAATCCCAGGCCAACAAAAAAGCATCTAATCCCAAGCCAATGGAGAGGTGGCATCAGCAAAGGAACTTCAAGGAGAAGAGGTGAAGGCAGGGACCCCTTGGTTTATTCCCTGCAGAGAGAAGTGTCGGCGTCGGTAAGAATTTCTGGTGGAAGCTTTGTCAAGGGAAGTTAAGAATCACCCAGTGAAGTCTTCTAGGAGCAGCAGAGAACATGGAGCATTGTAGGAGAAAATGAAGTTACCGTGAATGGGCAGGGAAAAATTAGAGGTGGCTCTCAAGTGGTCAAATAATAGACTTGGTGATGTGATTGCAATGGAGCACAGAATCATTACTGGGATTGGTATATCCTTATGGCTGACAAGTTATCCAATTTCTGGTGTGACTGGCAGTGGGGGAAACTAGTCGACAGAATGAGCTGTAGTAGTCATATGTGTGCCAGTTGGTGATTGTGAGTGATAGCAGCATCTGTTGAAGATTGCAGTGGCATAGGCTTCTTCTGATTCCAATACCTTAGCCTCAGGATGGATTGTCGGTGCACTGAGGACCAGAAGAAGCTGGTTGCAGAGGTCAAGATAGATTGGACAGGAGTGCATCATGTGGTTCCAGTCCTCTGGCTCTCCACAGATGCAAAAAGCATCAACAGCCAGACCAAAGTCGAGAATACTCCTTTTAAATGATCCATGGCCAGTCAAAAGAAAGGACGTGTAGACATTAGGATAGAACCAGTAGCAACATCGTTTGTTGAGGAAAGTGACATCCGGAATAAAGAGTTTAGTAATTTCACCTGTTGGTGAGCTATTCCATCGTGTCTGCCATAGGGAAACCAGTTCAGTCCACACACGGGTCATCTCATGTTTGATGTTAGTGTCTGTACGCATTTTAATGGTGAGCATTTCAACCTCTTTATTCTTCTTGATGGCATGAGAGAGGCCGAAGTATATGACATGGAGCTCTAGAGGTAGGCATCCAGTAACAACTTGTAGTGCAGCAGTTGACGTGGTCCGACACGCACGAGTCATTTGCAGCATTATAAGCCACTGGACTTGAAGGATCAGATGTTGCATTCTTACTATCGTCATCTTGTTATACCACACTGCAGTGCCATATGTGACAATGGGAATAAATACAGCTCTGTAAAGATGTAAAATCCAGCCTTTGGGGCCCCAGTCTTTGCAGGGAAACATGCCAGCATGGTAATACAGGCTTTAATTTTCTCTTTGATGGAACATAGCTGGGTCATCCAGTGTAATACCCAGACATTTGACAGCGCGTTGGTTTTTGATGTTGTTGTTATTTGGTTTTTAGGAGCATTAGCAACTAAGGCCATATTGCTCTGGGGATATGCGGTGGTCATTCCCTGAACTTTCCGCATTTGGTGGTTATGGGCTCGAACCCCGGTCTAATCAAGACGCACGTGCTGGGCACTGCTGCTCCTGCCCACATGGCTACGGAGGTGCCACTGGTTTTTGAGTGATTGCCTTTTATAACGGATGGTCAGAGGCCTCCTCATATCCAACTTTTCTTTGAGTAGAAGGGTTTTGCTGTTTTCAGTAGAAACTGAAAGTTTGTTGTTCTTGGCTGAATCGGAATGGGCACAGTACTGCACTGGCCCTAGTTTCTATTGTAGCACTTGTAGTTCCTTCAACGACGATGATAAGGTCGTCGCATAAGAAGTTTGTGTAACAGAATATGTCCTCAGGAGCGGTCAACCAGGATCATATTCCCCACCACTGGACCAAGGAGCCTTGGGGACAGTTGTGTAAGGAGTAAGTTGCCAGGTGATGGAATGGAACTATGTTTTGATGGTGACGTCGGTTAGAGAAGTAGCTCTTGAGGCAGTTGAACAGATTTTGAAAGCAATCAATGGCCCTCACCCTCTGTAGGATGGCTGGCCACCAAACGGTGTCAAAGGAGCCCTTAAAATCTATAAAAATTGCAAAGACATTAGGTGACCTCAGAATCTTTTGCAAGTTTCAGAAAAATGGTCAGAGCAGCAATTGTGGAACAACTCGGCCTGAACCTGAACTGGAGAGGAGCTGTAAGACCTTAAGTTTCGTATGCAGGCTGGAGGCGAAACAGCAGGAGTCGCTCAGGAGTTCCTATAGCACGTTTACCCAGCATTGATAAACGTGCTATAGGAACATAAGCTGATGTCCTGCCAGTGGGATCATTTGGCAGAAGTCTCAGATTTGCAAGCTTCCAGCATGATGGAAACATGTCATCTTTCAGGCAGGTTTGAAAAGCTGAAAGAGGATAGCACTCTAGCGACAGTCCAAAGACTTTTGACAGATTATCTCTCAATGAAGTCCAAGACCAAGAGCCTTGCCATTCTTGATCTTGTTGATGGACATGGCCAGTTCCTCTTCAGTTAAAGGATCTTCAATAGCGGTAGGTTGGAAGTTTTGGTTGTCGAGAGTGACTTGATTATGGAAGTCTGTGTTTAGGGCCTATCTTGGTAAATCAAATCGTCCAGAATTTTGTTCATTGTGTCCAGCCAATTTGTCATCTCAGGAGAGCCATTATGCATATGGATTTGATGTCTGTAGACCCGATTTTGTTCCTGGCAAGTTTATGCACCAGACCCCAAGGGGTCCTCTTCCCTTCTTCCTCTACCAGTTTGCTAATTTTTGATGATCTCATCAAAAATGTCCCATTTAGCTGATCTTATAGAGAACCTGGAAGTGTCGTGCATGTAGATTTGGCGAGGGGTAACTTGATCAGTACAACAGTATGTGATAAGGCGGTGATCACTGGTAGATGCATATTCGTGCATCTACCAGTGATCCATTGTGGGAGACAACTGCTGAGGTAAGACGTTATAAAAGTATCATCCAAGTTGGATTCCCTGGTTCCTGAGGAGTAGGTAGATTTACCCGGTAGATTAGCGATCTCCAATCTGCGGGCAGCAATAAATTCATCAAGTAAATCACCTCTAGCCTAAGTGGTGACACTGTACCAACTAGTACAGTTTGCATTGGAGTTGGCTGCGATGATAACATGTGAATCTTCAAGCAGGTCAAGAGCCCGTTCCAAGGTGGCAATGTGGGTGGATGTCAGTGCCGAACTGAAAGTAGGATGCAAGAACTAAGATGCGGTTGAAGCAGCCTTCCACAGTGGCAGCAGCCAGGTAGGTGCATAAGGAGTCGAGCCTGGTCACAACTAGGTCCGGGTTGCGGATTACGATGGCTGCAAGGCATAGCTGGTTTGTAATCTATATCTTCCGGTATGTAAGTGGATATCCAGAGACTCTACCGCAAATGCAGTAGGGTTCCTGGAGAAGGAGAAGGTCAAGTTCTTCCATGATCGGATGGAGTTGAGAAGCAAGAGATTGATTATTGTCCATTTATTTGGGCAATACGAAGTCTGGATGTTGTCGGGCTAGATGGCCTATTATCCATATTATGTATTGTTACAGATCCATCCTGAATGAGTGATTGCTGGGATTATTAACAGCCTTACAATCGGCACAGGTTGATGGGGAGGATTTGATTGGACAGGTCTTGTAAAGGTGTCCTGCCCCTGCAGATTGGCTGCTTTTTGAGACACTTCTTGGAGGTATGGCCATATCCTAGGCAATTGTAAGATTTCGTAACTTGTACAAAGTCCCAGAAACAGCATGATGATGACCAGCTCAAGAAGATCCTTTCTTGATTATGCAGAAATTTTCTAATCCTGAGAGATACCTGGAAAATCCAGTTGAGCTTGTCCCGTGACCTGGTAGTCGGTGGGAACTGAATCTTCATTTCATTGGCTGCCTCCTCCCTATTTGGACAAATAGATTTCTATCGAAAATCTCTTCCAAGAGCTCTTCCTTCTGTTGTAAAATTTAAACATCAAAGATGATAATGCTTGGCCCTCTAAGTTTCAGGGTTTAAAAAGTGAGGCTCAAGTTTTCAGCTTTTCTGTGTGTTTGCAATTGCTCCAGATCTGATTTGGAGGCTGCTTCCAGGATTATACCCATGTCGCGGACCTTCGGATACTTTTATTTTTATGCTGTCCAACTTTGCTTTTAAGATTTTCAAGACTTTTTGTCTTTTATGCCATCGCTGTCCATGATAATCACAACCCTCTGCTGCCTTGATAATGAGCATATGCTTCTGTTCTAGGGCAGGAATCTTGGGAATCCTGAGTGGTAGAGGCAATGGCGTTCAACACCTCGAAAGCCGGGTTGGTTCTAGTCGTTGTTAGGGTCACATTCGTTTGTCGCAACTGCTCGTTCATTGATTTCAATTGCTTGTTTTCAATTATAGCTTCAGACAATATCTTTTAAAATGACCCCCCAGCAGTGTGTAATACGCAAACATGCAGCACTGGAAACTTCACTATTATCGCTGTAAAGACAGCTATCCATTTTACATCGTAGAATCTTGATAATTCATAAGTTTGGAATTTCCTTGCTTAATAAGCTAGGTAGATTCTCTCCATCATTACCTTCCCTCTGCTTAAAGGGGGGGGAGAGCAGAGGTTTCTGGCTGCTTAAACTCTCTTTTCTTGACAAGTGCTTTCTTTCAGGACATGGACGGGAGGCCCTGCTCTCCATTCTCCTTGCAATTATCATTGTCTTCGCCAGCAGAGTTATCAATCGCGATGGCATCCTGGTCGTTTTGTGTGAGTATAGACTGTCTAGTCATTCGATGTCTGTTCCTAGTCATGGGGACAGAAAGGGGTCCCCCTCTGAGTCTTTGTTGCCTGTTAACTGGCAAGTCTGTTTATGTGAACGAACTATAACTTTCTGGTTAATGGTATCCTCTTCAGCCATTGGTTAAAGTAGCAAATAGCACTATATCGATGTTGGGGAAAAATAGGTTGACTGAAAGTTCTCAATCCAGATACATCTATGGTCCAAAAATCTGCTCTTTGAGACAGGCAAAATTACAAAAATACATCCAGCAGAATCCTAGAACTGGATGCAGCACTATGAGGGAAGCAGTGGGGACGAGCCCAGATATCAAACAGTTTTCTGCAGGGTAAAATCCTTTTTGAAGGTTACTGAAGGGCGTTGGAGAGGACGGTGACCTTATTTCCGATTAAACATCAGCTGAAAGAAGTGCGTAGGGAAACAGGATTAAGTAAAATGTTTTAGAGCCCTTTTACATTGTTTTCGTGTTTACTCTTTATTTAGCTATCTGCAATTAGGCCACTTCTTTCAGAAGTTCGCAGTATAGTCTCTGGCTTTTATATATATATATATATATATATATATAAAACATACTGTTGAAGAAGGAAACAGCAGCCTCCGAAAGCTTCAGGTTTTATCGCTTTTAATCCAGTTTATTTTAGATAATTTTATTGCTTCGGTATATTTTTAACTAAATTTTTAACGTTTTATCGTAATTTATTGTAATATTTCCGATAGTGTATCACATTATTTTTATAGTAAAATTTTTTTATTCCTTGGCTGGTGTTTGTCTTTAATTATTGCAGTATCATGAAATGCACCCATCTCGTACTGCATTGTTAATATTATGTCAAATAAATGTTTGCCCCTAATTACTGTCTTGTGTCGTTTCTGCTTCTTTGTGCCTCTGCTACTACTTTCCCATGACATTTCCGGTTATGGGTTCCTATGCGATTCACATTCCTTTTGATGTTACCTACCTCCCCTAAACGTTTATACCAATATTTTTGAGACACCCTGTATACACACACACATATATATATATATATATATATATATATATATATATATATTTTTTTTTTTTTTTTTTTTTTTTTTGGGAGTACTTAGTTATGTCCAATTTTAGCCTTCTGGATGAAAAGTAGTTCCTAAAGAACCACTTTTAGCATACATTTTGAGAAATCACCTTTTTACTTCATTACTAATTCCAATAAAGATGTCAACTAACGTATCTTATCTCAAAAAAAAAAAAAAAAAAAAAAAAAAAAAGACAACACAGTATACCAACTACTGTATATAAATTGTAATTATATCTAATTATTTCAACTCTCCAAAACATGAATTCCGAAATTTTCAGTCAACTTCAAATTTATACTGATCACGAATTGCTAATAAAATTTTTGTTTTTTTAACCATAAGAATTGTGTAATCAAGTAGGTACAAGTCACTAAAAATTATAATGGTCATATCAAGTTATTCAGGTTTATAAACTGCAATAAATGTACAATTAAACCATGGATTTTACAGACTTCGGATTTAATGGACGAAAAAAAAAAAAAAAAAAATCATCGGCGCCAGAGATAGGGAAAACCGGAACTCATGGATCACAGCCGTATTGGCCCTAAGAAAACTGATGAAATAGAAAGCTTGAGCATCTGAGTGCTGTGTAGAAATTAAAGCTGTTGGAGACATTAACGCGGGAAACACACCTTGGTGTATACGTTCCCCGGTCAGTTATGGGAGGGGGGGGGAAGATATTATGATGGGGAGGGGGAGAAATTTGATAGGATATTATGATGTGGTTACAAAGGAACTGGATGCAAAAAATAATTTTGATATCATATATTTGGATTTCAGGAAAGCTTTTGACACTGTTGCGCATGGAAGACTATTGTACAAATTGGAGCAGAATGGTATTAAGGGTAAGTTGCTACGATCGATAAAAGGATGGTTAAGTGCGAGAAGACAGAGGGTGGTAATCAATGGGTGCTGCTCTTCTTGGACTAATGTTATTAGTGGTGTCCCACAGGGTTCGGTGTTAGGCCCACTGTTGTTTTTGATTATTTATCAATGATATTGATGAAGGTATATCAGGCTTAGTGTCAAAGTTTGCAGATGATACAAAGGTTGGCAGGGTTGTTAATGACAGTAATGGCAGTGTGCTACTGCAACAGGATCTAGATTATTTGGGCAAATAGGCTAAGAAGTGGCAAATTAAGTTTAACCTTGACAAATGCAAAGTACTGCATATGGGTAGAAGTAACCCCAGAGAAGCGTACCAACTGTGTGGTACTATACTTAAGGTGGTAGAAAATGAAAAATACCTGGGAGTAATTGTGCAGGCAGATATGAAGTTTTCTGAGCAACGTAGACAGGCTGCCAGGGCAGGTCATGAGGTTTTATCAATGATATATAGGAATTTTGCTAGCAGGGAAAAGGAGGTGATTATCCCTCTGTATAAGGCAATGGTCAGGCCACGCCTTGAGTACTGGGTACAGTTCTGGAGGCCTCATTTTAGGAAGGATGTAGATTTACTTGAGCGTATACAGAGAAGGGCAACAAGATTGGTGAGGGGAATGAAGGGATCCTCTTACCAAGAGAGGCTTAAGTTCTGCAAATTGCAGTGGCTGGAGACTAGGCACCTGCACGATGATCTGATTGAGGTATATAAGGCCTTGAATGGGTTGAGCACGCTGAATTCCGATGGGATCCTTCCACTTGTTCAGACTACGAACCTAAGGGGGCATAAATTCAAATTAAGAAAAGACAGATGTAGAATAGATGTGCGGAAATTTGCCTTTAGCCAGCGGGTGGTTAATTGCTGGAACAAACTTGCATCTGTCGTTGTGGAAGTTGATAGGTTGAATAAATTCAAGGAGGAACTGGACAGGCATTTGGAGGGAATGGTGTGATTATTATTATTTTTTTTTTTTGGCTGATGCTGCATAAGCTCATACACATGCTTTCTTGCATCACATGCCGCCACTACTACTACTACTACTATTACTACACAACATAACTAAATACTGTCTGAGAACTTTTAAATTCACATCTTTACATTAAGTCTAAAGTCCCTATCTTTAGGGTTGCGATACGCCTGGTATATACGGGAATGTCACCGTATTCAGATCTTATGTCTTGTAGTCCTGTATGCCCTGCAAATTTCCCGTATTTATTAAAAAGGCGATCAAATGGAAGATAATTAGCGTAAAAGTAATTGAACTCGTGACACTCATCCGCATGGCCCAAGTCACGCGAATGAGCCTAATAAAGGAATTTCTGCTAAGTTCGCTAACTTCTAACTTAGCAATAGTGCAGCGGCGGCATCTCCCCTTGTGACAGTTTAGTTTGACACAGATAATGGTAAGGATATAACGTTCACTCGCGCTGCCTATTTATCTGCATCGTTACAAGTTTATTTTTGTTTGTGTATAGGATGGAGTGAAATAAAATGCCAAAAAAGAAAGTGCCATTTTTCTGAAGAATATTTCAAAAAATGGTCGTACTGTACAAAGAAAGGACGGTCAAATGAGGAAGATACTGTTGTATTTGTAATACATATATTTCAATTCTCAAGGCCGCAAATCTGATATACAGCAACACTTATCAACAAGGATTCATAATTCAAACATCAAATTGGCTTCAACTTCAAGAAACATTTCTACTTTTATGAACAAAAAGGACTCAGAAGACCTCTTGATTGCTGGTGCTGAATTGACCACAGCGTACAATGTTGTAAAACATCACCAGTCATTTGTTTCTTTCGATTGTACTACAAAACTCAATGCCTTGAAATATCCAGATTCAAAAGTAGCTAATAAACAATCAACATGAAGATCTAAAGCTTTAAAAAACTATTGTAAAAAACATTCTTGCACTTCTCTCAGTTAAGACAATGCATCGCGGAGCTGAAAGAAATACAATTTCACCGTATTGCTACGGATGCCAGCAACCATATTTCCACCTTTGGTACAGTTTTTTTACGGAAACAGAAGATCAGCAACAAAAATTAATTAAGCTAAGTTCATTGCCTAATGAGACGTCAGAAACTATCACGGAATTTTGTTTTAACTTTTCTGAAAAATCTTGGAATTCACGTTGAAAAACTCGTTGCTTTCTGTGGTGATAGCACCAACAAAAACTTTGGCTGGTTAGAAAGAAAAGCCCAAAATAACGTTTTCCGGAGACTGAACTCAGAATTAGGGAGAGAAGTTGAAGGAGTAGGTTGTCCAACACACATTTTACACAATACAATTTCAACCGCAGCTGAAGAAAATTGTTGTTTGATGTTGAAATGATTGTAGTTAAAATATTCAATTATTTTTCTATCTATGCTGTAAGAACAGAGAGATTGAAAGACTTTTGTCAATATGTTGACATTACATATCAAAAATTGCTATAACATTCAGGAACTAGGTGGATGTTTGCTGCCGAAAGAATATTGAAGATTTGGGCGCCTCTGAAAGTTTTTCTGCAGCCGAGAGTAAACCTCCAAAATAATAATTGATTTTTTTCACATTCCGTGGCAGAAGTATACTTTTTGTTCGTACATTCTCAGTTATAAACTTTTGAAAAGCAAATAAAAAAAAAAAAAAAAAAAATGATAAATCCAATATTACAGTGATTGAAGTGAAAGTTCTACTAGAACAGTTTATCAAATGTAAAAATTCTAAATTTCTCAGATTGCAAATTAAACAAATCTTAAATAAATTGAAAAAAAAAACAAGACAATTGTGCAATTGAAATTTTTTTTAAGGAGATAAATAGTTTTTATGATTCGGCAGAAAAATTATTACTATGATTACATTCAGAAATGGGTGGTGTCTTTTCAAACACGTTCTCCATCTTCGAGTGAATGTGTCTAAACAATATTCCGAATAGGATCTGTCGAAAAGACCCTTCTTTATCTCCAAGAAAAAAAACAAAAAAACATAGATATGGGAAATTCAAGCCTGTATTTCGATCAGTTTATTTATCTCAGAGATTACACAGAGGAAAATAAACTGTCAGATGATAAAGAATGGAATGAAATGGATATGTAACAGAAGTGTCTCACGTTTTTTAAGGAAATGAAATTATATGAGTATATTTTTGCCATTCCAGGCCACAATGGCCCTGTAGAAAGAATATTTTCTTTGCTGAAGGCGCAGTGGACGGATGAGAGAAACTGACTGTCTTCTGATACTGTTGAAGCCACTCTTCAGGTTTTTTGTAATTTTAACTTAAGCCGTGAAAAATTTTACAAGTTTGTTAAAAATGAGAAAGCCCTCCACAAAAAATGTGAAATGCTCAGATAAGTATGACAAAAAATAAAATAAAACTGGTACTTTAATTGGTTTAGAATTTATTTTCTTTTTACGATTACAGTTAAATTTTAGTATACTTTCTTTTGTGTCCGTACTATGAAGCAAGAATCTTGTCTTTCGTTTCAACCAACTATCTCTCCCTTCCCCGAGGCGACCCTACCTATCACCTACTTCCTCAGTTGATGTTTGATATTTGGTTTTTAGGAGCATTAGCAACTAAGGCCATATTGCTCCGGGGATATGCGGTGGTCATTCCCTGACCTTTCTGCATCCTCAGTATTTCGTGGTCACAGGCTCGAACCCCGGTCTAATCAAGAAGCGTGTGCTCCGCACTGCTGCTCCTGTCCACGGAGGCGCCCTCCTCAGTTGATAGCACAACCGAGAAATAAAAGATAAGAAAGATTTCCACCGTATTCTTTTATCTCAACTTCGTGATTGACTGTTTTGTTAACAAATTTAAATCAGCTTTTAAATTCAGCAGGTAAAATTTTGCTTATAAATTCAAAAATCCATGAAATGGTCTCAAAATTTTGAAAATCTTGAACAGAATTTCAAAAGGCGACTCTTTCTCTCTCTCTCTTTTTTTTTTTTTCATACAGAATCCATTGCGCTTTTTATACAGCAAGGTTCGCCACCAGGGACGAGTGGGCAGGTATAATTGTCGAAGATTATGCGGGGACCGTTTGATAATCTAGCAAGGGCGCCTAAAATTGTCAAATTCATTGTTTAGTCAGAGATTTTATTCAGTTGAGTGGAAAATTTTTCAGTCCCCCCCTCCCTACCGTTTTAGTGATGCTCTTTCTACCTTACAAGGTTCTTCGCAGCAGGTAGAACCTCTACTCATGTTTCAGCACTTTGTCTTTCCTTCCCCACCACAGACCTTCTCTCTAAGGACATTCCCAGCCTGCACTATTAATTTTCCCCACTGCCTTGGGGGGTGCTTTTTGTTCTGCTGCCTCCATCTTTTCTGTTCAATCCCCCTCTCAGCTGGCTCCCTTCATCTCGCTTTTGCAAGAATGCAGGCAGTCTGACAGGCGTCCTTCTACTGTACTGGTCCGGCTCCCCATGCCGTCGACACGGCAAGGAGAGCCGGACCAGTACACGTTCAGTTGAAATGCGCAGTTTAATTGTGAAAAAAAAAAAAAAAAAAATAAATAAATAAAATAAAAAAAAAAAAACTGAACTGAACTGAGCATTCTCCTATACACGGCACAAGTTTCATACCAATTTTGTCATTTCGTTCAGTGCTTTTGTGAGTTCGGGGATGCCATGAGTGGAAGAAATGGGATTATTCGTTTGCTTGCCGCATCAGCTTTATTAATATCAGAAAAGAAAAGGGAGGGAAATAATATGGAGTAAGCTGTAGTATTTGAAAAGTATTTATTACGTCTGATATAAACCTTCTCAAAGAGTTGTGGGAAACGGATATAGACGACTACAAAAACTATTTGCGAATGGATGAACGAATATTAATTTTTTGTTTAGTGAAGTTTCATTGTTCATTTCCAAAAAGAGGACATGCATGAGGCAGCCGATTTCAGCAAAGAGAAGCCTAATTGCTACACTTAGACATCTAGTGAGTGGCAAAAGTTTTGAAAATTTTCTATGAGAATTTCTCCCCACCCCGGTGGTCAGATACCATAAAGATGGTGTGTATATATCATGATCGGTTGCTCTCGATCGCTTTGATTTATTCACTTTTTTTAAATTCCTTGCGAAAAGTTGACCTCAAGGAATTAATTTTTTTTCACTACACTTTCCCTCGTTGCTTCTGGCTCTATAACTCTTAATTTGTCTATGAGTGTATCATCCGCCAATGCTTTTTTTCACTCGGTTACTATAAAAAACATGTTCCACAGTACCGGTAAACTTCTATAGCACTCAATAAAATTCAGAATCGCCTCATTTTTCTTTGGACTCCATGATGAAAGTGGGTGTGAACTGAGCAAACTGTGTATTTTCCTTGAACTGTGTTATTCCTTGAGTAAAATGTACAAATTAGTCAATTTTTCCTTCAGTTATCACACAGTTAAACTGCGCATTGTAACTTTGCGTGTCAGGATACTTTAGAGGTCTGCACTGCATGGCCCTCGGCCCGGGTAACACGAACGATGTTCGGATACAATCGTAATTTCCAAACATTTCGGACTTTTTCAGGCTATTCCTACATATATTTTTTTATGTATTTAAATTCTTAAAGGATTTTTTTTTTTTAGAAAAAATGTGTATTAGTTGTCTGTTGACACTTTTTAATTGACCAATGAGGCGCACTGCGCCAACGTCTGCAAAATTCACTTTGTACTCTTTCGTGGAAACCACCCGGTCTGTATTTTTGCTCAGTAAAGTAACCTTTATCTTAAAGTAGCGGGCATTAAGTTGCAATTTTCTTTACGTCAAGAGTATGATATGAGCCATTATGTTCCACGGCAATGGGTTCCATTTTAGTTGTACAGTATTTATTAAAAGTGTGTTACTGTTAATCCCTAGTTCTACTACATCCGAGATTTTGGGTTGACCTACTTTCAATTCTAAGAACATTCACTCCTAAGCGCTTTGCTAAATCCAATACAGACCAATAATTTAGAAATACAGGTAAGGGATACAGAAATACAGGAATGCTTACACATCATTCATACAGTGAGAATTGCCACTGACAGAAGTGACAATCACTTCTAATTTTTTAAATTTAAGTAGAGGTGGATATCGATATTCGTTTTGGAATTATATTAAATACGGTAATTTAAAAATTTATTTTTATATTATTATGAAAGTTCAAAGTAATGCTAGCGATTTTATTTATATAAACAGTTTCAATCGGGGTAGGATAAAAATCGGTTATTGGGGGAGGGGTGAATTTTAAAAACAAATTCGGGCTCGGGTAGGCCGTCTAGACTTCGTAATCGGGTCGGGTAAAAATAAAAAATGTAGGCCTGTGCAGGCTCTATGATACTTACACAAGGACATTTACTGAATTGCGGACCAGTAATCCCTTTAATTCTTAGGTACATTGATGATATTATACAGATGGCCATTGAACTAACCCTTCCTGAAACTCAGCAGGACCAGTAATTTTTCAGGTAGTTCATAAATAAATGACCAATTGAGGGGAAGACAGGAGGGTGATAGTTTTCTAATGTAATCAGTATTTCAGCGTCAGTCTTCTAACAGGACTGTCACAGTTCGAGAAAATGTTCATAATTAAAAATGAATACGCAATTAATAGAAAGTGAAACAGTTTTGTTGTTTGTGATGGTGAACGCGGGCTTAAATATAGCAAGACAAAAAAAAAAAAAAAAAAAGAAAAAAAAAGGTTTAAAAAGAAAAGTAGCGAGATCTGGACTTGATAAAGAAACAATGCACTGCCAAAATCTTTACAGTCGGAGAGAAACCCTAGTGTGTAGTACAGTTGGTAGAATTGTCGTCCTCCCCACGTGTGTAAAATACCTGAGTTTGGGTCGTCGATTACGAGAGGAATTTTTATGGGTCTTTTTCACAAAGTGGCTGAGTTAATCAATCTTCGGGAAGGGTAACATTTTCACCAGGAAACTCGCGGTTAACGTTCAGCAAAAACAGAAACTTAACCGCAGAAAACACGCAATTTACAGACAGTATACACGGAGTAATATGGCCTTAGTCGCTGATGCTCCTAATACCATACTGCAACAACAACAACAACCCGGAAAGAATAATCTGATATGAAGAAAAAGAAATGTAATCGACAGATTGTTACTTCGTCAGCTTTGGATTATCTTACAAAAAACCAAGGTGAGTATTTTATTGATTATTAGTAGGTATAAGTAAACTGCACTTCGGTTCAATTGTATTATTTATTTATTTTTAATCAAATTTTAAAAATATATACGTGTATACTGTCTGTAAACAGTACTTAGTTTATAGATGTTTGGATACAATTATAGAAAAAGATATCCATGCTGTACGAAACATATATTACAAAAGAAGGCAACTGCAGCCAAATATATCCCACCTCCCCAAAAAAAGTTTTACGATATTACGGAAACTGGAAGGTTCGGAACTAAAGGCCATTAAAGGGAAGCCATTTTTATCGACCAACAGAGAAAAAGATAAAAACGCGCGGAATTTTTTTCCTCTTCCAAATTTAAAGGGAAAATATTGGCGAAATATTTTTTTTTGCAATATTTTAAGGCACACTGCATTATAAAAAAACAAATTGCATTATAATTGGCAATATATTTCAATGGCGTTTTGTTTATTACCGAACAAAACAAAAGTAATGTATTTGCCAGTTTCTACTGGCAAATGGACTAGAAATGAGTCCAATTTTATCAATTTCTCAAAGTTTTGAAAAATTTCCAAACCGACACCTACAGAAAGTGCCAGGATATTTCCAAAAGGGAAAAAAAAAAAAAAAAGGTAAAATTTGGTTTATGGTGCAACCTTTAAAATGGCGGCGAGGAGAAGAGGGGGAAAGCAGCGATTGTGGATTGTGACTCCGCCCACTATTCTCCTCGCCCGGTGGATGTCAAGTGACACGCGGATGGCACGTGGGACAGCTACAAATATGGCGGCTGAAAATAGGATAAATCCAATAAATTTAAACATCCAAGTTACAAAAAATAAACGTTTTTCGGGATCACAAAATGTCACGTTACATTTGAATAAGTCAGATAGAGCCGAAAAGAAGAAAAAAAAAAAATGGGGGGGGGGGGGGGGGAAGGCAATTAAAAAGAAATTTTGCGAAGGTAATTTAAAAAGAAATTTTGCGAAGGAAGAGGAACGGCAAATGAATAATTTTTAAAAATAAAACAAACAAAAAAAAAAAAAAATATGCACGTTTTACTAAGCTATATTTTACGAGAATTAACAATGAAATTGGCTGAAAAGAATAAAAAAAAAAAAAAAAGCTAAACGGTAATTTTAACTAAATTTCACGATGGAAATGGAACAGCAAATCAACAATTTTTATTGTCTAGGTCAACAACAATGTGGCAAATCAAAAAAGAAAAATTTGGAAAAGGGTGAATAATAGGCATATCGGGGGTATGGGGCTCCTGCCCCCACACCTCCGATATACGTATTATTCACCCCTTTCCAAAACCAAAAAAACTTTTCTTTTGTTTTTAATTACGCATCCATAAAATAAAATAATCGGCTAATCAAATATTAACTTCACGTGACATTTCTAACAGCGAAGTTCATAACTTAACATAAGGAAACGTGACACGCACCGCCTGGCACTCGTGCCAGATGTCTTCGTATGTTCAGATCACGTGACACTAGGCGGAGTCAGCATCTGTGAATCGCTGCCGTCTCGGCGAGTCTAGAGAGGGTGCACCATAAACTAAATTTCAGCCAAAAAAAAAAAAAAAGTTTTAAAAAACAACAACACGGCTATTCTATGTCATCAGAACATTTTAATGAAATCTGCTTCTACATGACTAACCCACGCCTCCCATGGCAATTTAAGCGTACATATATTAAGCCGCTATATTATGTTCTTTCCAATTACAATTTTTTTTTTTTAAATCTTCAATTTATTTGAGGTGTGCTGCACACACTCTCTCTCTCTCTCTCTCTCTATATATATATATATATATATATATATATTTGATACTAAAGAGCTATTACGTGCTCGATAATTCCTATATTCTATTATATTATGAATCAACAGGGCTTACCTTTATTTTTTGATATAGGAAGCTTCTTTTCCAACTCTCCTTGTCCAACTCGCTAATAATTCATGGGGAAGGCGATATCAATTTTGCAAAACATTGTCATAAAGTTAGATTTTGGAGGTCTAAACGGGCTAATAATTAAGGATCGATTTTTCTTTTTGGTCCTGTGGCTGGAATTTTGAGTTAAATTTAGGGGTCTAATAATTGGGTAAGGGGCGGGGGTGGGGGGTATTCTCTACATTCCTTAAGTTGGACTAGAACTTTTCGGGGCATCATGTTCACAGGAAGAGAGTTACTCACAATTAATCCGAAACTTTTTTTCTTTCCTTATGTTGTAGTATTTGTTCTTCACGCATGCGTAAAGTGACTAATCGTCGGACAATAGGAATGGCCTACGGATATTGATTGAAGTTTCATGTAGTTTCATCTCTAAGGTTTCTGGAATGAGTAGTTTGTAGTAGTTGTGTTGAATATTTATAATTTTTGTTTCAGTAAAGCCGAATGTATGTCGTTCATTTATTGCGTGGAACGAAAGTTCCGATGCATTTGAACGACCCGCCCGCACCGAAGCTTCGTGTTGATTTGCTCGAAGCTGTGCCACTCCCATGGTGGATCCTACGTAGACAGCGTCCCAATTTTTGCATGGTACAGTATACTGTATACGAGGTCGTGCTGTGATTGGAATGTGGTGTTTGAAGGCCGATTTCTGAAGAATGTGTATAGTTTGTTCATGGGTTTTGCTATGATTTTCATGTCGGTTCCCTTGCATATTTGGTTAAGTTTATTGTACCAGTGCTCGATATATGGGATGGTGATGAAATATATTTTTTTGGTCTTGTCGGATTTTTTTGCTATGTTTGTTGCGAGGTTGTTGTTATTTATTTTATCACGGGCTATTGTTTTGACTTTGTTTATATAGGTTAGAGGGTAACCCCTATTTGAGAATCTTCTAGTTAGTTCATTTATTTCAGTGGTTAGAGAAATCTGGGTGGAAGAATATTTATAGGCATTTTGAAATTGGTTCAGCATGACCGATTTTTTGTATGGTTGGGGGTGGTAACTGTGGAAGTGTAGAAGCATCCCTTTATTAGTGGGTTTTCTATATATGCTGAAATTTAGTTTTTGGTCTAATCTGTGTATGGTAAAATTAAGGAAATTTATGGAGTGGGATTCTGCTTCAGTTTCTAATTCAAATTTTAGTCTCTGATGGATGTTATTAAAAACCTGTAGAATATTGTTTATGGTCGAATGGTCTGTGATGATTAGGATGTCATTCAGATATCTTCCGTAATATGCGATCTGGGGTATAAATGGATCAAGATGGATCTTTTCTAATTTGTCTAAGTATAGTTCGGCAACGAGTCCGCTAATGTTTAAGCCCATTGGGAGGCCAAAAATCTGTCTATTATTTCTTGGAATAGAATGTAATTTGCATTTACTAATAGTTTTGTTAGTTCGAATATTCTGTCTTTGGGGAGTCTGATGTTATTAATTTTTGTTTTATCATCGTTTAAGTAGGCCCAGACTATGTCCAATGCGTAGTGTACATTTACGTTAGTGTATAGCAAAGTCACATCGAGTGAATATAACTTCATATCCTCCTTGATATGGAGATCTTTGAGGTTCATGAATAAAGCATCGTAGTTTTTTATATTATATGTTAGGAGTTCTCGGAGTGGTTTTAGAACAGGGTAGATGAACGTGGCTAGGGAGGCAAAAGCTGAATTCTTATATGACACGATGGGTCGTATTGGGTATCCCGTTTTGTGCATCTGATTATGACAATGTTTTGCAAAATTGATATCGCCTTCCCCACGAATTATTAGCGAGTTGGACAAGGAGAGTTGGAAAAGAAGCTTCCTATATCAAAAAATAAAGGTAAGCCCTGTTGATTCATAATATATATATATATATATATATTGCTGGCCACTTTATTAGGAACACCTACCATTGTTATGAAACACAGACTTTTCAGTAGCAATGGTCATACCATGCCAAACACGCTAATATGACTTGGAAATTGTAACCTCGTAGGAATTTTCACTTACGACTGTGTCTTGGGTCAATTAACATCCAGCCAACGGCGATCGTCTAGTCGGAAATAGCTTGCCAATGTGAGTGAGAGGCCAACGGAGGCTGCTGACAAGACGTACAGGGTAGGGCTTAGAATACTGGGATCCCGGTCATTTTTTTTTTCCCCCTTTCCGGTATTGATACAAAAAATACCGGTTTTTCGGTACTAATTAAAAAAAATAATAATTGTATACAATTTAATCACAAAGATTATAAAATCACCTTTATGTGATTATGACATCGTTATCTCTACAAGCAAATGTTCGATAAATCACCGATAGGACACCATGCAACATTGCAACCTGTCCACAATTCTCGGACAACTTCATGTCTGACCGTATCGTAACTCCCAAGTCCCGTTCCTCCACTACTGACTCCACCAACTCCACAAAGCGTATAAGTTATTTTCAGGTTGCTGTTCCCCAGGTGCATTTTGCTGAATTAAATCATAATCGCCACCTTTTCTGACATTCCCGGAAGTCTATCTAGGTAACTCTGAAGAAGCTCTACTTGGCGGCAGTCATTTTAACTACTCTACCGATCTTTACATCATCTGTAAATTCAGACCTCACGTCCTCCATCCCTTCATAGATGTCATTTAAGATAATCAAAAACAACAGTGGTCCCAATTCCTTGGGGAACCCAACTTCTTACATTAACCCAATCTGAAGAATACCACTTATCACAACCCTCTGCCTGGTGACATCGTGCTATCCATATAAGGATTTTATGATTCCAGCCTGCTCAAACTTATAAAGTAACCACTCATGTGGGACTGAGTCAAATGCTTTGCTGAAATCCAAATAATGACGAAATTATTCCTTAAATCCAGCTCACGAGTGACCTGTCAAAATGGCTAAGCAGATTTGTTAAACATGATTTTCCATTTCCATCTAAATGATCCTGAATTCCACACTTGATCACTGCCTCCATGATTTTCCCTACTACTGAAGTTAGACTAATCGATCAGTAATTTCCCGTTACATTCCTAGAACTGCTTCTATGTTCCAATTTACACCAATCCAACGGAATCTCTCCTGTCCAGTGATGCTCTCATAACTAGCCTTAATGATTCAATGCACTCACTTGCCGCCTCCTTTAAGATTATCGGGTATATGCCATCAACCACAGGAGTCTTACACGCCTGTAGGTGCGAAAGTTCTCATTAAATAATCATTTGAAATTTCAACATCATTAATTACATTTTTTTAAACTTCACTTCCATGATATCTCATTCACGCAAAGGATTTTTTTTTTTTTTATGGAAACATCGATGCAATGTAACTTGAGTTCATCTGCAACTTCAGCTGTGGTATCTAATACTGTCCCACGTTCATTACATAAGGGTCCAATCTGATTTGTCCTGTTCTTTGCATTTATATATGTGAATTCGTTAACTGCACTCTTTGCTCTCTCCCAGTCTCAGTAAAGATACTATAGGGAAAATTATACTTCAAAACAGCTTTCTCCTTCAGAAAATGATGAACATAATTCAACCATGGAAGACCAACGTTGAACAGAATATCAGTGTTCCGCAAATTCTTTCCAAAATAAGAAATTGCCCAACTCCAATGAGACTTTAAAAGATGAACTCGAGTCAGAAATTAATGAAATTCTTTTAAATTATTTTTGTTAAAAAAGTTCAAAGCCTAGAAAATGTGGACTGAGTTCTTCTACGATTATCTCCGTACCAGAATAGAATCCGAAAGGGGGGTTTCTGCCGCTAATCAAATACCTTATGTACCAAAATTAGAGCCATTTTAAATGATCATACTATTGATTGCTTATGTTTCTTAAGAGCTCACTTTATTCGGACAGGTAAGTGTGGATGTTTAAACATAACTAAACTTTGCAGTAACAATATGTATTTCTTTGTTTTTAGAATAACTGTAATTTTAATGATTTTTTTCAGAATATTTATTATTGCAATAAGTTTATTTAAAACATGAATTCAAGTAATTACAGTACTTGTTTTTTTCCTTACTTTATTGCACCTAATTGTCATCAAAATTTATTGAGAAAAGCGTTTGTTTTTGGAATACCGGTACCCCGGTTTCATAAATTAAAAATACCGAAATAAGATTTTGATCGGTGTTGTAAGCCCTAGTGCAGGGTAACCGAAAGGATCCAGTCAGTCAAATAACAACCCGATAAAAGTAGTAACCAAAGAGGCATTTCAGAATGCAGAACCTGCCATACTTTGTCATGGATTGGGTATGGTAGCCGACGACCGAATCGGGTTCCACCCCTGCTAGCAAAGAGGAGGGGGGGGGGGTAAGTTACAGTATGCTTAGGAACGCCAACATTGGACAACACGCTGCCTGATCTAACTAATCCCGGTTCCATGAACCCATCCTGCCAAGTGCAGAGGAAGGTGGTGGAGGTGGAACAACATTTAGATGCCACAGGTTAGTTTGAAACTGTTTCAGACCAGAAATATCCTTTCATCGCTGCAAAACCATGAGTTGTTTTTGGTTTGCTGTCCAGAGAATGTTATGCCTGATTGCACAATCACCTCCAATCGTTTTTGTTCTCACTACCCTCAACGTGATACCAAAGTTGGTATGTTATTCTGCGATTACTGCTGCCTATACGAGTAAAAAGTACTGCAATGTTAAACTTCAATTGCCATTTCTTTGCACATCTGCCTGATTTTTCTAAATTTTGTTGTGGCATACCGTTACTGTCATTAACCACCCTGCAAATCTTTGTATCATCTGCAACCTTAAGCCTAATTTGCCTTCATCAATATCATTAATGAAAATAGCAATAAGAGCTTAATTGACGGTACTCACCTCAATTGATCTGCTTAGTTACATGGTATTGAAGTGGAAATGAAGTTTAAAATAAGTTAAAATTAATAAATACGGAATTGATAAAACCTGTAATTAAAATTTGCTCAAGGAAGAAGAAGTGCACCACTACGTCCCTGGTTGACATTTATAAAATATTAATATGAGAACAAGATGAAGCGAATAGTCACGAGTGACTTTCGTGTAAAACGCCTTAGGTTGGCAATGATAAGAGAAAAGGAATTATGTATTTAAAGAATTCCTATATTCCCATAATGCATTTCGAGACATGTGGGAACCTTACGTGCGTAAGGTTTCAGATCGGTGAAATTTAGTGTTATGGTGACACCATTCTATGACAAGCGCCTCGTGTTGAAAGATTTTGTAACTAGATCCTAATTTAATAACTGCAATGGCTGAATCGATTAGGGGATTGTGGTTGTGAGAGTGTACGTGTTGTGTAAGTTCGGTGCTGGCTTGATTAGTTCTGAAGCTATTATTGACGGTAATAAGCACGTGTATTGGAAGTTTTTGTGGTGCCATATTTTGCGGTAGTGCTCCCGATGTAACATGCGTTATAACCGGATTGACATTTAATTAAATATATAATATTGTTGATGTCACTTATTGGATATTCGTGTGTCTCTTTATATGTATTAAACATGGTCCCTAATTTATTGTACAAAGAAAATATTAACGTTATGTCTGTACTGTCAAACACTTGGCGAAGCTGTCTGGGAGTCCGCTGTGGTGGGGGAGGACAATGCGTGTGTTCTGTTTGGTGCTATGATTATGTGGGTTATTGACATATTTCTTGCAACAGAAATTAGATGTGAAGGGTATTTCCTAGATAAGAATCCCTTTGTAAGATATTAGTTCGGTGGTTAAATCGTCCTGCGAAGAACTAAACTTAATGGTGTTGTAGATTTGATTGTAGAGAACGGACTTTTTTGTACTGAGTGGGTGATGCGATTGAAAATGCAAATATTTTCCTGTGTGTGTATGTCTTTTCTATAGATTTTGGTTCCTAGCCTGGTGCCCATTTCATATATTGTGAGGTTAAGGAAGTTGATTTTATTGTCAGTTTCTATTTCAAGGGTATATTTTAATCTTTCGTGTATTGTATTGAATTTAATAAAGATTATCAATGGTGGCTCTGTTTCCTATTAATAACACGTCGTCCGCATACTGCATGTACAGCTTAATACCGGAAGGAAAAGGTTAGAGGACACTTTGTTTTCGATTGTGGCTAAGTAGATTCTGATAAGGGAGCTGAAATTCCTAATCCCGTGGGGAGACCAAATATTTGGTCAAAAATCATTGGTACGCCTCCGCAGTGGCGTACTTATCAGCTGAAGACGTCGATTCTGGCAACGATGCTCGAGAGGTAAAACTTACTGGAGTTATGCCCATCTCCTCTTCTTTTTTGTAATTTTTAAGTTTTTTTTAAATTGCACGCCTTTGTAATTTTTCCTGTTCATGAGATAAAAAATTGAATAAATACAATGAATAATTCTATTTACATATTCGTCGAACATTTCTTTTTTGATTCAATTAATTCAGCGAGCACAGTTGCGAGTGCTACACAAGTATGGGGAAAATTCTCACTTACGTAGCGTTCCGTGGAACGTAACCCTTACGTAAGTTGGGGAGTTCCTGTATACGCCACACGGCCCGTGACCTGCAGCATTTTATCTATTTTGGGCTTCAGTCAAAGAGTGGATGCCCCTAAAAGTGACGAAGCCTCGCTATTACACAATATAAGTATTGCGAATGACAATAAGAATTGTGAATACCAATTCACTAAGGCGATCGGGGTTTCGAGTCCAGACAGTTGGAGTGGAATAATAATTGGCAAACGTGGGAAGTTTGGCGCTGTTACTAATGTCTGATCAGTAAAAATAAAAATCTTTCACTGTCAGCAAAAGTAATTTGTTCTCCCAAACTCAACGGATAACAAGTTTCTCGCTCGAGCGAACCCCAGGGGCTCACATCTGGTGAGTATGGGCTTGGCACACCCAGGGTCCTCAGCTGGATATCATCATTTTTCTCTTTCTTGGTGATTCCCTTCTACCTCTCTCTCTCTCAGGGTAACTCGGGAATTTTTTTTTTTTTTTTTGGCTGGTGCAGCATAAGCCTCAGGCTTCCTTGCACCATGTATCTTTATTAAACTGATATGGGAGGGAGTAATTTGTTCTCCCGAACTCAACAGATAAGTTTCTCGCTCGAGCAATTGGAAAAAAAAAAAAAAAAAAAAGCCTCCGTAGCCGAGTGGTCAGGAGAAGGAGTGCATAGTACACGCTGTTTGAGTAGACTGGGGTTCAAGCCCCAGCCCCTGACTGCTGAATACGGTCGATCTGCACTCCCGCTTCTGATCACTCGGCTACGGAGGCATTTTTTTTTTTTTTTTAATAGGAGGAAATAGCAATACAAGTCTTATTAGGATATTGAATGAAAAATAAATAAAGTATCCAGTTATGTCTTCTTCCATTGGAGCAGTCCGCTATCTCTCAAAATCCCGAAAAGGTGTTGCAAATCATGGGTTTTCAAGTTGAAGTGCCATGTTTTTTTTTTTTTTTTTTTTTTAACATAAAAAGGAACCATTAATTAAAAGCACTACTCTCTTGACGCATCAACAGTGGCAAAGTGTTACATATCAACAAACCACACATGCTTATGGAGCATCAATTCAGGCTTGTTCAGTCCGGCATTAGGTCAGGACCCGATCGGAAGCGGTTCATTTTTTAACATTACTTATTGAATTATTAGTTGCATATCGTTTTTTTTTTTTTTTTTTTTTCCTGGTATCCCATGTGAATGCTACTGTCTATTAAACAGCTTTTAAGATCTGAAAATAATTTTTAGCTATCCCTCCCCTCAATACGCACTACCAGAGGTGAAAAGCATACGAAACTCGCAAACGTCCCTTTTCAATTATATTATGAAATTTGAACTCAGTGCTTCAGAATTAGAAACTGAATCGACACTGAAAA
This sequence comes from Mastigoproctus giganteus, assembly GCF_048544385.1. Lineage (NCBI taxonomy): Eukaryota > Metazoa > Arthropoda > Arachnida > Uropygi > Thelyphonidae > Mastigoproctus > Mastigoproctus giganteus. The sequence goes on along the minus strand of NC_143588.1, from coordinate 29,216,151 downwards.
TGTAATCTTTCAGAAAAGATTACATTTTCACGTAATCTTTCATGAAAGAACATCGTTGACCGTTTCCCAAAAATTGCTAATTAAAAGAACACTAACGCAGGATTGCATTCAATTCCAGTAAATTTAAAATTACTGTAGTTTTAAGTAGCGTTTCGTCATGCATACAAAATAGTCAGCACTTTCATGGCGCGTGGACAAACTTGGACCATGATGCACCAAATCGAAGGATATAAAGATGTTAGGTGTATGAATATATAAAATAAAGTATATACTTAAAGGGAAAAAAATGATTATGTAATTAAGAAAATGTGTATTTGTAAGTTGAAATCGGCGCTGGAATAGGGCTGGATGCATCCTTCAATTGTGAACAGCAGTTGTCTGCACAGAAACTTACTAAAAATTTATATGAAATTAATTATATTATGAATATGTTTCGTCCTTTTTTTTAAAATTAATTTATATTTGTTATTTTTCTATATTATACGAGGGGTATCAAAAAGTTCATACCCTTACCTAGAAATAATAGTTTCGTCCTTTTTTTTAAAATTAATTTATATTTGTTATTTTTCTATATTATACGAGGGGTATCAAAAAGTTCATACCCTTACCTAGAAATAATAGCACCAGAAAGGTGAAACTTCACAGGAACTTTAATCCTTTTCTATGTATTCTCCATGTATAGTAACACATTTCTCTCATCTATGGATCAGTTGTTTAATGCCGTGATCATAGAAGTCCGCACGTTTTGCCTGAAACCACGATTCCACTTCACTGATGACTTCCTGAGACGAAACAAACTGGCGTCTACGCAATGGCTGCTTCATTTCTTGAAACAAGAAGTCTGACAGTGCTAGGTCAGGGAATAGGGTGGGTGCTGCAGTAGTTCAAAGCCGCACTGGGCAACAAAGTTTGTGGTGGCAACGGCCGTGTGAGCCGGTGCATTGTCTGACAGAAGATGGACACCTTTGGTTAACATTCCACGCCTTTTCACCTTTAAAGCTTCGCGTAATTATTCAAAAGTATCTGTATTATTCTCCAGTAAGTGTGGAACCACGAGGTAGGTAATCGGTTAAGCTAACCACTTTTCTGCCCTAAAACACAGACATCACCTTCTTTGCAGATGGACTGGTCTTTGGAGTTTTACTTGCGGGGAGGTGTGCTTCCACTGCTTTTACATGTCTTTAGTCTCCGGATCATACCGGTAGACCCAGTATTCGTCACTTATCACCAACTGATCAAAAAAGTTCTCAACATCCGCACATCCAAACACGGCGAGAACATTGCATTCGACATTGCTTCTGCAAAGCCGTCAGCAATCTTGGAACCCATCGTGCAGAGATCTTAGACATGTGCAGATAGTCGTGTAAAATGCTAATTCCCACTACATTTGCGATTAAATGAATTGTCACACATTGGTCACTCAGCACAAGCTGCTCAACCTTTGCAACCGTCCCACTGTCTGTGGATGGCCTTCTTGGCTCGTCAAAGACACTTGTACGACAGCACTGGAACTTCTGTTTCCACTTTTTTACAGTGTCACAGGATGGACAATATACAGCTTTCATTTCTTCATCAATTTTCTGAGCTTTCTTGCCCTGCAAATGCAGGAACTTGATCACTGCTCGATATTCCACTTTGTCAACCATAGCGTTCTTCCTCAGGTTCCTGGCTCCACTTCTATCACCTACAGGAATGAAATTTCACATGTTAGTTATTGAATATGGAGACAACTTATATTAATTAAAAACGGCATCTTCCTACTGATGTTTTATCTAGGTCAGAGTACGAACTTTTTGATATCCTTTGTATACGATACAATTATTGAATGTTATTATTAATAATGAATATTGTTGAATGTTCTTTTATTTTTATTTTATTTAAAACTAACTATTGTATTATTATTGATGAGTAGAAACAATACATGTTGAGTACGGATCTAATACAGTGGACGACCCATGCAATTATTAATATTAAATTTATTTATTTATTTATTAAATTTTCGGAGGTGTACTGTATGGAGTAGAGTTGTGGGGCTCAGCTGCAGACACCACAATTAAACCATTAAAAGCCGCTGAATACTGGCTCCTGAAGTGGGCAACCTGGAAGTGTCATCTCCCACCACAGCAGCGCGCAACACCGATGGCCAAAGCGCTGAATTTAACCAGGTTTTTAGCATTAATGCACGAGAGAAGACTCATCTTCGCCGTAAAAATGATTGCCGGGAAAGTCCCAAACACCCAACGTTTGGGACACCGTGTGCTGGCAAATTCCCCAACCAGCTCTCCGCTCCACTCCCAAGCTTCTGCTCTTCCTTCGAGGCTACATTTGAAAGATCCGTTCCCCTATATCAGAAGCTCCATCTGGTTCAATCTCTGGATGTTACTTTTTTTTTTTTTTTTTTTTGGTAGTTGTTGGCGCATAGGCTTATGTGGCCATAATGCACCTCCCAAGGTTTTTGCAGTACTTTGATCCAAGCCCAAGGCGGGAATCGAACCCAAGACCTTTGGTTTGCCAGGCAGGCAGGCACTTTACCCACCCAGCTAGCCCGGTCGGCCTGGCTGTTACTTATTTAAATTCATAGATGATAAAAGTATAGACGGCTCATCCTAGATCTGCATGTGGTCTCCACAGCTATCAACTGATCTCAGATCGTTATGGCTGGGCACGAAACTCTCAGAAAACTGGATTCGAGGAAAATATCTTTTGTTATCACAATTTGTACTATTTTTGTTATTTTGTATTAGTTTTCTTTCCAAGTCAATGTTATCTGCTATGTGTACTTTTTTTTTTTTTAATCTGCCTATAATTAATCTTTATAATCCCGGCGAGGTTATCTCTGCCGCTGGCATGGTGCCGTGAAGGGTATTGTAGGGTCGTTGTACCGGTAAACTTTACAATAAAGGTTTTTGCAGTACTTTGATCCAAGCCCAAGGCGGGAATCGAACCCAAGACCTTTGGTTTGCCAGGCAGGCAGGCACTTTACCCACCCAGCTAGCCCGGTCGGCCTGGCTGTTACTTATTTAAATTCATAGATGATAAAAGTATAGACGGCTCATCCTAGATCTGCATGTGGTCTCCACAGCTATCAACTGATCTCAGATCGTTATGGCTGGGCACGAAACTCTCAGAAAACTGGATTCGAGGAAAATATCTTTTGTTATCACAATTTGTACTATTTTTGTTATTTTGTATTAGTTTTCTTTCCAAGTCAATGTTATCTGCTATGTGTACTTTTTTTTTTTTTAATCTGCCTATAATTAATCTTTATAATCCCGGCGAGGTTATCTCTGCCGCTGGCATGGTGCCGTGAAGGGTATTGTAGGGTCGTTGTACCGGTAAACTTTACAATAAAGGTTTTTGCAGTACTTTGATCCAAGCCCAAGGCGGGAATCGAACCCAAGACCTTTGGTTTGCCAGGCAGGCAGGCACTTTACCCACCCAGCTAGCCCGGTCGGCCTGGCTGTTACTTATTTAAATTCATAGATGATAAAAGTATAGACGGCTCATCCTAGATCTGCATGTGGTCTCCACAGCTATCAACTGATCTCAGATCGTTATGGCTGGGCACGAAACTCTCAGAAAACTGGATTCGAGGAAAATATCTTTTGTTATCACAATTTGTACTATTTTTGTTATTTTGTATTAGTTTTCTTTCCAAGTCAATGTTATCTGCTATGTGTACTTTTTTTTTTTTTTAATCTGCCTATAATTAATCTTTATAATCCCGGCGAGGTTATCTCTGCCGCTGGCATGGTGCCGTGAAGGGTATTGTAGGGTCGTTGTACCGGTAAACTTTACAATAAAGATCTTATTTATTTATTCCACCTGTCATTGTGTAAGTCGATAGGTTAAATTAATTCAAGGCAGAACTACACAAACATTTGTGTAGTTCTGGCCGCCGTAGCCTAGTGGTCAGGCGCGCGGGTGCATAAGTACACGTGGCTTGAGTGACCGGGGTTCAAGCCCGTGACTGCTGAATACGGTGCTGTTTCTTGTATTCTGTGTATCTTGTAAACTCCTCTGACCGTTTGGTCGTCCTGGAGTGTAAACAGAAAATTTATTTATTTGTAGTGAATGGATAAGTGAAATGGGACGGGTTTATTTTTCTAGTAGGTTCCTCATAAGGAACCTACTAGAAACCTATTAGAGAGTGTCCCTCGGCTTTCAAGGAAAGGGCTAAACGATGTCTAGGCAGAGAGAGGAGTCTACTGCAGCCATTATTTCAATCGTCGTCAGTTTCGCTTTATGGGCTTTCATATTTCCTTTATTTTTTATTTCTTTTATTTTATTTTTTTCTTTTCACAGCAAGAGTCTACTTCCTTTGTGTACCGCAAACAAGATGGTTTTGGTCCCAGCCTATAAACAATACATTTTATAATCTTTTTATTTTACATCTATGTATACTGTAATATTACAAGATTGCATGAAGATAAGCTTGGAAGGCCAGAATGAGTTATCGGAAAAATTAATAAATGAAGCGAATGGTGCATATATATGCAAAGAAAAAGATTATTGTAATATTTGCATTTTTGATTATTATTTTATGATTTTTTTTGCGAATTTTAATCGGTGTTTTTCATATTATTAAACTGTGATTATTGTAAGTAATATGGTTTTTTTGAACTGACTATAGTAAAAAAAAAAGGAAAATTGCAGCCATTATCAACCCACTGCAGGATGGAAGCCTCCTCAACAATTCATGCTGAGGGAAATGGACCATAATCTGCCACGCGGGTCCAGTGCGGGTTGGCAGATCGATCGTATTCAGCAGTCAGGGGCTTGAACCTCGGTCTACTCAAAGAGCGTGTGCTACTGCACTCCCGCCCCTGACCTACGGATAAATATTTCATTTTGTTTCCTATTTTGATTTCTCATATTATAACATTCATAAACATACAGATTTGTTTGTAACGTATACATATGTTGCAAATATTAAATAATAATAAAAACAATACACATATATCCCCCAAAGTTTACATTCTCAGCCCCCACCCCCAGTGCAAACATTCTGAACTGAACACTGATCTTGACCCCCACCCCTCCAAAGCAATACCAGACTTAAACTGTAAATTTATGCCTGCAACATGTGACTTTGACCCTTATACCTTTCGAATTATTAATTATTGACATATCTAATCAAGGCATTAGCTGACAGAGTGGGCTCTGATAATAAATATATTTAAAGTATATTAATGAATCAATCGATTCATAACAGCTCATTTTAGTCTGTCGACAAGGATTAGATTTTGACATGAAATCCACAAGTATTTATTTTCGATGGAACGTGGATCATTCACTTTGTTTAGCTGAAGAATTGAGCACACTTTGTGAATTTGATGCAAATCCCATACAATTCAAAATCCATAATACACTGTCCGTAATGCTGACAGCTAAAAGAAAAATGAAAGATGGTACCCTCCCAGATTATGGTGATGTCGTACTTCTAACTCCCTCAACATGACAGCAGTTTTTGTAAATTTTACAATTTTAATATAAATAGTAAATGCCTTCAAGCCATCACTGTATGACCATCAGATGCAATCTGCACTGCGAAGGCAGGCAACAAAAAGTATGGTAATCTGATTGCGGTGTACGAGGCCTTGAATGGTTTGAGCAGGCTCAATGCTGATGGGATACTTCTATTTGCTGAGATTAAGAACCTGAGGGGGCATAGATTCAAATTGAGGAAAGACAGTTGTAGAATAGATGAGCCGAAATTTGGCTTTAGCCAGCGAGTAGTTGATTGCTGGAACAGACTTCCATCTGTTGTTGTGGAAGTTGATAACTTAAAACGTTTTCAGAGTTTTAAGTTTATTCCAGTGTTGATTTCAACAGCTATATGGCTGGAAGGAAGTTTGATGTACACTGTATACATTTTACAGAAGCATTTAAAGAGTTATCTGATCATATAATTCTGTGAGACTTAAGAGCATATGCTACAAAATTTCATAATTAATCCGAGCCCGAGTTCTTTACAATCCTTAGTGTCGTGTTTTGTCAGTAATGGAGCACTCTGTTCCAAATTATTGGAACAGAGTGCTCCATAAAATAAAAAGAACTTCAAAAATCATTTGAAGATATAAGTTTTCGAGACAATTCACCTGGCTTTTGTCGATTTATAGACCATTTCCCAAAAGACAAACAGCAGCCTGTGAATTTGGCACAGCAGGGAGTATACTCCCTGCATCACAATTTTTGTCGCAACTTGCACAAGCATGTAACGTAAGCAAAACATCACCCTCCCCACACACACACACCTATGTATCAACCTCTCCTGGCTTTTCTAAACTTAAGTGCTTCCGTTTTTTTTTTTTTTTAAAGGTCCTAGCCACTGAAATCTCAGGAAATTAGGTGGCAGGACCTGCCAGAGTGCATATAAGCTACTGGGTTCCTGGTCTGCCTCCACGAGGCGTAAGTGGGGCAACGTTGGGCCCCAATTGGGGTTTAGCGGCTAAACGACCAGAAGAACAACGGTACATGACATTAAACGATCCAAGACCCACACACTTTTAAATCTCTGGCATTTACAGCGTACGGTAACACACCACAATGTAAACTATGCGGAGATGGGGGAACCCCTGGTGCCGCTTGACCCTAAACACACTTACACACACCTAATCCCAAATGTACAGCTAAATGATATAAATTTAATTTGAAAACCCCCAATTCAGTCTTGAATAGCAAGTAGCTTACTCCAGTTTAGGCCAATAGTAAATACAGGCACTCCCATGACTTAAGTAATTGTTCCGTTCTGGAAACCTGTTCGTAAGTGAAATTTTACGTAATTTGGAAACCACCCAATATCTGTACAGTATATATAAACATAAACTTTATTTATGTCATAGTATTTTTATATTACAATTACTCATAACATACGTATTAGCATACCATTTTAAAAACAAAACTTTTAAAGTATGTATACGATAGTACAAAGGGTACTAGGAAAGTTTTGCAATACAGCTTTGTTTATTTAATTTTTTCAAAGTAATTTCCTCTACATTCAATACACCTCTCCATCCTCCGAAACCAATCTTTAAACCAGTTCTGCCAAGTTTCACTAGGGAGTAAAGCACACTCGTTGTCCCAAACCCGTAGAAGGTCCTCATCACTGGAAAACCGCCTCCCTTTTAGCTTCATTTTCACATGCGGGAACAGTGCAAAGTCGCAGGGAGCAAGGTCTGAACTGTAGGGAGGGTGCTCGAGAAGTTTCAGTCCTGTCGTGGTCAAATATTCGGTGCAGGCTTTGGTGCGTTGAGCTGAAGCATTTTCGTGATGGAGGTACCAGGTGTCCATTCTTGACTTTGGCCGCAGGTTCTTCATAGATCCAATGACTTTAGGCAGGCATTGTTCAGTATACCACTTAGCTGTGACTGTCTTCTGCGTGTCCAAAACGACACGTTCCACAATTCCACTCGATTTGAAAAATACAGCTATCATTTTCTTCTTTACAGATCGGGATTTTCTGACAATTACGGGTGTGTCGTCATCATCAAAGACCCAAACTTTGTTTTGAGCCTTGGTCGGCAGATCGTAATAGTACAGCCAAGTCTCGTCACCTGTCACGATGTTGTTCACATACCGAGATTGTCCCTTATCAAACTTTTTTAACATCTCCCGGCACCAAGTCACATGTCGTGTCATCTGCTCTTCAGTCTTGTTTGTTTGTTTGTTTAGATTTTATTGGCGCATTAGCATCTAAGGCTATAATGCGCCAAGACCACTCTTCAGTCAGTTGATGCGGCACCCAGAGAGAACAAAGTTTCTTCACGTGCAAATGATCTTGCAGAATCGAACGAATTGCTGGTGCATTTAGGCCCAAAGTATCCTCTATCTGTTGGTAGGTCACTCGTCTGTTTTCGTCAAGCATTTTCCTCACAGCAGTAACGTTTTCCTCCGTAACTGACGTTCGTGGCCTTCCCGGCCTCTCAGAATCCTCCAGAGTGAAATTTCCCCTTTGGAATTCTCTATACCACTTGAATATCGTTGTACGATGTGGACAATCATCATCTAGTGCAAGAGTCATTTCTTCTAAGCACTGGTCTATGGTTAAACCACGCACGAAATTATACCGCAAAACTGTCCTTATCTCATTTCGTGACCACGATGCCATTGCAAGCACTTTACACTCTCACTACTAATGAATAACTGAGCCCATCGACTTGGCGCGGCGGCTACTATGCACGTATGAACATGTCTCAACATGCAGCTTCCTGTGATTCATTGTTGCGTCATATTGCAAAACTTTCCTAGTACCGTTTGTACATACATACTTTGTTGCATAATGATTTATGCACAAACATCGAGCCATGATGATGAAGAGGTTGAAGAAATGTACAACGAAATTCAGAGTCTTCTAGATGAGCAGAAAACCCACTACACTATTATTATGGGGGACTTCAATGCTAAGGTTGGAAAAAGACAAAACAGTGCAGAAAGGGGAACTATAGGAAATTTTGGAATTGATGAAAGAAATGAGTTTCACGTGAAAGACTTGTGGAATTTGTAGAATCTCAAGGACTGTCAGTAATGAACACTTTTTTTCAAGAAAAGGGTTAACAGAAAGTGGACATGGAAGAGTCCAAATGGATTAACTACTAATGAAATCGACTTCATCCTCACTAACAGAAGATATATTGTGAATGATGTTACCGTCCTGAATAAGGTAAATGTTGGAAGTGATCACAGAATGGTAGGATGTACGCTTGATATACATGTAGGAAAGGAAAAAATTGACTCGAGTAAATAATACAAAGGTCTTTGAGATAACAGAAGAGGAGAAAAAGCAGTATGTACTGGAACTTAAGAACAAGTTTGAGCTTCTGCAGACTGCTCAGGACCAAGATATCGACGAAGAATATTACAACTTTCTGAAAGTGATAAAGCCCAAGAAACCTATAGGGAAAAAGAAATCCAAAGAAGAAAAAATTAGTCAAGAAACACTTGTCATGATGAATCGAAGACGACAAATGAAAAGCAAGAAAAACACTGACAGGGAGAAAATTGAGTACACTGAGTTATGCAAAGCCATTAGAAAGAGACTCAGAGAGGACATAAGAAGATTTAACACAAGAAAAGTAAAACAAGCATTAAGAGAAAACAAAGGATTTAAATCAGCAGCCATGAGCAATAATACAGAAAGACAAATGATAATGAAATTGAAGAATAGCAATGGTGTACTTATAAACAGCAGAGAAGGCATAATTCAAATAGCAGAAGACTACTATAGAGAATTATACAAGGAGCAGGGGAATGATGCCAGCAGTGGGGAAGACGGATTGTAAAGTAGCAACACTTACAACATACCAGATATTCTTCTGATTAGGTAGAACATGCGTTGAAGAAAATGAAGAATCAGAAAGCCCTGGGGGAAGATGAAGTTACTGTAGAGTTGTTAAAATTGGGAGGAAGAGACATAACACAAAAACTGGCAAGGCTCTTCACAAAGTGCATTAGAAAAGGTGTGACGCCTAAGCAGTGGAATAATGCAATCATATTTTTGCTGCATAAGAAAGGAGATAAATCAGAAATTGGAAATTATAGACCAATTAGCTTGTTATCCCACATCTACAAGTTGTTCACAAGGGTCATTACTAACAGATTAGAAAGAATACTTGATGAGAATCAACGGAAAGAGCAAGCTGTCTTTAGGACAGGATTCTCAACTATGGATCACCTTCAAGTAATATCACAGCTAATGGAGAAAGCAAATGAATATAAAACACCATTATGCCTGGCATTTGTGGATTATGAAAAGGCATTTGACTCCCTACAGCATAAGGCAATGTTTCGGGCACTGGAAAGACAAGGCATAGATATCCCATATATTATGATTTTGAAGAAAATATATGAGAGTGCTATCTCCTTTATTAGACTAGACAAAAGACAGTAGGAAATTTAAAATTGAGAAAGGAGTTCGACAAGGAGACAATATCTCCGAAGCTGTTTGCTGCTGCCCTTGAGGAAGCTTTCAGAAGATTAGACTGGTCGCAGAAAGGAGTCAATGTGAACGGAGAGTACCTAAACCATTTACGATTTGCAGATGACATTGTGGTCATAAGCCACGATCCCAAAGAATTAGAGGAAAATCTTAACCAGTTATGCCACAGAAAGGGAAATAATGTTTGAAGGAGCAGTAATTGAAAAGGTGGAGTCATATACTTATCTGGGACAAGTTATTAGCTGTAAGAATGATATATGGCTGGAAGTCAAGAGAAGAATAAAGTTTGGATGGATAGCATTCAGGAAATATAGTCACATACTGAAGAGCAATATCCCAGTTTGTCTGAAACGTAAAATAATGAACCAATGTATACTCCCCACCATGACTTATGGAAGTGAAACTTGGGCACTCACCAAAAGAATGGAACGAATTATATTGGGAATCAGATTGTTAGATAAGAAGAGAAACAAATGGATTAGGCAGCAAACTCAAGTAAAGGACATTCTTATCAAAACTAAAATGGTCTTGGGCAGGACACACAGCTCGGAGACATGATGTCAGATGGACTAAGAAAATACCAGAGTGGTAACCAAGAGGAGCTAGAAGAAAACCTGGAAGACAAAGGCGGAGATGGATAGATGAAATTCATGAGTTTGTGGGTAGTAAATGGATGGCCAGTGCTCAAAACAGAAGGAACTAGAAAGTTGCTGGAAAGGCCTAATCCTGCAGTGAATTGAAAATGGCTGATGATGATGAGTACATACATTACTTTCAATATTTGTAATTGTTTTAAAATTTTTAAATTAATTTTTTAATCAATTTTGGGTTAAAGTTATATTCGTTTTAATTTCTGGAGAGTATCATACGGAAGTGTTCTATGTGGCATAGATGTAAATTTCGCTTATTCTTTAACAAAGTATGTACACACACAACTTATTTCCATTTACTGATATTAGTTGGAAGAGGGTGAAGTTAAGCTAGAGCTATCAAGTCTCGTGAATATCAGACACCGTGTTACGGTTCTAAAATAACTGAAGAAGGTATGGCGCTGAAGCTGGGTTCAGAGAATCTGCAAGTTGAGGTCGTTCAATCTTTCTCATGAGTTCATGTAGGGAGGTTTAATAAATGCCTTCTTTTTCTCACAGGAGACTTTAAATGCGCGGAACGTTTTGCATGATCTTTTATTCGTTCTTTATCTTTCACTATCGTATTAAGAGCGGATGTTGCCAGCCTCAAAAAACACGTGAAGTGGTCTTTATTGTTTTTCCCATTCATACATTTTCACAACTTCAATTTTTGCTCTAACGTAATTGTATATCGCTTTGTCGAAACACAAACACTGCCAGGTCCATTCACATTTCTTGTCTTGCTGACTAGGATAACACGAAAAAACCAACAAACAACCGTAGAAACAGTTATCTGCGAGGCAGAGCGGTAGTATAAAACACGGTGTGTAAAAATTATAAGAAGAAATAGCTAACAAGATTCTCCCATTCTAGACACATACAAGTCGCACGTCACGTGATAAGTCGTGGCGAGCTATGCGTGTCGTTAATGTTAGTCCGGCGGCCTTGGAAATCGATCGGGCTAATGTACCCTTGATGTCGACAATTACAGCTTTTTTTTTTTTTTTTTCCTTTTTGGGATTTTTTTACGTAAAGTCGGATTTTCGCAAGCCGAGGCCGAGCATCCGCAAGTCGGGGAGAGCCTGTATATGGCGCAGTACTGTCAGTCTACAAAGTATGTACAGTATTGTATTATTGTATGATAGGTAGTGTGATGAATAATCCTCGTGTTTCGCCGTGGTGTGATCTTTTGAAATGAGAACCACGTGATAAAAGGCATTTATTTGTTTTACCAGAAGTTACTCATTATAGCTGAATATTAATTTCAAGTTTGGCACATTTTTCTTTTTTGTTTTGAGAGGCCCGTGGGATCTTTGCCTCTCCACTGAAAATTACGAGGGGCAATCAGTTCAATAAGAAAGGCACGTGGGGGGGGGGGACAAAAATGGACATAATATTTAGTTTTCAATATAATCACCAAACTCATTTATACTCTTGTCCCACTACTTGAATTTGAAAGTGTCTGCAATTCTGCCCAGACACGATAGGAGGGAGTATATGATGAGAGCCTTGTCGATCAATTCGGCCCTGGAAAGATTGTGCAAGGCTCAAGGGGTAGAATTTTTTTCAGCCTGGACTGTACTTGTTAACAGGAGAGATTGCTTCTACAGGGATGGGATACACTTAAATAGAAAGGGTGCAAGAATATTTGCTGATGCTATCGAGGCAGTGTTAGGTGGGTTGGAAAACTGCTAGCTTGGGGGGAGACAAAGACCAATAGATTGACAGTAGCCACTGGCAGAGGTGAAAGAGATTCTTGCACTGCTTCTATTAGAATGAGCAGAAGCCTGAAAAACAAGATGCATGGTATTTCAGAGACTGCTGGGAGCCATTGCGGTACAAGTAAACACATGGGTTGTGTTAGGGTAGCTAAGAATAGAAACAGGTGCAGATATACTTGCGTGTACACCAATGCTAGGAGTTTAGTAAATAAATTTGATGAATTTGAGGTATTGCTCAAAACATCGAAGGCAGATATTGTTGGGATATCAGAGACGTGGTGTCACACAGATATAAGGGATGCGGAACGGCAATTTGGGGAGTACAACGTCTACAGAAAGGATAGACAGGATAGGAAGGGGGGAGGTGTTATGCTATTAGTTAAGAAACACATAAAAACCAAGGAAGTGAAGCCAGTCGACATCGCTGGACAGTGCAGTGTGGAGTCAGTTTGGTGTGACATAAACATTGGGAGATCAAAATTGAGAGTAGGAGTGTGCTATAGGCCTAATGACTCTGATGAGTATAATAAGGAACTGTACAGGGAAATAGAGTGGGCCAGTAAATCAGAGTGTCTTATAATGGGAGATTTTAATTTCCCAGATATTGACTGGATTTTGGGGGCTGGTTACTCACACACTAGCAGGGCTTTTGTGGATTTATTGGATGATTGTTTTCTACATCAGCATGTTCGGGAGGCAACTAGAGGGAGTAATACTCTTAATTTGATTATCAGCAGTGATTCTTCATGCATTAAGAATCTGCAGATAAATGAACCACTAGGTGGCAGTGATCACAGTGTGCTGAAGTGGGATTTACTCAAAGAGGTAACTACCATTAGGGGTAAAGGGAAGGGTTATTGCTTCCGTAAAGGCGACTACGATGGACTGAGACAGTATTTAAATTCTATACAGTGGGACCAACTGATGATGTTACCAACAGCAAATTCAAAATGGGAAGCATTCAAAGAACTTATCTTGGAAGCTACTAGGCTTTACATACCAACTAAGAAATATTGTTCAAGGTTTAGGCCAAAATGGATGTCAGATGAACTAATGAGGCATATGGCAGAGAAGAAAAATGCATGGGATACATACAAATTAACACATGACACAGAAGCCTATGATAGATACAAGTTGATATGCAACCAAGTTACAAAGGAGGTTAGGCAGGCAAAGGCAGATTACGAGAAATCCTTGGCAAGGGATGCAAAGAAAAACAGCAAAGAGTTCTTTACTTATGTAAACTCTAGAAGGAAGGGGATGAATCAGATTGGTCCACTTGATATTGATGGGTCAAGTGTTGATGATCCTGCTCAGGCAGCTAACAAACTAAATGAATATTTTGCATCGACATTCACACATGAGGAGTTATTCAGCGAGGGGAATGCCAGAGGTGTATTCAACTCTAGCAGTAAGCTACAGAATCTTGAAATAACTGGGAGTAAAGTGGAGGAGAAACTGTTGAAGATAAACACAAGAAAGGCACCCGGGGTGGATGGGATCTATCCAGTTATATTAAAGGAGGCAGCAAAGGAAGTAAGGAAACCCTTAGCCATAATTATAAGAGCTTCCTTGGACTCACGGGAGGTACCCATAGACTGGAAATGTGCAAATGTGACCCCAATTCACAAAGGAGGATCAAAGGCTGACACAAGTAATTATAGACCTGTGAGCTTAACTTCTGTTCCAGGAAAATTAATGGAGGCACTGGTTAAAGAAGCACTGCAGGATCATTTAGACAAGACTTCAGTTATAGCTCAAACACAGCATGGTTTTGTTAAGGGGAAGTCTTGCCTGACCAACTTGATTGGATACTATGATGCAGTCACAAAAGAACTGGATGCAGGGAATAACTTTGATATTATATACTTGGATCTTAGAAAGGCTTTTGATACTGTTGCACATGGAAGACTGCTACACAAATTGGAGCAGTGTGACATTGGAGGCAAATTGCTGCTATGGATAAAGGGGTGGTTGAGGGGGAGAAGACAGAGAGTGGTAATCAATGGACACTGCTCATCGTGGACTGATGTTATTAGTGGAGTCCCTCAGGGCTCAGTGTTGGGTCCATTATTGTTTTCTGTATTTATAAATGATATTGATGATGGTATATCGGGCTTAATGTCCAAGTTTGCAGACGATACAAAGGTTGGCAGGGTTGTCAAGGACACTACTGACACTATGCTGCTGCAACAGGATCTGGAAAGGTTGAGCAGATGGGCTGAGAGGTGGCAAATGAAGTTTAACATTGACAAATGTAAAGTACTACATATGGGAAACAGCAACCCCAGAGCAACGTATCAACTCTGTGGTACAACACTGACAGCGGTAGAGAATGAAAGGGACTTGGGGGTGGTTGTGCAGGCAGATATGAAGTTCTCTGAGCAGTGCAGACGGGCTGCAAGAGTAGCTCATGGAGTATTGTCAATGATATACAGGAATTTTTCCAGCAGGGATAAGGAGGTGATTATTCCATTGTATAAGGCGATGGTCAGGCCACACCTAGAGTACTGTATACAGGTCTGGAGGCCTCATTTCAAGAAGGATGTAGAGCTGCTGGAACGAGTACAGAGAAGGGCAACAAGATTAGTGAATGGAACAAAGGGGTGCTCTTACGAAGAAAGGCTTAAGTTTTGCAAATTACAGTGTCTGGAGACTAGGCACCAGCGAGGTGATCTGATAGAGGTGTATAAAGCCTTGAATGGTTTAAGCATGCTCAATGCTGATGGGATTCTTCCTCTAGCTCAGAAAAATCACCTGAGAGGGCATAAATTCAAATTGAGGAAAGACAGATGTAGGATAGGCGTGCGGAAATTTGCCTTTAGCCAGCGGGTGGTTGGTTGGTGGAACAGACTTCCATCCCTTGTGGTGGAGGTTGATAGCCTAAATAAGTTTAAGGCTCAGCTGGACAGGTATTTTGAACAAACAGAGGGGTGAAGTGGAAGTGGTTTTTTTTTTTTTTTTGGCTGATGCTGCATAAGCTTGCTTTCTTGCATCAAATGCCTCTACTAATGCTAATACTTCACGAAATCGTGGTGCTAACTGCCAAAAAGGGGGGGGGGGGGTCAGCTATTATCATAAGTGATGTATAATTTTCAACCTTTATACAGTCAGAAATGAAATCGTGGAATGAACTGTAAGTTTAACTACAACAAATAAGTTAATAGTGACTGTTTTCTGGGACTAATGGCGTTCTTGTGAATTTTCAAAAGTCTGGGGATACTGTAAATGCAGCAACATTTTACACGGCCTGAGCTATTGAGATGGTGAATACTGCTGTTGTATAACAACCAAAGAGACTTAACGATCTGGTGTGACAATTTCTTGATGGTCATCTCTGCATCACTGACCCAGCTCCGTAGCAGCTAGCATTTTTCTGATGGCGTGGAGATGGAAGATGTACGTCAACAACTGGAACAGCAAATCATCTTTTTATGCAGGAGGCTTCCAGAATTTAAAAAAGAATTCACAAGTATATAAATGTTTTTAATCATTATGTTGAAAATAAAAAGTAACATTCAAGTTAGTTTCAGGAAACTAGACTTGAATTTTCTTTATTCACTTAATTTTTACTTATTAGCTGTAAAATGATGCAAGTCATGTGGCATCAATAAAAAAAAAAAAAAACTATCTATTTCACACTAGCTGGAAGTTTATTTAACAATCAATCACACTCCCTGCCAGAAAGCAAATTTCCAGATATCTGTCCTGCAATCATCCATTTCAAATGAAATTTATCTCATTTTTTTGTGTCATCCAAGAAAAAGTAATGATTCCATCAGCTCACTCAACCTATTAACCACTTTAAACAAACCAATCTCCTCTCAAATGCCTAGTTTCCAGAAGTCTTTCTTGGTGAGAGTACCTCTTTGTGCCTTTAATTAATCTTGTTACTCTTCTCTGCACTCCTTCCACCAGATCCATCCTTCCTAAAATGAGGCTTGAGTATTGTATACAAATCTGCATACAATACTCAAGATGTGGTCTATGCATTGCCATGATACAATGAGATAAATACAGTACTGTATATCCTTATCCCTGATGGGAAAATTTCTTTATGTACAACAGACTGTAGAATAACCTGTAGAACCCCCCAAAATTATGTTGAATTTAGTATCACTGAAAAAGGTATGCTATTCGGGTACCAAATGAAGTACCCCGTATTTACAAATGTTAGACATCAATTGTCACTTTTTAGCCTGCCGGACTAATTTATCTCTAGTTGAAGCAGCATATCCTGATTACTGTCATTTACCACCCTCACAACCTAAGGAAACAAACATTAAGCTTGATATTCCTACATCAATATCATTAATAAGCACTTGAAACAACAAAAGGGCCAAAACAAAACCCTGAGGGAATTCACTCATATTAGTTCAAGATCAGTGGCTATTAATAACCACTCCTTGTCTCTTGCCAATCAGCCATTCCTTTTTCCATAGCAGTAACTTACCCATACCCAATGTCACAATTTGTAAATCATGTGTAACAGTAAAAGCTGTATTGAAATCTAAGTACAGTATATATTAAAATTAATTTTTGCATTGGTTCCTTTGTAACTGCTTCAGGGAATCTAATCAGATTGGTCAGACAAGGTCCCCCCCCTCTCCAACAGTGAATACATTTGTCATATACCTACATTCCTGTCCAGGTGATTCTGTATTACTTCTTTAACTACCGACTCTAATATTTTCCCTCACACAGAAGTCAACCTTGCATGTCTATAATTACTCACTTCACCCTTTATAAATAGGAGAGATATTTGCAGATCTCTAGTTTATAGGCATCTCCCCTGAATACAAGGATATTTTCATGATTATGAATACAGATAGCAGATAGCAATAGTTGTTTTTCTGCTTCTTTCAATACAACTATATAGATTTCATATGTATTATACAGATGAAATCTATATAATCAAGGCAAATTCTTATTTACTTTTGGCTTCAACCATTCTTCTTCCACCTTCCGTTCATATGAAATAATTTAAATCCCAGTTAGAATTAGGTATAATCAGGTACACTCGTTTCTAAAAACTTCACATGCAGTTCAAAATGTCAAATTGTCTATTAAATGTGAATTTCTCCCATCATGTGAATGCAATTGCAAAATATTTATACAGTTTTGCAGACAACCTGTACATCAATTCATTGCTACTTTACTTACTTTATTTTTGTAGCCAGACACTTCCTGTTATCTTCTTTGGCACATCTAACCTTATCAAAGTGACTGCATTCAGTTATAAAATTTATACTTACTTCAGGCTTCTGTCACCTTGATAAAGTGTAATCAGATTGGTAAATTTTCTTGTATTTTTTAATCTAACCTTTAATCACAATTCTCATGCTTTCTGATCTTAATTGTGATTCTAAAAACTTTTACATTATACTGTCATATCCATCAAAAACCAGATAAATTTTGCAGACCAATAAAAATAGTTACAATTCTGAAACATCAGACAAATTCATCAAATATGCTATATTTGCTATCTTTCTTCAGCAAACAGAATGTTCAGTTGAAGGAAGATATACAGATCATACACTGAAAGACCATATATGATATACTGAATGTATTCCACCAAAAATGGCTCAACTGTATTCATGGATTTTTTTTTTATAAGTCATCTCTGTCAGCTAATACTTCGGGATACGACAATAACTGAAAAGTACAGGAATTAAAAAGTCAAAGTCAAATGGTATTGCAAAAAAAAAAAATGTGTAGGTCTGACAGTATTGCAGTGGGGAATTTTATGACTTCAATCATGCCCAGCTCCAAACAGTTTCTGCCTATTGTTACCCTCTATTCTGAAGTCATGTATTACGTGGGGTTTGCATCCATCACTCTGCTCACGGTTTGCACTAATACATTTTTAATTCGGTTTTCAACTTGTTGGCTGTGTTAATGTGATTCAGTTTAAATTCTACTGGTTGAGCAACTACATTAATGCATTACACTAGTATTCACGTTGCTAATGCTACACAGGGATGGATCCAGAATCCAAACTGAATTTGGAATGGGGGGGGGGGGAGCTGAAAGCATACAAAACCTTTTAGAGGAATAGTCATTCCCTCCTGCCTAATGCTAATTAATAGTTTTCCTAACTACATAAAGGAATTTCATGATTAGCACTTGATATTTTAAAAAGACAATTTTGTGTTCATAAAAAGTTTCATATAGGTCATCAAAAAAATGTTTGCCCTTACAGAACTGATTTCATGCAGAGCTTAGTAGTGCTCCTACTGACATACACTAAACAAACCTTAACACGTGGTACACAAACCATAAGTTCATGTCACATTGAAACTGGGTTGTAATTTTTGACAATAAAGGAGAACTTATCAGGCTTAATGTCCAAGTTTGCAGACAATATGAAGGTCGGCAGGGTTGTTAATGACACTATGCTGCTGCAAAATGATCTAGAAAAGTTGAGCAGATGGGCCGAGAGGTGGCAACTGAAGTTTAACATCGAGAAATGTGAAGTACCGCATATAGGAAGCAGTAACCCCAGAGTAACATATCAAATGTGTGGTCCTACTCTGACAGTGATAGAGAATGAAAAGGACCTGGGGGTAATTGTGCAGACAGTCTGCAAGAGTAGCTCATGGTGTCTTGTCAATGATATACAGGATTTTTCTAGCAGGGATAAGGAGGTGATTATCCCTTTGTATAAGGCAATGAATGGTCAGGCCACACCTTGAGTGCTATATACAAATCTGGAGGCCTCATTTTAAGAAGGATGTAGAGCTGATGTAGCATGAGTACAGAGAAGGGCAACAAGATTAGTGAACGGAACAAAGGGTTGCTCTTACGAAGAAAGGCTTAAGTTTTGCAAATTACAGTGTCTGGAGGCTAGGCACCTGTGAGGTGATCTGACTGAGGCGTATAAAGCCTTGAATGGTTTGAGAATGTTCAATGCTGATGGGATTCTTCCTCTTGCTCAGAATAATCACCTGAGAGGGCATAAATTCAAATTGAGGAAAGACAGTTGCAGGATAATGTGCGTAAGTTTGCCTTTAGCCAGTGGGTGCTTGATTGCTGGAACCAACTTCTATCTGCCATTGTAGAAGTTGATAGCTTAAACAGATTTGAGGCAGAACTAGACAAACATTTGGAGTAAGTGGATGGGTGAAATGAGATGTTTTTTTTTTTTGGCTGATGCTATATAAGCTTGCTTTCTTGCATCATGTGCCTTTACTAATGCCAATCCCAATTTAAACAGTATGCACTTATCTTCATTTAAGATTTTAAACCAGTTTGTATATTTGTTGTATTGTGCTGCAGGTTGACCACTTATGTATTCATAAAACAAATGGCCATGTAGCAATATTCTTTTGCAGTGATTAATATGCACATTACGATTTGGGTAAATCAATGAATTAAATCTTTAGAGGGTAGTTAACTAGTTGTTTGGTGGTGGTTACTTGTTTCATCAGTTATTTTTGGTCATTGTTCAAGCAAGTGTACACCAAATGAATAAAAAGGAATTCATTCCTCCGATTCTGAATAAAGAGGTATTCATGGTGTTATCCAGTTTCTGGTGGGATATATACAGGGAAAGCAGAACTTCCTGTGAATGGTAATGTGTCTGGCTGAAGATTGTCTCAACATACTTCCAAGAGTGATCTGACATGTAAACAGAAAGATATTAGTTATTAGAAATTGCAAATAACACAGATACATTTCTTTTATTTTTCATAAGGTAGTTCCAAAAAAAAAAAAAAAAAAAATGGGACTTTTTTTTGGAGGTTGGACAATAAATATGCACCTTATTAACAACTGTACATGTCATCTGATCTGCATGATGTTTTCTGAGAAATTCTTTTCAATCCAAAAATAAGGTCAATTGGCTATTGTACTAGTTTTTGTATGACTGTGCCAAGCAAAGTCTTCTAAATGTAATAACCACAGAGTATGCAAATGCAATATTGTCTCCAAAACCTTAAAAAATTCATACCCTTGATAATATTAGTTATATAACTGATTATCAAAATATTGCTCTTTGGTTTACTCTGATGAAGAAAGGGGAATTAAAATGGGAATCACTTTCAAAAGGTTTTCTTTTTAATAATGCATACAACTGACATTATTAATGGATTTTTACAAAAACAACTGCCAAAATGTGTTACTAAAAGCAACTGAGTGAGCTTGCAAAATTACAATAGAATGGTGATGGAGTAAAATGATGAGCGTTTAATCAGAGAAATAGGCCAGAAATTTGAAACATTCCATCCCTTAAGAAATCAAGTAACCATTAGTTCACAGTTCCCCACCAATTACAAAAAGGGATTCAGAAATCAAGAGAATATCATGTTTAGCCAGATAGAGGAAATGCAAAAGCACTCTTGAAAGATTTCAAACTCATAAAGAAATACTGATGTCTTACTGTCCAGATATATATATACACACACACACACATATATATTACAGATACTCTCTCACAGATTTTTTAAAGTTCAACTTAATTACTACTTCTTAATCATTGGGAGCTGTGAAAAGTTCGGATGTGTGCCAAACGGTTAGTCTTCCACAAGAAACCTTTTCCACAGATATGGCAGGAATAATTCTTGCGTTGAAAATCATGGATATCCATATGCCTCCTTAAGGTGCTGCGATCAAAGAAACACTTCATACAGATGGGACAACGGGGTTTTCTCAGTTCCATGGGTTGATTTACGTTACTTCTGCCCCGCTTCGGGCGGAAAACACGTGGTACAGATGTGAGATACTCTCTTTGAAATGCAAAGAAGTAATCTGAAATTCGAAAAAACTGACTTCAGCCTCCGGAGTAAGAGATATAATCTATATAGTGAAACTTCAATTTTTTTTTTTTTTTTTTTTTTTTTTGTTTAAACCAGTGGCAGTCTTTAGGGAGTCACGACAGTAATGAATCATTCGAAAAAAGAATATTTCCACAGAAATGATATCCTCACTATCTCAACTTTAACTTTAAAAAAGAGGAAGGACAAATGCTAAATATTTACTGGAATTTTGTGCCACGTTTCTTTTCTTTTTCTCATGGGACAAGTGTTAAAAAAATTAATTAAAGAACTTTACACTGTCAAATCAGCACAGATTGATTACATAATGGGGAGCATTACAGCCAGAAATAATATTTTTTAATTATATTTGGTTTAGTCCATTAACTAACACAAATTGACTACTGTCTTATGAATAATAGCTTTTGTCAGACAGCACTAAAAAAAAAAAAAAAAAAAAAAAAACAACACAATAACAAAAAGCCTCACTATTAAAATTTATAAGAGTACATTTTGACATATAAGCATTTTATATGGAATGCTTAAGCACTTTTAGTATCTAAATGCTCTCATTCCATAATCCCCCCACTGCTAAAAAAAAAAAAAAAAAATTCAATAATTAAATCGAATTAGTTTATTTCAGCATTACATTTTGTACTTACGAGGCTAATCATTTATATAAAATTTAACTTCTATTTAAAAGAGCTGGAAAAACTGCTGACTGCAGTCAAATTATTGATTTCATGGCAAGTACGCAAGTGAGTCATTAATGTTGTTTTCCAAGAAAATTGCCTCATACAGACGTAGCATGAATATGGTCTACGGTGAGAATTATGTATTTCCATATGTCTTCGTAGATTACTTTTGTCAAAAAAAGACTTCATGCAGATGTGGCAATGAGGTTTAGCAGAGCTACTCCTTTCCGGACGCCTTCGGATGTGCATCGTGGGAAAGAAACGTAAAGCCGAAGTGCGATTCCTGAAGTCATCTGCAATTTGAAAAGATTAGCTTCAGAAGTTTGGAGAATCAAATCCAAAAATTAACGTAAGATTCATTTTACGAGTTTTTTTTTTCTCTTCAAATTTTCTTATACTGGTTATATTTTTAAATATCTAACATGAAATATCCATAAATGAGATAAATATCTAAGATAATGGATAATTTTCTGTGTCTCATACTTTCTGTTAATGAACAAAAGCAAATACTTCACTTTGTATAAGAAAAATTTTATTTCACACCATGTTTTGGTGTTATCTCAAGAGCTCTCAACAGTGCACACAGCCAACAATAAACTTAAATTACAGCACAGAAATTATTTGAACAAAACATTAAAACATATTACAAGTAAATGCAACAATAACAGCAACGGTAAACATGTGATCTGACCCGTTCAGGGACTAGCAGGCTGCTGAGCATTCTGTTATTGCAATTTTCTTAATAGAAGAGAACCTTCTATTGACTACGAGACATTTTGGTAATCTGCTTGTGTGTGGGTGAGGGATAAAGAAGAACACAGCAATCTTAACCCCCCTTCCCAGGTTAGAATGAAGAATAACTCCATAAATTTTGTACTGTTAAGTTCTAGTCTACTGTGAGCATGTTGGAATCATTGAGGTCAATGAAACTTAAATTCCATTTCCTGGGCATACATTGGCATTCATATGCTACATGCACAGTATTCCTTGTATGAATGGGGATGAGGACCTCTCTGAGAATGATTTTGAGTTTTAGATTCACCCAGAAATACAAGCTAACGTACCGTGTTAATTGTCGTAAAAGACTGACTGACATAGGCCTCATTCTGACGGATGTCAAGGTCTGCAGATATCAGGAGATGGATTCAGATCCCTTAAGTCACCTTTATCTTGTGGTATAATGGATATCCTTCTTTTCCCGCATCACCAACAGAATTAAGGAACCATCCCCCTGAGAACTGGCTTGGGGTGCCAAAATTGAAGGAGGAACAGAAACAAGTTAGTAGTGTGTTACATTACAGGTGCATTGGTGAATAGTAATAATTCATAGCTTATAACAAAATAAGTCAAAATGAAACCCATGAAAATTTGTTCCAAAGTTTCCTAAAATATTCTAAGTGAAACGAAAGTGATCCATTTCATACTGAAAGTGTGAAACAGATCAGAGCTTCCTTTCCAAATTTATAGTAATATTTATGAAGGGAAACTGAGGAGGGGATGCCACGAAATAGGAACTGAACTTAGAACCATCCCAGGGGCCAACAATTTGGTAGCATATCAATTAGATTGAAAATCTGGTTGCAATCTGCATTTTTCTTGTCAATTAATACGGAAAACATAGGAGGAAACAAGAGCTGGCTGTGAAATTGTAACTGGACTTGAGAACTTTTTTCTAGGATCAACAGAATATTGATCCCAGGAAAAATTTGGCCTCAATCTAACTTTTTGTTGTATAGTAATTGTTTTATGTTCTCAAAACTTAATGATTCAGTTTAATTATAAAGGAGCCATCATCTCCTCCAATACTTTTTTAAGAAAATTATTCCCCCTGATATATATATATATATATATATATCTTTACAAGTGACACCAGGTTCACAAGTTTTACATAACAATACATGCGAAGTGTGCATCAATTGCCTAAAGCTAACAATACTATGTTAAATCTATTAAACACATTGTATGTTAAAAAAAAAATAATAATAAATAAATAATAATTTCTATTTATCCGATTTTAATAAAATTTGGGGTGTCTTTACAAATCTTTCTATATGAATCAAATATAAATATCATTCTCAATGAATAAGAAACAAGTGAAGAGTTCAAAAAGTGATTCTATATAGGAAATTAGAGTCCGAATTTTTGATTTGGAAAAAAACAAACATATATATTACAGAAAATTTATCTGCTGCCTAATTGGTATGACAATTTGATCCAAATAAACATCATAAGCAGTCCCATCTGCTTCCAGAATCAACCGAATACCTTAAAAACTGCAGAATAAATGATACATTTAAATGCTTTCTAGATGATGAAAAAAAAAGTTGGCAACTGAATTGGAAAATGAAGCTGAATTTGAACTAACAGGAATTCACCGTCAAAAAAAGAATGTTTGATGGTGAACACAAAAAAAAAAAAAAAAAAGTTGGATTGACCCACCTTTGACACTACACTGCAATCAAGTAATTTAAGGAGAGGAAAAATCAACTGAAATGTATAATTTCAGTTGATTGTAAAGCACAACAATTGATTCTAATGTGGATTTAGAAATTTTGTGTGCAGATAGTAATTAAAATACTCATGAAACCATTTCGACAACAGTTATTTTCATCTAAAATCTCACAATTCATATGCTCAAAAATTTGATGGCATCACTGGCATTTTTTATTCGTAGCTAGCATTAAAGAGCTTTTTTTCCAAAGATGAATTTAATCAAACCTACCTCTCTCCGAGATGACAAAAGTCAGTTTGGATTGTTTGGCAACCTTATCAATATCCATCCATCCAGATCTACATTTGGCAAAATATCACTGTCAAATTTAGACCTGGATGAAATGAGCCAAAGATTTGCAGCTGTTAATGCCAAAAAAAAAAAAAATAAATAAATAAATAAAATAATAATCTTTGAAGCAGAAAATTTAGCATTAATTTACTTTTTATTTTTGGCCTGAAAAACTTTTTTGACATATATGAATGTAATGGGGGCATGGATGCTAAAAGCAAAGTTGGCCAAGGGTGCCACATCCCAATGAGCAAGTTTTGTCTGTAACCTAGATTTAAGACAGAAAAGTTAAATATGCTTAGCTGAAAATACATCAAGTACATTTCCCTGGGAGGGGGGGGGGGTATTACATATGGGTAGCAGTAATCCCAGATTAGAGTACCAACTGTGCAGTACTACACTCAGGGCAGTGGAAATTGAAAAAGATTTGGGGATAATTGTGCAGACAGATATGAAGTTCTCTGAGCAATGCAGACAGGCTGCCAGGCAGCTCATGGAGTTTCTATGATTTACAAGAACTTTGCTACCAGGGACAAGGAAGTGATTATTCTGTTCTATGTATAAAGTAATGATAAGGTCATATCTTGAGTACTGCATACAGGTCTGGAAGCCTCATTTTAGGAAGGAAGTAGATGTGCTGGAACAGATGCAGAGAAGAGCACAAGAAGATTGGTGAAGGGAATGAAAAGGGTGGTCCTACCATGACAAGCTTCAGTTCCGCAAATTGCAACATCTTGGAGTAGTACATACAAGGGAGTATCAAAAAGTTCATACCCTTACCTAGAAATAATACCCCCAGAAATGTGAAACTTCACAGGAACTTTAATGCTTTTCTATGTACTCTCCATGTGTAGTAACACATTTCTCCCATCTATAGATTAGTTGTTTAATGCCTTGATCATAGAAGTCTGCACTTTTGTTTTTTGCCTAAAACTGCACAATTCCACTTCATTGATGACTTCCTGAGACAAATCAAAGGGGTGTCCACGCAATAGTTTCTTCATTTCTCGAAACAAGTAGTCTTACAGTGCTAGGTAAGGAGAATAGAGTGGGTGCTGCAGTAGTTCAAAGCCGTACTGGTCAACAAAGTTCGTGGTGACAACGGCTTCTGCAAAGGCATCAGCAATCTTGAAACTCATCATGTGGAGACCTTAGACATGTACAGATGGTCACGTATGGGTCTGCTGTGAGCAGACCCATAACTAATTCCCACTGCATTTGCCATGAAATGAAATGTCACATATCCATCACTCAGCATCAGCTGCTCAACCTTTCCAACCGTCTCATTGTCTGTGGATGGCCTTCCTCTCTTGACTCGTCCAAGACACTTGTACGACTGCACTGGAACTCAGTTTCCACTTTTTTACAGTGTCATAGGATGGACAATTCTGCCCATACATGGCTTTCATTTCTTTGTCAATTTCCTGAGCTTCATTGCCCTGCAAATGCAGGAACTTGATCACTGCTCAATACTCCACTTTGTCAGCCATGATGTCCTTCCTCAGATTCCGGGCTCAACCTCTGGTGTTCAATCACCTACGGGAATGAAATTTTGCATGTTAGTTTTTGAATATGTAGACAACTTATATTAAAAACGGCATCTTCCTACTGATGTTTTATCTAGGTCATGGTACGAACATTTTGATACCCCCTCCTCGTATGAGGTGATCTGATTTGAGTTTTTAAGATTTTGAATGGATCACGCAAGCCCAATGCTGATGGCATTCTTCCTCTTGCTCAGACTCCATATCAGGGGGCATAAATTGAAGGATAGTTGCAGGATAGATGAGAGGTTTGCCTTCAGCGAGAAGGTGGTTAAACTGTTGGAATAAACTTTGAATGAATTCAAGGAAGTTGTTGTTTGTTATTTGGTTTTTAGGAGCATTAGCAACTAAGGCCATATTGCTCTGGGGATATGTGGTGGTCATTCTCTGACCTTTCCGCATCCTCCGTATTTAGTGGTCACGGGCTCAAACCCTCGTCTAATCAAGAAGCGTGTGCTACGCACTGCTGCTCCTGCCTACCTGGCATTCAAGGAAGAACTAGAGAAATTATTGGAGGGGAAGACAAGTGATTTTTTTTTATTTTCTTGGCTGATGTTTTACAAGCTTGCTTCCTAGCATCACATGCCACTAATAATAATACTAATAAAAAATACCAGCTCAAAGGAAGTTTACTGTATTCGAAGTATGAGACTCGGGCCATACTGGAGACCTCCACTGATGAACTATACTGGGATTGTGCTATAACCGTCATCAACAAGAAAGAAATGGCTACCTACTTGATCTATATAGCTGTGCCCAACACCAGCAAACTACAAAAAAATACAAGGAAAAGATCAGGAAGTACCCAGACCTAAGACATGAAGTCAAAGATATGTAAGTATATGGAACAAGTAATGACCATCCCAATCACCAAGTCAATCACCATATACTGGGATTGTGCCATCCCAATCACCAAGTCAACCACTAGCATGGTACCAAAGAGCCTCCATAAGAACCTAGCAGCAATAAGCCTCCCAGAAAACACTTACAGAGAACTCCAGAAAGCCACCATCCTGGACACCTGTAGGATAGCAGGAGTGTTCCTCGACCAACAGTAATAATAGCAGCTGGACACAACCAACCACCCCAAGCACATGGTACTAGTACCTCTCACGGGACTACATCAGCAACTGCAACATACTTGCAATAAAACTTAACTTAAAAAAAAAAAAAAAAAAAAAACAGAGAATTCATGGAAAGATTATTTACTGAATTAAATCATTAAATAATTTGGCACAAATGCAGGGAGACATCTTGATTAGATACACTTCTTCAAAAAAAAAAAAAAAAAAAAACCTGATGCTAAGATTCCCCCCCCCCCAACCTACCACCCAAAATTAAAACAGATCTACTGAAGGCCTCCAAAGCCACCAGAAGTCCCCCAGAACAAATCCAGTCACCACCCAACTAAAACATTTAGAAAAAAATTGTTAGCCATGCTTTAGAAATCATCCTGTCATTAGCAGTCTAACAGCTACTGGATGCAGAACAATAGGTCCCTGAGTTTGGATGTCTGGTGTGTCTTGATAGTTAGTTAGTTATTTGGTTTTTAGGGGCATTAGCAACTAAGGCCATATTGCTCCGGGATATGCGGTGGTCATTTCCTGACCTTTCCACATCCTCCGTCTTTGGTGGTGACGGGCTCGAACCCCGGTCTAATCAAGAAGCGTGTGCTATGCACTGCTGCTCCTTCCCACCTGGCTATGGAGGCGCTGTGTGTCTTGAAACTAGTAACTAATACTGTTGTACACTCTTTTCATTATTTTTTAAAGTTTTAAAATTTAAGGTTATTGTTGACTATATTCACCGATAAGGACCTTCAGAGTGCACTACAATGTATTGCTCTGAAATAAAATACCATATATGCAGTGAAGTATTGTCTTTCTACACTACTATAATCTGCAGTATGCCCTTGCTCTTCAATTAGCATATACATGATAATTTGTATTGATCATTCATGACCAGCTGTATTTGAGAAATAATATTATCACTGTTTAAATGAATTAGTTTACAAGAGGGGGAAAAAATCCAAGTAAAAATAGCAAAATTACAGAATGGTGTACAATTCTTGAACAATGGTCACTGAATATTAAATCTCTTTAAAGTTTAGGAGATTTTTCATCTATACATTTTTTTTTAAATATCATATCTCATGCGAAATTAAAAAATTTTTTTTTGATTTGATTAGGAAAAATTTTTAGATTTTGCCTAATCAAATCAGTTTTATGTCACTGTGAAAGTTGTTCCCTTTCATTCTTCAATTTGGCCTACAAACGTCACTGGTATAGCTGTAAAACATACGTAGAGTACAGTAATCAGACACTTTTACAAAATATTTCCACTAACTAAAAAACTTGCACAAATCAGGCAGTTTCAAATTTGCTTTGGAAAAATTTCGTTTTTCTCTATACCCATACCCACAAAATTCCAAAGTGATTCAGAAATATCTGTTATAGTGCAAGTTACCTAACTTTCACATATCTAATTAACTGTTTTTTTGTGAATAGCTTTCCTATTCACAAAAAAGCAGTTAATTAGATAAAATTCCAAGTTATAAATCACAATAATAATATTGAATTCAAAAATTCCAGTACAAATATGACACACACACGCGTGCGAAAGAAAAAGTCGAGGAAACAAATTCAGACTCGAGAAAATGATGGATGTGGGAAAATCTCAGATAATCCAGCTGTTCCTTGTTGTTGCCATTGAGTTGAACAATTATTTCACATCAATATTTAAAAATGAAAGCCACTTCACGGTGAGGAGAAACTATGTAAGTGAAGCCAGGAAGTATGAAATTAATCATATTAAACTTACAGAAGATGATTTATTAGAAAAACATTTGAGCCTAAAGGCAAGTAAAGTCCTGGAGTTTTGCCACCTTCAAAATCATACCCAATGATTTTGAAGGTGGCAAGAGAGAGTGCATTGAACCTTTAAAGATTAATTAAGAGGGCAACAATGGACTTGGGAAATTCTTTGGCCTGGAGAGATGCCAATGTATAGAGGCAGTTCTAAGAGTCAAGTGGATAACTAGACTTTAGTGGTAAGGAAAATCATGGAGGGAATGGTAAAGAGTGGAGTGCAATACATGGTCACTTAGACAGAAATGGAATTCTTGAAGGAAATACAGCAAATTTTTTTAAGGTAAAATCATGTTAAACCTACCTGGTCAGCTAGATGTAGGGAATAATTTCATCATTTCTTATTTGGATTATAGGAAGGCATTTGACCATGAGAAGTAACTGTACAAGCTGGAACTGGGATGATAGGTGAGATCCTTAGATAGATTTCAGAGTGGCTGCAGGGCAGGAGACAGAAGTCTGTGATTCCTCAAGGACAGTACTGGACCACTGTTGATTTTGATTCCCTTAAATGACATCAATGAAGGTGTGATGTCAAAATTCAGTAGAGCAGTGAATGATCAGCATGGAGCAGCCAATTAAACTTCAGTGATTGTCAAATAATAAAAAAAAAAAAAAAAAAAAAAAGAAGAGAAGAAAGAAGTGGCAGCTATTTTTTGACAATCCCTGAAGTTCAATTGGGCTGCATTTTATGCAGCAAAATGCAAAGTTTACACTTGAGGTTGCTTTTAACCACAGAATAAATTATACACCTGGCAAGGTTGAATTACAAAAAGTAGATGAAGAAAGGGATCTGAGGAGTTATGATATGGGCATACATAAAATTCTCTATGAAGTGCAAATGGGCACTAAGGAATACATACATGGTGTGCTATTGATGATTCATTGAACATTTGCTGGAAGAGGTAAAAATCTACTCTATAAAGGCAAACATAAAACTGCACATTTAAAAAAAAAAGGGGGGGGGACACTTCTTGAAAGGTTGCAAAGATAGGCAACCCACTTGACGATATGTGAAAAAAAGTTCATTCATGTGAAGAAAGATTTCAAATATCTGGGCTATAGAGTTTGGAAACCAGGCACCTTGTAGGGGAATTGAAAAAAGGCCCATAAGGCACTGAGAGGGATAGTAAACTGAATGAATGTGAAATTTTCATAATTAATAAGATATATTGATCAGAAGTTAACACTAAGTGAAACTAGTGGGTTGGTGACTTGCAGACTAGCAAGACTTTTGTGTGTGGATTTATTGGATGACTGTTTTCCACAGCAGCATCTTAGAGAGACAATAAGAGGCAGTAATATTTTTAATCTGATTATCAGAAGTGACTATTCATGCGTTAAGAATCTGCAGACTAGGTGGCAGCGGTGTATTAATTTGAGATTTATTAATGATGTAACTACCATCAAGGGTATAGGGAGGGGTTTCGCTTTCATAAAGTGACTACAGTGGTCTCACAGTTT
Source organism: Mastigoproctus giganteus (assembly GCF_048544385.1). Taxonomy (NCBI): domain Eukaryota; kingdom Metazoa; phylum Arthropoda; class Arachnida; order Uropygi; family Thelyphonidae; genus Mastigoproctus; species Mastigoproctus giganteus. Next base: position 29,185,759 of record NC_143588.1, on the reverse strand, counting down.
TTAAATTCTATACAGTGGTACCGACTGATGATGTTGCAATTAGAAATTTCTAAATGGGGAGCATTCAGGGAATTAATCATAGAAGCTACTAGGGCTTTTCACACCAAATAAGGAATACTATTCAAAGCTTAGACCTAAATGGATGTCAGATGAATTTATGAAACTCGTGGCAGAGAAATAAAATGCATGGGATTCAAACTAGTCTGTAATCAAGTCACAAAGGAGGTTAGGGAAGTGAAGGCAAATTACAAGAAATCTTTGGCAAAGGGTGTAAAGAAAAACAGTAAAGACTTCTTTACTTATGTAAATTCTAGTAGGAAGGGGATGAACAAGATTGGTCCACTTGTTGATGATCATGCTCAGTTTAGTGAGAAATTAAATGAGTATTTTTGATCTACATTCACATATGAGGAATTCTCTAGGAAAGGGGTTGCCAGAAGTTTATCAAACTGAGAGAGAAATGATTTTGTAATAACTGAAAGGAAAGTGGAAGAGAAACTCTTGATTTAAACATAAGAAAGGCACCTAGATAGATGGGATTTTTCCCATTATATTAAGGGAGGCAGCAAAGGAAATAAGAAAACCCTTAGCCATAATTATGAGACCATCCTTGGATTCAGGGGAGGTTCCTGCAGACTCAAACTAGAGATGTGCAAATGTATCCCCCAATTCACAAGGGGGGGGGGAATCAAAGGGTGACACGATTAATTACAGAACTGTTAGTTTAACGCCTGTTCCAGGGAAAATAATGGAGTCACTGGTGAAAGAAGTAATGTAGGATCATCTAGATAAGCTGCAATTATACTTCAAACACAGTATGGATTTGTTAAGGGGAAATCTTGTTTGACCAATTTGATTGGTTACTAGGATAGGATCACAAAGAAACTGGATGCAAAAAAATAATTCTGATAATTATATACAGTAGAACATCGGTTATCTGGGACAATTTGAAAGGCTGATCTTTCTTCTTTTTTTTATTAACGGTAGTACAGTAAGCTCTGGTTATAGTGATCATGTTTGTATTTGAATTCTGATTAGAATAAGTGAGAGATCGAGTTTACTACCCATTTATAACAGATTGTTCAAACAAAAAAACCAAAAACTGCAAATTGTTTTTATTGTTTTATAGTTGTGACCTTCAGAAATGTGCTTTAGAAAAATATCACAGAGACTACTGGGTTTTCTCGGAAACTATGAATGAATTTCAGATTAGTTTAGCTGCAGATTCGGTAGGAATAATATTATCCCAAAACTTTGTGATTCATTATTTTTCTCAATTTATTATGGTAAAACGTGAATGAAAAGAAAACGAGTGGTTTTAACATTGCAACAAAAAAATGGAAATTATTAATGGAATTAGAAAAGGTGAAAATTTAGGATATCTCTACAATTTACGACATGAAGAAAAAATTCCAATACTATAACAGCATTTTTGTTGATTATGGATAGTCATAGTGAAGGAGAATATAGCAGGAAAAAGACGATGTCGAAACCTGAAAATGACACTTTAGAGAGTGCACTCACTATTTTTTTCTTTTCTTCAGAGCAAAGTTTAGGTTTTTTGGTTTTTTTTTTTTTTTTTAAGGAGCATTAGCAACTAAGGCCATATTGATCAGGGGATATGCGGTGGTCATCCCCTGACCTTTCCGCATCCTCGATATTTGGTGGTCACGGGCTCGAACCCCGGTCTAATCAAGAAGTGTGTGCTACGAACTGCTGCTTCTGCCCACCTGGCTACAGAGGCGCATCGAAGTTTAGGTGAACTAGTGTCTGGCCCAATGTTGTGTGAAAAAGCATCGTATTTTAATTGAAAATTAATAAAATAATGAAGATTTTAAGGCAAGCACAGGTTGGCTGAAAAACTTTAAAATGAGACACAGTACACTTGAATTAGATATAAAAAGCGAGAAAATTTCTCGAGACAAATCGGCAGTCCTTTGAAAAGTAAGTCTGCTTCAGTTACAGCAAATTAAGAAAGAAAATGGTTATAATGTTGATGAGACAGGCTTATTATGGAAAGCGTTACCGAGAAAAACTCTAAAAGAGAAATGCTTGTATCAAGTTTTAAGATGAGAAAAGAGCGAGTTACAATTGCTTGAGTGCAAATGCTCCTATGCTTATCTTTGGTGACACTCTGGTTTCTAGGCAAGATGATATATCTCTTTTGGGGATTACCCCGACTTCTAATCTCTCTTGGCACAAGCACATTACAAATATTGCTTCCTTCCAGGTTTTATAGAAAACCAGGTTTTCTATAAAACCTAGTTTTCTCTTTCGCTCTCGTTGTTACTTTTCTTCCGAACAGATGTTCACTCTATACAAATAGCAAATCTGCCCTACACCATGGAATATTGTTCTCACATCTGGGGTGGTGTCCCCAAAACCTCTCTCAGGCTACCAGATTCCATTCAGAAGAGGGCAGTTAAGTTAATTAATGACTCGTCTCTAACAGTCTCATCACTCGCTGTCTCACAGATGTACTGTTTCGGCTGCATGCCTTTTCTACAGATACTTCCGTGGGCACTGTTCTTCTGAATTGGCTTATATAGAAACCAATTCCCACTCTCTCTCTTTCAAAACAGTCTGAACATGTGGTGTCACCAACCAACATCCATTTACTGTCCAACTTCAAACTCACAGAACCAACCTTTCATCATCTTCGTTTATTCATTCAACTGCCGTTTTCTGGAATAACCTTCCTGAAAATTACAGCCTACAGAAGTTCAAGTCAAATGTCAACAAATATCTTCTTCTCAACCTACAACCCAAGCACGGTACTAAGTACTATAGGTTCTAATACTTCTCTTGTTTGGGGTTTTCATTAAAAAAAAAAAAAAAAAAATTGCTACTGGGATGCACAGATTGTCCGTGTTCATTATTGTTAAGCTGAAAAAACCGAGAGCATTTAAAAATCTTTCTAATTTTCCTGTTTTGTATTAAAAATCATAAAAATGCCCAGATGGATGTTTCTGTTTTCAGAGATTGGTTTATAATTTTTTTATATATTTAATTAATCTGATTTAATTTAATTGTAAGGTAAGATTATCTTACCGGAAAAGGTCTGACATTAATTATTCCGGATAACTGACACTCTACTGTTCTTGGATTTCAGGAAAGCCACTGATACTGTTGCACATGAACACTGCTATACAAATTGGAGCAGTGTGGCCTTAAGTGCAAGTTGGTGCTATGGATAAAGGGATGGTTGAGTGGGAAGGGAGAAGACGATTATCAGTGAGCACTCCTCTTCCTGGAGTCCCTCATGGTTTAGCGCCGGGCCCATTTTTGTTTTCTTTATTTATCAATGGTATTGATGAAGGCATATCAATCCAATGTCCAAGTCTGGAAATGATACAAAGGTTGGCATAATATGCTACTGCAACAGAATCTAGAAAAGTTAAGCACTGCAAAATGCCAACTGAAGTTTAACACTGATAAATGTAAAGTACTGCATACGGTTAGCAGTACCCTAGAGTAACACACGAACTGCGTGGTACTACACTCGGGGTAGTGGAAAATGAAAAAGATGTGGCGTTAATCGTGCAGTCAGTGTGAAGTTTTCTGAGCAATGCAGACACAGCCTGCCAGGACAGCACATGGGGTTTTGTCATTGATATACAGGAATTTTTCTAGCAGGGATGAGGTGATTATCCCATTGTACAATGCAATCTTCACGCCACACTTTAGGAAGGATGTGGAGCTCCTGTGAAAGAGCACAGAGAAGGGCAACGAGATTGGTGAGCAGAACAAAGGGGTGCTCTTACGAAGAAAGAGCTTCAGTTCTGCAAACTGCAGCATATGACAGGTGTTTGATTTGTTTAAGGCTTTGAATGTATTGAGCAAGCTCAATGCTGATGGGATTTTTCCTCTTGATCAAATACGAAGGGGGGGAGGACAGAAATTCAAATCAACGAAGAATGGTCGCAGAATAAATGTGCTAAAGTTTGCCTTTAGCCAGTGGATGGTTGATTGTTGGAACAAACTTCCTTCTGTTGTTGTGGAAGTTTAAATAAATAAGTTCAAGCAAAAACTAGACAAACTATTGGATGTAATGAGTAGATGAAATGGGAGGTGTTTATTATTATTTATTTATTTTATTTGCTGATGATGTATAAGCTTGCTTGTATCATTTGCCACTGCTGTACCAAAACCAGGAGCCATAAATCTAAATTATGGGGGAAAAGTTTTAGACCAGATTGCAAGAAGTTTTCTTGTATTCTTTTAGCCAGCAAGTTGTCAATCAAGGAATAAGTTACGTCCATGGACTGTTGATATTGATTTGGAGAAATTCAAAGTTCAACTGGACTGCAACGTGGATTTGCACAGGTGGGATTTTAATTATTTTTTGGTGTGGCACAGCAAAATTGTGATGCTTTCTTGCTTCACCAGGCTAATACAAATACGTTAATCTGACTTGATGCATTACCCTGAGTGCATCAAAACTTTTAGACTGTTCATGTTTGTACAGACCAGTAGTACAGCCAGTGCCATCATGGTATGGTAGGCACCCAGGCAAATGCCCAGGGCACCATCTGGGTAGGGGCACTTTGCCGTCATGTGGATTATTTAATTTTAATTTAAAAAGGGCGCCAAATGCTTGATTTGCCCTGGGCACAAAAATATCTCAAGACGGCACTGGGTACAGCTTTTAATCTATTTATATTTGACTAGGGTTAAAAAAAAAAAAAAAAGTATAGTATAAAAAATTACACTACTGTATATAATTGTTTCTGTATATAATGATATTTATATATATTTTTTCAGGGAGCACCTATATTTGTTGTTGTTATTTGGTTTTTAGGAGCATTGGCAACTAAAGCCATATTGCTCCGGGGATATGCAGTGGTCATTCCCTGACCGTTCCGTATCCTCCATATTTGGTGGTCGCGGGCTTTAACCCCGGTCTAATCAAGAAGCATGTGCTACGAACTGCTGCTCCTGCCCACCTGGCTACGGAGGCGCCTCCTACATTTGTACTAGATAACTAGGAAAATTTGATTGTGCAACATCCAGTGCAGCTGCACATGCTAAACATCAGCTCTGCCGCTGAAAAGGCATTGTTCAAGACATAGCTAAAACTGATGTAAGAAGAGTTCAGTGGCTGAAAATAAAGATACATGGTATGATTATAAATTAGTTGGTAATAAAATTGCACGTGCATTAATCTTGCTAAAGCAGATTATGAGAAGCCCCTAATGTAAGAGCACATAAAAAAAAAAACAAAAAAACAGCACGTAACTCCTTTGTTATTGAAAAGAATCAACCACATTTGTACACTTGGTACCTTCGGTACTTTATGTTATAAAAAGTTACTTTGTAAGTTACAACCCGTACCTGATCCACAAACTGCAAAATTACTGAGACATGAACTGCACTGCGGGTACCCACGAGTACTGAACCCAATGTAGGATTCTAGTACTGGTGTTGTGTGCTGCAACTGTCTCGATGAGGGCCTGTGTTTACAATTACAAATCACAGTCTACAGAAGTTCAAGTCCAATGTCAACAAATATCTTCTTTTGTCTTCTCAACCTCCAACCCAAGCATGGTACTAAGTACTATAGGTTCTAATACCTCTTGTGTTTGGGGTTTACATAAAAAAAAAAAAAGTGTATACTGGAGGCAGGAGAATAAAGGTTGATTTAGAAGTTGTATACAGACAGTAAGACCATCAATTTGTCTGCCAGGGGTCCAGAACTCTAATCCCCAAATTTTCTTGAAATAACCAAGAGATGAAGCTTACCAGATTTCAATTGCATAATGGAGACCCAAGCAGTAGTGCACATATTTCATGATTAGTTTTTTGTTTTGTTTTTTAAACAGGTATTTTTTAACCACAGAAAAGCTCATTCAGGCATCTAGGGTTGGTATTTGCTGTATATTTTTGGATGACAGACTGGAGTCAAATAACACTCAGGAATTTAAGAGATCTGGAGGGAACCAAGCAGTATCCTGTGAGAAACAGATTTAAGGAGAAAGCACTGTCTGCATTACTGTATCATATTTGGATGGAAAAATTATATAGCTGGATTTATCTGGAATAATAGTGTATTTGAAGAAAGAAGGCATACTGATTTTGTCCAGGTGCAAGAATTTAAAAGTTAAAAGAGTATTTAAGGCTTTAAAAAGGGTTGACCAAACTTCAACACTAATGTGACATGCACATTAAGACATTGGGTGGACTTCAATCCCAAATTTGAGAGTCATGCCTATTTACAGTTTCTGGCACTGGAATGCTCTTTTTTTAAAAATATGATTTTACTGACATAATTTTTTTTAAAAATCTTTGTGCACATTACATCATCTGCAGTTATAGGATTTACTGCAGCTTATACACTGATGAAGCAAAACATTATGACTACCTGTCTCCGTTAGTGGTTGCATCCGACAACACTGGAGCAGTGGATATAGCAATGACATAGATAATGCCTTCCAGTTTGTTAGCAAGAAACCCCATGAAATGGCAAAAGGAAAGGACCTGATGAGTTTGAACAGGAAACGATTTAAGGTGCTAGAAAGGTAGAGGCCACCATATCAGCAACCGCAAGCATTGTTGGCTGTTTGAGGGCTATTGTAGTGAAGGTAAGGCGGTAACGTGTGTCCCTAAAGGGGGGACACACGTTACCTAACATGCCAAAATAGATGAGGAGACAACCACTGGTTGACGATCAAGGTGAACAGCTGTTGGTACACGCTGTCTTGGACAATAATTGGCTCACAATTCCTCAGTTAATGGCAGACTACAACCGGAGCAGACAGAGACTTTTCTAAGCACACTACTGTTGCTAAACATCGTGATTATGTTTGCTAATAAACAGATCTACAGTATGCACATATTGTCATTGACACCAGTTGCTAATTGTCATTGACACCTTCTCCTGCAGTCGGCACCGGAGCACTGTTCCTGGACAATGGACATCTGTTAAAGATGTCACCTGGTCTGATCAATAAAGGTTCTAAGCTCCATCATGCCAATGAACAGGTGCACAACTGCCAATGAACAGGTGCATAACTGCACACAGATTGCATCATGCCAATGAACAGGTGCACAACTGCAAACAGATTGCACGGTTAGATGAAAACAGGCCAGTGGTATCATGGTTTCGGGGATTTTTCTCCGTCCCCTCACCACCAGATTCTACTTGAGTATTGTTTCTGACCAAGTTTTGCTCTACACAGTAACCTGGTATCCAGATGGCACTAGACTCTTATAAGACAATGCCCCATGTCACAAGGCTCATACTATTCCCACACAATACAAGGGCTATTGTAGCTTTCCAGAATCGAGAAGCACTTCATGTGCCCCTTCATGTGTAACAGACAGGATCTGTTACAATTACGATTGTCAAGTGGCAGGAGTCAAAATACGATTCATAGTAGTAACGAAACTTTGGCCATTCCTTCATTACTTATACATGTATGTATAATTACTATTAAACATAGTTAATTCTAAAAACTGTTTTGAACATTTTTAATTACTGTATTGATAATTCTGACTTTATAACTGAAGAAACACCAATGCCACATTGCTTTAGCAATTGTACATTACATGTTCATTTTAATAGTCTGTTCTAAAAGAGCCTAATCAATCTAAAACAAGCTAATTATATTATAAACTTTTAGTTCCAATGTAGCCTAATTATATCAAATAAAATGTGGGTGCAGAGAAGGGCAAACACATTGGTGAAGGGAACAAAAGGGTGCTCTTACCTAGAAAGGCTTCGGTTCTGCAAATTGAAGTGTCTCGAGAATAGGCAGCTGTGGGGAGATCTGATTGAGGTGTTTAAAGCCTTGAATGGATTGAGTAAGCTGAATGTTAAATGGTATTCTTCCATCTGCTGAGACTACACGAGGGGAGGCATAAATTCAAGTTGAGGAAGAATAGTTGGATTGTGGAACAGGCTTCCATCTGTTGTTGTGGAAGTGGATGGGTTGAATAAATTCAAGGGAGAACTAGACAAATTCTTGGAAGGTATGGATGGGTGAATTGTGCTTTTTTTGGCTTATGCTATATAAACTTGCTTTCTTGCATCATTTGCCATTACTACTACTACTAACAAAGTCCATCGTCACGTACTAACCTCAATTGGCTGTTGACTTGATTAGACGCTATGTTTAGCCTATGAAAATTATTAAAAATAATGAATATGAAAATCACAAGACAGCATTGGTTAATCACAAAATCATGACATTTTTCTACATATTATTAAATCAAGCATTGATATTAATCATATATATTGCACATCACTGGATTAGTAGAACAGAAACGTATATGAATTACACATTTTGTTCATTTCATTTGTATACTAATCCTTTCAAAGCCCCTAATGAGTGGGGATCAATGTTCACGAGGATGAATAAAGATATAATTCTTATGATTTCATATTTATTTATTTTATTTTATGATTTTCATATTTGTTATTTTTAAAGCATCTAAAGCTGTTATTTTTACAGCATCTAATGAGGTCAATAGCTGATTGAAGTTAGTACACAGCAGTAAGCTTCATTTTATTTGATATCGAACAAGCTACATTAGAACAGTGCGTGTACATATATATATTAATATAAAGTAGCCGATGACTATAATGGTGGTGCTTCTGTCTGCTAGTTTCTGTCACTTCTCTACAATCCCAGTAATTCAAAATGTTTACAATGATCTGAACTACAGAGTGTGGACTCTAATAAGAGGTTGCAAATGATTTTTCCAAACTAGGGTGTTTTCTGTAAGTATAAGAAGATGGATCCAATTCTCAGTAACATCAGTATATAAAGTCAAAACAGGACTGCATTCATTATATCTTCTCATTTCCTTCTAATCTGGTATCCATAAAACAGCACAAAATTTCAAAATAAATCAAAGCCAAAAACAGCTGGTTTTCAGCTTGTTCGATATCAAATAAAATAAAGCTTACTGCTGTGTACTAACTTCAAGAAGCAAGAAGACAGAAGTCCAACTAGCTCTTTATCAACTATAATAATCAAAAATAAAAGCTGAAATTTTACAAGAACTAACCATATCTAAAGATGTTTCACGGAAAAAGAGGAGAAATCACCCTGGCTTATTTTTAAAAAGCAGCCAGGAGTGTACCAATTCTATAAGCAAAAGTTTGTTTTAGGTTATCTTCAGGCTTAAATATGTACATGTATATACCATTTTCAAGGTAATTTCAAGTAAAGTGTCAATTTATATATAAAGCCTCCATAATCTTCCACTGAGTGTTACTATCTTTATAAGAGGTGGAAGCACAAAAATATTTATTCTAAAATAGTCTTGTCTGATTTTAAATATTTAAAATCAGACAAGACTGCATCTGTCATCCATCATTGTCCAAAAACTAAAATTTTCTGGAATTCAGATCAAGAATTTCATGATACACATTACTATTATTATTACTGGTATATGAAACAAGAAAGCAAGCTTATAAAGCATCCGCAAAAAAAAAAAAAAAAACACGCATCACCTCCAATAATTTGTTTATTGTTTCCTTGAATTTATTTAAACTACCCACTTTCACAACCCAACAAGAGACAGATGTTTTTTTCAATGATCAGCCATCCACTGGTTGAAGGCAAACCATAGTAAATCTATCCTGCAATCCTTCCTCAATTTGAACTTATGCCAACTGAACTGTTGATGCCAACTGATTAGTGCTTCAAGGAAGATATCCTTACAGATTCTGTCTGCGTCAGAAATGTTGTCACAATTTTGTTTATAACAAGGGCTTAACTATTATAAGAGCATTTCCAAAATTTCACAAGGAAAAAAAAAAATATATAAATATATATATATATATATAAGATAAATGAACCAATTTATTTAGTGCAGAATATAATATATGATAAAAGGCAGAAGCAAAGAAAGTACAGAGCACCCCGGTAGCGAAAGGCTGTGTGAACGAAGTGGGGGGGGGGGGGGGTAAAGAATTAAGCAAGGGTAATAATTGAAAGAATATGTACCAAGTGAAAATTTGAACAAACGACCAAGGAGGAAATACATTGCCAAGTCTTTCATAATTTTTGTGTCTTCGTCAGAGGTCATCCACCAAAATTATGAAAAAATATATTTCATAAAAATATATTTCATAAATATAAAAAAAATATATTTCACGAAGACACAAAAATTATGAAAGACTTGGCAATGTATTTCCTCCTTGGTCGTTTGTTCAAATTTTCACTTGGTACATATTCTTTCAATTATTACCCTTGCTTAATTCTTTACCCCCCCCCACTTCGTTCACACAGCCTTTCGCTACCGGGGTGCTCTGTACTTTCTTTGCTTCTGCCTTTTATCATATATTATATTCTGCACTAAATAAATTGGTTCATTTATCTTATAGACATTATGGCTGTAGGGTACTTTTTGCGATAGCAGTGTCCCTGAGCCATAACTTATTCTATTATAACTCTGTCTTATCTCTTTCTGCTTTCCTACATCTTTTCTATTACTTTATTATTATTATTATATATATATATATATATATATATATATATATATATATGTCTGAAATGTGTCATGCGTGTTTTTTTTTTTTTTTACTTCTCACATTCAGTACTGCTGTGAGGAACTGATAAAATGACATATTTATCCACTTTCAGAAAAAAAAAAAAGGCATGCAGTTACCTTTTAAGCACACATATTACTCATATGACAAGGGCAGCAATTTATTACCATCATTCTCTTCTTTTAATGCTCCCTCTCCAGTTTTTAGGGCTACCATAACAGAATCATTATCGACATTTAAGTAACAGACAGTTTTCTGACGGAACCCCACATGCCATCAGTTGTTCAGAAGATACTCAATATTATACTCTGTAGGGTCACCATACAACAAATGGTAAGACCAAGCTGCTGCCTTTCATTAGATGATCTCTTTTATCCCATTTCCTTTTTTAAAGGAAAAGGACATATTGATGTTTTCTTAAAAAAAGCTTAGAATCATATAATTCCAAGTTATAACCTTGTTTTTGATTTGTAGCAAAAATGACACACTTTTTCAAAGCCATCACTACTACCAGTTTCTCCCCCTCTGTGTGATTTCATTAACGATGCCTGCTATTTTTCTTCTTCTATATCCATATTTTGTTTTGCTAATTTTGCTATCAGGAAACATTTCTGACCAACACAACTGCACGATTAACAAAACTCAAAGGAACTTTATGTTTTGTGAATGATGCAAATAAACATTCAGCCTGTATGCCATCTTCATATTGAAGCCTTAAATCTATTTTTGCATTTCTTGCTACACAGTGCACAGTTGTCATGCATTTTTGCTTGCAAATGTCTGATTACATTATGTTATCGATCACTTAAAACGAAAAATGACAAATACTTATAGCATGTGAAGAAATGTTTCCAGATTTTATTTTGTGTACGTTTTCTAGCAACTTACTGAACAACATTGTGAACCAATTTTGCACCACTAACACACAAAAATGGTAAATGTAACAGAGAACAAGACTATTTTTGCTGTGAAACTACTTTTGTGTGTTCAACCTAATTCATGCAAAGTATATTTGCACATGTAATGGCCAATATTGTAATGAAAATAAACACAATTTCACAGAATAAAAAAAAAAATTCCGAATTAATCATGAAGCCACAGTATTATTTTTTCCTCTCAAAACAGACTTAAGAATGCACAAAATGAATAAAAAAGGCAGTCTCCGATGTAAATTCAAAGAGTTCGCAGGTATGCATATCATTCTGAAGGCTACCTTTCCTACCTTCATACATCTACAAATTCCAACATCATATTATTTATTCACTCACAGCTTGAGAAAATGAGAAATAAAGCTGGCTGTGTGTTTATAAGTTTTGACTGTTTAAAAATTTAAATTGGTGTGGGGGAGACTGAAGTAGAGGAAAAGCTTTCATCAATTTATTCTGTAAAACACAAGAAAAATATAATTTGAAAGATGGTTGTATGGCTAACTTGCGTTAAAAAAAATTTTTTTTTTTTTTTTCGGCCCTAAAAAGCTGAATCCTTAAGTCTAATCTTATATGTATCTGATTTCTATATTTAGATTTCACACACAGAAGTCGAAAAATCTGAGCCAGTAAAGTGAATGCACCAGTACCTTGACAGGTAATAGTTATCAAATGTAAAAGGATATTACATATGCTTCATGTTTTTTTTGATTGCTTGAACTTTTTCAGTAAAATAATTTTTTGCACACCAGGTTAAGAATCGCCGGGCAAAAGCATTAGCATTCTTACCGCTTACCTGTATTTGGAATCACACAGCAAAACTTGGCTGTATTTACTACTAGTAAGTAGCTCACAGGAAATCTGGAAATCAACAGCAGGAAAGAAGTAGCAAGCATTTCCAGCACCTAGGATGGAGAATTCCACACTGCACAGACCACAATTTACAATGTCCACACAGTCATATGAGTCATGTACATTTCACCAAATAACCAAGTTTTTCAATGCACTGTATCTAATCAAACTTTGGCAGGATGAAATCTACAAGCATGATCAATTAATATTATGATATACATTACTAATCATTTTTTTTACAACCACATAGTAACATTGGCATAGATTTCCAATTCCAAAATTTCAATTAACCACTCCAACTGAAGTGTCATAGCATGCACAACAATTATCGGCTTTAAGTTTTTCATAGCACAACTACTACTACTCCATACTTTTAAGCCTAAATTTTGTGTATTGCAACTGTTGAGGGTAGTAGTATCCATCAGTACAACAAAGTACCTTAACGAACGCTGGAGAATTTTGGATGGCACCTGCAATCATTTCTTTGCTTAAGTATCAAAGAAAGAACTTAATTCTATTGGTAGGCAAACAGCATGCATTCTGCAATTCCAAGAGATTACTTAATAATTCACTTCTTCAGCAGTAAAATTAAATTCCCAACTTTTTGCATGATGAGTCATACGAAGATGTGTCGAGAGATTAGTCTTCCACGTAAATTGTCTGCGACATATGTTACAAGTGTAATTTTTACGTTCTGAGTTGTGCATTTCCATGTGTCTTCTCAGATTGCTTTTATCAAAAAAGGTCTTCATGCAGACAGGACAATGTGGCTTCCATTTTGTTTTTCCACCAGAAGTCACAGAAGCATTTGACGGCCTACTGCCGCTCGGAAAAAGCACACAAGGGGCTGATTGATGACTCCTCAGCTCATGTGTAAAGTAATCTGGAATTTGAAAAAATCTGCTTCAGCCTTTTTTTTTTTTTTTTTTTTAAACAAGATTTCAAAATAACAAAAATGGCTCTAATAGTGTATACAAAAATGACTGGTTACATATCTTCACAGACTGCAGAGTGTGCACTGAAATGGATACACAAGAAACAACAGTACAGATAATCAAGACAGCAAAATAAATCCACAAGTTCATCAGGTATACTAATTTCAATTCGTATATGCAAATTTTAACCATCTTTTGTTACACTTGTAGCAAATCAACAGACACACATTTATCCCATTTTAATGTCTTCTGTACAAAAATACAGGAATTTTCTAGTGATTATTATTATGGTGTTAATAACAAAATAAATTTGAGATTCCTATCTGCATTCCTATATTCCTGAACACTGATTTTTCACAAAACGAAGAGAAAAACACAGATTTTATTAAAATCCTTGTGCTATGAAAATGTCGAACACAATAAAAACACTACATCTGAATATATTTTGTCCAGGTAAACTGCAGAGTTCAATATAAGCTGGGGAATTATTACCTAGTTGCTTTAATAATTAGAAAGAAGGAATGATGAGCATCACCGTTTTTCTAATAAGTACACATCAATGACATATGATAAGAAACTTGTGATATGTGTGCAATTTTATACTTAATGAATTTTGTATTGGGACTGAATCATTTGCAAGTTTTAAAATCTATTGCAGATAGGGGAAATAAATCTTAATTCAATTTACAAGAAACTATTAGAAAAACTTCTGTCAAACTTTATTGATTAATATTAAGGCACTTGAAATGCACTTGATTTTATTATCTACAGCGGCAGAGGTTCTCAAAGTTAAATTTTGTGTCAGATCTGTTTATTTGCACTTGTTCTGGAACTAGGGTGACATGTGAAATTTATGAAAACATTTAAGGTTTAAAGGACTGGGAACCTCTGATCTAGAGCAATGGTGCTAAACTTGTACATTATAATTCTTGTTGCAAAATAATTTTGAGGGATCACAAAAAGTGCCAACACAGCTGCAAATAAAATGTGTGCAAAAGCAGTCCAACATACCCACATATATATAGAAAAAAAAAATCCTTTATAACAAAAAGAACGAAGAATTTCAATTTATGTTAATGTTTAATAGTTTTATCTGTTAACCTTTGCTATTTTACAAAATGAAGTCTTTAAATAAATGGGGATAGCTGTGAAAAAATGACTTTCTCTGAAAACAAATTTCTACAGATGTTTTGTAACCATCCTTTCTCAATTTACATTTATACTCACTGTTGATGCGCATGTGTTGCCATCAGTATATCTTATTCAATCCTTTTAAGGGCTTAAGAACCTCAATTAGGTCTCCACAAAGCTGTTTTGTTTATAGAACACAAGTGCTTCCTGGCACAAAATGGTATTCTTAAAAAGAATACCCTTTTTTTTGTCGTCCCAGAGATATTGTATGCTTTTGGAGCTCCAAGGTTAGTACCTTTTTCATAATTTCCCTGTTCTCTGATAGAATGTTGATCTCTCAGAAATGAAAGATCTACAAAAGTTCTTCCTAAAACAAGGTTTCTAAATTGTATGTGCAGAATTCAAGATGTGGCCACTAACAGTCATTTTATACAATGGGATAATAACCTTTCTTGAATTTTTTAATTCCTGTTAACTCCCACAAACATGAAACTTGTGGAAAAGACACACACAAAAAAGTAAAATATGTGCTTTAATCTACCAGCATTAGCATAAAATTCTAAAACACAAAGTTCTGAATATTTCTCCCCATTAAATGGATTTTTTTCTATGCAATATTATTTATTATCATTTATTAATATTTTTTGTATTCTAAGGCTAACAATGCTGAGTTCTCATAGTTATGGTACAGTCAGTTCTGCTATAAGGCAGTACACGTGTTCCTAAAAATCTCCGTGTTATGATATTTCATGCATTAAAAACAATAGGGCTTATGGGGAAAATAGGGATAGGGATAGGGCACTCAAAAATGTTCAGTCTGGCAAGTTAAAACACACAAAAAAGTTAGAAATCCAATAAAATTGAAAAACACGTTTAAACCTCTTAAATTTCTAATAAATAAATAAATTTATTTTTTTTAGAAATAAACAAGGAATTACCTTTTCAGTCAGTCAGTTAAATTAAATTATGTAATTTTGGTTCAACATATCATTTCGTAATTTATTCGCATAAAGAGATTTGGTAAAGTAGAAATCATACTGACTGACTGAATAAAAGGTAACTCCTTGTTTATTTCTAAAATATTAATAGGAAGGTAGGAAAAATTGAGCATATGTAAGTTCTCATTTATGTAGAATAAATAAATAAATAATACAGTAAATATAGCAATTTACCTTGACAAGATATGAAGTTTGTTTGATCGATATTTCTGTTCACTGATGGTTCTCTTTATTAAAGAAATGTAAATATGTATATCCAGTAAAAATTTTAATACACATTTAATTACAAATGGTTTGTAGCTTTAGAGGATAAACAGGCCTCTTCGTCAGCAAATACTAACAGAATGGAGACATTAGAGATAAAATTTAAAGGATACAGTTGTGCACTCAATAAGGCGTGCGTGGGCATGAGTTGACCATTTAACCACTAGATTAGTTGAATGGTCTTTAACGTCTCCATTCTGTTAGTATTTGCTGATGAAGAGACCCGTTTAGCCTCAAAAGCTACAAACCATTTGTAATTAAATTTGGTCCTTGAGGTTGTCACAGACATTCTCTCAAAATGCCAGACAAGCTGTACTTGCTACCTGGGAGTCTAAAACACTGATGGAACTGATATTCGGGAGACGCTCAAGTCAAGTGGACCCAATTTCGGCGAAGTCCTCCGGACGGTCTGTGACAGCCAAATCCTCTGCTTGCACCTTCATGATGGTGGGACTGTTAGTAATCTTGGGTATAACTTCCATGCACAAGTACATGGTGGGTGACCACCTAGGTGTGAACCAATGTAAGCAGGGGTTGAGGTGTGGCGCCCACACCACGTGGAGGAACGCAGCCCCCTCTATGTTACTAGGCAGTACTAGGTGGTAGATGACTCTCATCAACCGGTGAAATACCACCACTTTGCTTATCGGAGGCGACCAATGGTGCAACCCATGTTTAGTCTCTAGAGCTAAGTTCCGGTCAACCCTTCCCTTTCTCTTCCATCATGCAGTATGATTGATGACTTTTGAGGTTATGATGAACGTCGTGGTGAGATCCAATATTCCATACATTTCGAGGGTACAGCTCTAAATCGATGTTCGCAGGCCGGCCACTAGTTAGTACACTGGACTGAACCTATTGGTAACTCTCTAGGAGGCTTCCGGATCAGCTAGTGTATAATCTTGCTACCTCTACTCTGCCAGATAGTGACTGGAGGGAGTCCGAGTAGTGTGTATGCGGGGAGCATTGTCGAGGCCACGTTATGGCAAGGATCTGGGTATATTCTTACCACGTGTACGCCATATCCAAAAATTTCATTACTTCATACAGCATGTCCCACCCACTATTTCTTACTATTGAATACACCATGAATTGTCAAATTAATAGAGTAAGCTTATCTGCAAAAAGATCTAAACCTCCCAAGCACTTCCTAATTCATTTCACAAATATACGTGGTCTCAATTCTAATCTCAACGATGTCCATTTCCACTTGCAGTCTGCCAAACCCCACCTTTTCTGACAGAATCTCAGTTATTGGTTGATTCAACTACTGCTCATCTCAGATGCCCAAATTATTCGCTGTATGATTCCTTTCGCCTCAAAGGTGGTACTTGTGCATATGTCTGTTCTGATATTCCCTGTCAGAGACTTGGCAATTTGGAATCTCCTCTCTTTGATCTTCTCTGGCTTAAAATCTCTCTACTCTCACTGTGTCAAATTCATCTGTTGTCTCTACCGTTCGCCCAACCCCACCAATCACTTGGAGCTCTTTGCAACTTGACTTTCTCCAGTCCAACTTTCCTAACAGTGTAGTAATTTTCCTTGGTGATTTTAATGTTCACAACTCCAGGTGGCTTCTGTTTTCTAGTCACACCAACCCAGCAGGTCGAGATGATGAGGCTTTTGCAATTACTAATGACCTAGTAATTGTTCTTTGCAATTACTAATGACCTAGTAATAGCACAGATTGTTCATTTACCTACAAGAATACCGGACAATCCTAATCATACATCCAATACGCTTGATCTTTTTCTCACAAACAACCCTTTTCAGCTGCTCACTCTGTATAAATCGCAAATCCGCCCTGCCATGGAATATTGTTCCCACATCTGGGGTGGTGCCGCCAAAACCTCTCTCAGGCTTCTTGATTCCATTCAGAAGATGGCAGTTAGGTTAATTAATGATTCATCTCTAACAGAGTCTCTCCACTCGCTTTCTCATAGACGTACTGTTTCTGCTGCATGCCTCTTCTACGGATACTTCCAGGGGCACTGTTCTTCTGAATTGGCTTCTATAATTCCCACTCTCTCTTTCAAAACAGTCCGAACACGTGCCGCCACCAGCCAACATCCATTTACTGTACAACTTCAAACCCACAGAACCAACTTTTCATCTTCTTCATTTACTCATTCAACTGCCATTTTCTGGAACAACCTTCCTTCATACGTATTTCCTGAAAATTACAATCTACAGAAGTTCAAGTCCAATGTCAACAAATATCTTCTTTCGTCTTCTCAACCTCTAACCCAAGCACAGTACTAAGTACTATAGGTTTTGATACCTCTCGTGTTTGGGGTTCACATTAAAAAAAAAAAAAAAAAAAAAAAAAAAGTGTATTAAAATTTGTACTGGATATACGTATTTATATTTATTTAAACAATGGATCCCAGTACTACAGGCCCAGGCCCATTTACTCTCATTTTCTTTTTCGATTGTAAAATTTAAAACAGTAAAAAAAGATAAGCAATCTATATTGACAAACACAGGATTCACAAATTGCACAAGTGAGACAAGTTTACGGAATTTAAAAAATAGGTATGATGGGAGGGTTTGTTTTGAAAATTTATTTGTTTTTTCTATGATTGAAAATTTCATGGAAGGGGAAACATATTTCACCTTAATAACATAAAAACCCACAAAATTCCAGCTATCGGTATTATGGCAAATACAGTAAGATCGAGTTTACTACCTGTTTATAATTAGATTGCACTAACTGAAAAGCCCAATAAACTGGAAACTGAAAATTGATTTTATTGTTTTACGGTAGTGACCTCCAAAAATGTGCTCCTCTGCTCATACTTCACGAAATTTCTGTTCAAACAGAAAAGTGTGAGCTCCTGAAAACATGAGTCGGCCTACAATATCACATGTTATCTTGTGAATAAAGCAAATGACAACAGTTTGGCTCTAACCAATAAAACTAGAGTAAATGTGAAACATTTGACGTTTGATGTTTCTAAGCTTCATAAACTTGTATGTATTGCTGTGCAGGTTGCTAAGTTCAGCTTGGTGCCAGGTTTTGCATTGGTGTTACTCGCAGATGAAATCGCACATGAGCCAACATGAAAATCACATTATACTTGCATTGGAGTAAATTTGCCTTCCAAAAAAGGCACATTATAGCAGAACTGACCATAATTAATTTTTTTATAAGTGCTTAATTTGTTTTTTAAAGTCGCAAAATGTTTGTTTCCCCCAACTTTTCTAATCATTTTCGAAAACATGTTTCAAATGAGAAACAAAAAAAAAAAAAAAAAAAAAACTCAACAAATAAAAATCCAAAATAAAAATTACACCACATTTAATGATTGACTGATTCAAGAAACTTTAAATCCCCATGGTTTTGTTTCTTACATTTGAAAGTAGTGTGCTCTGCTGCAGAAGAAAGTAGCAAGCATGACTACTGCATTGCAGCAGCATAGCTTTTTCACAAATTGTTTTGAGTAAAGGAGCAGGATGGAAAAAAATCTATTGAGTTTCATTTTAACTACAACTCTGTCTGCAATTACTGTAAACCTAGCACCAGTCACCCTGGACCTGGAAAAACCTAGCACCCTGGTGCTAGGTTTTCCCTACAAAAACACATGCTCTCCAAAAATATCTGATGTGCAATTAATTGTTAATTAATCAATAAAAATCTGAATTATTTTCTAACTTCCTAAATAAAAATGAAAAGAACCTATCAGGTTCCAGAAAATTATGTGCATTAATTGTTAATTAATCATTAAAAATCTGAATTATTTTCTAACTTCCTAAATAAAAATGAAAAGAACTTATTAGGTTCCAGAAAATTACTTGCAGTTTTTAAGGCAAAAACAGCAAATAATCTTTTGGAACCTGACAGGTTTTTTACATTTTTAATTCCAAGTTATTTTGCTTCAACACGTAGTTTGAAACTGGCATGTTGATTGACACGTGGTAGAAGCATCTGCTGTGAAAAGCTGTTTTTTTGTCTTGATTATTATTATTAAGGATTTCTATCTCAAGTCTTGTGATAATAGAAAATGCAAAAGCATATAACGAAGAATTAAAAATTAAAGGTGAATTATTATTATTATTTTTTTGCTTGAAAATTTTTATCAATGTTTTAAAATTTTCATTCTGGATTGGAAAATAGAAGTGACTATAACCTTGTATTTTCATATTCAGCATGAATATACATTATTTTACTTCTTTAAATACTGTGTGGGAAAAAAAAAAAAAAAAAAAAAATTTTTTTTTTTTAATATTTGAATTTTCTAATAAAAATCACACAAACAGTAGTTCTTTAATGTAAACAATGTAGTGTCACTGGGAAGAAACAGGTTAAATAAAATTCTGTACCAGGTACATAATGTGTCTTCCGCTAGCATAATTTAACGTTTTAATTTTCAGATATTAACAAAATTCACGGATAATAATATAACAATGTTTTTATTTTATTAATAATAATTACAAATCGGTTACTGAAAGTATTGGTCTGTAATGACTAAAGTAGGATATATATAATTATTACATTGAAGAGATTTTAGCGCATGACTAAATACACCATCTATAGTTGTTCCATTACGCATAGTATTTATCAAAAGATCTGATGACATGTCCAAGTTGAAGAATGTTTTCATAAATGTGCAGAACTCTTTTCTAGCCTCAGAGTTTAATTGTAAATAAAAAAAATTACATTCAATCTGAAAAGACCAGGTGACTTGAAACCATGAGTTTTCGAATTAATGCATTTCCGAATGTTGTTGGTTTTTTTTTTTTTTTTTTTTGGAATCTTAAACCTTAACTCTTTCTAAAATCCTTAGCTTTCCAATGATATACTATACATCCACATTATCCCATTTATTACGCAAGAAAATTTCCTTGATCACGTATATATTTTCCACTATCCTGGAAAAACCACTGCAATTTTCAGAAATTTGAATGTTCTTCCTCTAGTATAGAGCTAAGATGAACCTCCATGCAAAATCTCATTAAATTTGGCCCAGTAGAAGATAAACTATTGTTGCCATCATACAAGCATGATTGCAATAATACACATTACAATAATTCGCTTCTGGCAGAAGCTAACGTCACTTCTATAGCACCTTTCCCATGACAGTTTCTCGTTAGAAAATTTTTGGAATAATGCCAGTAAAAACATTTTTAACATCAAAACAGGTTGAAGTTAAAAACTTGTTAATAAATTGAAACAGTTAAAATAGGAACAAAAATAAACACAAAAGCTTTCTGACGGGGGGGGGGGGGGATGTCCTTTAGTTGTGACTGTTATTGCAAAAGTACAGAATGTCACGTGTGTGTGCTGTGGTGGTCATGCAAGGTGAAAACTGCATGCTACAGGTGCAGGCAACAATTAGCTGTTAGAAGTCAAGGCTTTCGGTTGTAGCTGCAATGCTGGGGTATGCTGCGAGCACCAATGTTTGTCAGCTAGGAGGATGGTTGTCTCAGTGATTGGATGGATGCAACCTCCTCTGTTCCAGTTAAAGGAATTGCTACAATACAAGATGTGGAGCGATTCCAACCAGACGGGACAACAGTAGTGGCAGGATCGGTCAATAATCTCCATGTTGCTGTTTGGATTGATTTGCTTTTTTTTTTTCTTAAGAGAATTAGCAACTAAGGCCATATTGCTCCGGGATATGCGGTGGTCATTCTAAGACCTTTCCGCATCCTTACACCAAGAAGATACAAGTTTCAGATAAAAAAAAAAAAAAAAAAAAGCAGATATCTGAAACCGGATTAAAACAAATCATATCCCTAAAAGCTAAGAACTGTTTTATGTTTTGGCATTCAAACCTTAAACCTCATTTTGATTAATAAGAGAATTATTGTAT
This sequence comes from Mastigoproctus giganteus, assembly GCF_048544385.1. NCBI lineage: Eukaryota > Metazoa > Arthropoda > Arachnida > Uropygi > Thelyphonidae > Mastigoproctus > Mastigoproctus giganteus. The sequence continues at coordinate 29,164,336 of NC_143588.1, read as the reverse complement.
TTTTTTTTTCCTTAATTAAAATAAAAAAAAAATTTTTTTTTTTTTTTTTTTTTGTTTGTTTGTTATATCATTCATTTCAAAATGTTAATTTTTCTGTACCTTTCCTATATTAAAGTCACAACTTAAAAAACATAAATAACAAATAAGTAAAGTGACACAACTCTAAGTCATGGTAACACAAATTTGAAAATATAAAATCTCTTAGAAAGTTTATTGCACTTTATCAAGCTGGTAATTTTTTTCTAATCCATATCTTTATCCATATTAACGCCCCAATTGAGATGACTCGAATGAGGCAGACTCAAAAAATGTGCTTTTCTGAAAAATCGCATTTTTTGAATTCTGCATTACTTTTCCATATGATATGCGAACTACTAAATGTATAATCTCACTGTAAACCTGCATACCAGTCTGCCTTGTCTTTTTATTTATGGGATATAGTTGCCAAGCGATATTTTTCAAACCATCATGAAAATCATTTTTAGCTTTGTAAATAAGTGGACTCAGGGAATTCCCCACTACTCACTTTCCCACCATTCTTAATGCTTGTCTCATACTGTGAGAAGATGAGTTCTAATTCAAAAGAAAGAACATTTTACTTTCATGCTTCAAATGCATTCCTTAAACAGATATTTTCTGAACACTATTATTGAATGTATTTTGATATTATTACTATTAAATATCAAGTTTACAGAGTAACCTTTTCTATTTTTCATTAAAGTTAATTCAAGAGTTAAAATGAACAAGAGGACAGTGTTAAATATAATTAGTGACTGCGAACCATTTTTCTGCTGTATGGGATAAAACAATAAGTTGGCACTGTTTGGAGCCATTCTTAGTAAATAAAAGAAGTGGTTGAATCAAAACAGTGAACCAGTGAAGCAGCTTAAGGGACCATAACATGAAAAACTGTAGGAAGCATTAGTTATTTGGAATGGACAGGTTAATGCAAGAAATGGAATGGTATAACTAATGAAGTAATTAAGAAGCAGGCAAAATTAATGGGAGAACAGATAGGAATCAGAGATTTTGTGTAGAGCAATGGTTGGTTGCATTGTTTCAAGCAGTGCCATCAACTGATTCAACAAAACAGATATGGAGAAACAGCTGAGGTTGAAAACGAATCAATGGAATGATATCAAAGAATTTGACATTTTTGAAAAATATGATCAACAAGACAATTTTCAACATTCATGAAACAGTTCTCTTTTATAGAATGCAACCAGACAACACAATATCAAGTTGTAGTGTGAAATGGTGTAAAAAAACAAAAGCAAGCAAGCATCATTCTTTCATTCTGTACAAATGCAGTTATTGTTATTAACAATTGTTGTTATTGTTATTGGAATATGCGGTGGTCATTCCCTGACCTTACCGCATCCTCCGTATTTGGTGGTCACAGGCTCGAACCCCGGTCTAATCAAGAAGCATGCACTACGCACTGCTGCTCCTGCCCACCTGGCTATAGAGGCGCCGGGAGTGACAAAGGGACTGTTACTGTAATTGGAAGGCAGCAAAACCTTGCTGCTTCAAGAATTTCAACCATTAATTTATACGTGAATTAAAGACACTTAGCTGATTTATAGAGCTTCTTAATGTACCGTTATGTAATCGACTTAATAATAAGAACTTAATTGAGAGTACTCACCTCAATTGATCTGCTTATTTACATGGTATTGAAGTGGAAATGAATTTAAAGAAGTTTAAAATAAGTTAAAATTAATAAAGACGCAATTGTTAAAAACTTGTAATTAAAATTTGCTCAAGGAAGAAGTGCACTACCATGTCCCTGGTCGTCATTTTTAAAATATTAATATGAGAACTAGATGAAAGCCAATAGTCACAACGAGCGACTTTCATGTAAAATGTCTTCGGTTGGCAACGATAGGAGAAGAGGAATTATGTATTTAGAGAATTCCTATGTTCCCATAATGCATTTCAAGACATGTGGGAACTTTCCGTGCATAAGGCTCCAGACTGGTGATAGGTTGGTTGGAAGTTTCGTGTTATGGCGACACTATTCTATGACAAGCGCCCAGTGTTGGAAGATTTTGTAACTAGATCCTAATTTAATCATTGCAATGGCTGAATCGATTAGGTGATTGTGGTTGTGAGAGTCACGTGTTGTGTAAGTTCAGTGCTGGCTTGATTAGTTTTGAAGCTATTATGGTAGTAATAAGCATGTGTATTGGAAGTTTTTGTGGTGCCATTTTTTGTGGTAGTGCTCCCAACGTAGCACATGTTACAACCAGATTGACATTTAATTAAATATATAATGTTGCTGATGTTGCTTATTCGATTTTTGTGTCTCTCTTTATATATGTGTTAAACATGGTCCCTAATTTGCTGTACAAAGAAAATATTAATGTTATGTCTGTATTGGCAAACACTTGACGTAGCTGTCTGGCGAGCCCGTTGTGATAGGGGAGGACAATGAGTGTGTTTTGTTTTTTGTTCTGGTTGGTGCTATGATTATGTGGGTTATTGACATTCTTTATTGCAACAGAAATTGTGTTGAATTTGATGCGAAGGGTATTTCCTAGCTATGAATTTCTTTGTAAGATATTGTAGTTCGGTGAATAAATCGTCCTGCAAAGAACTAAACTTAATGGTGTTGTAGATTTGATTGTGGAGAATGGACTTTTTTGTACTGAGTGGGTGATGTGATTGAAAATGTAAATATTTTCTGGTGTCTGTCTTTTCTATAAATTTTGGTTCCTAGCCTGGTGCCCATTTCATATATTGCGAGGTTAAGGAAGTTGATTTTGTCAGTTTCTATTTCACGGATATATTTTAATCTTTCGTGTATTGTATTGAATTTAATAAAAAGATTACCAATGGTGGCTCTGTTTCCTATTAATAACATGTCGTCCACATACTGCATGTAAAGCTTAATATCTGAAGGAAAAGGTTGAAGTACTCAGTTTTCGATCGTTGCTAAGTAGATTTCTGATAAGGGAGCTGAAAATTCCTAATCCCATGGGGAGACCAAATATTTGTCCAAATTGTCTTGAAAACGGAAGTACCTAGCTTCAAGTAATATCGAGGTCAGTTCTAAAATGCTGTTGATATTAAGGGAAGTGCATTTAGCTAAAGTGTTGTCTGTCGTTAGGAGTCCATGTAAGGAGTGTAATGTAAAGGGTAAATGTACGTTGGTGTGTAAAGAAACGACATTGAAGGCGGCTAGGATGTCTTTCCCAGAAATTATGGTGATGTTTATATATTCAAAGCTTGATTGGTGTTGCTAACTCTAAATTTTGAAAATCTCATAACGGGTGATATAATTTTAACCAAAAAGGTGAATAGGTTAGCAAAAGCAGATTTGCTGAAAGAAACTATTGGCCGTAGGGGGTGGCCAGTCTGTGCAGGTTGATTTCTTTATCAGATCTTAATCTTCTCAACATACCATCAAGTTTGTTCTTTAATCTGGAGATGTTACATGTATTGTCAACTTTGTAGGTATCTTTGTCAGAGAGGATTTGTTGCATTTTATTGAAATAAGCACTTTTATCTAAAATTGTGATAGTATATCCTTTGTCGACTTTTTGCTCAATAATGTTTGGGTTTTTTCGTAATATATATGTTTGATAGCTGTTGTTTGGTCATATTGGTTTGTGGTACTAGTCAATTAATAATAATGTTGGTTTCATGCACAATTTGCCATTTGTCTGAGTGATCCTCCTATTTGGTTTGCAACTCAATGATGCAGTCTTTAATGGGATAATGATGGGCGCTTATTGCAAAGTTAAACCCATATTTTAACCTTGATAATTCGGCCACGGCGAATGATTGTGATGAAATATTAACGAATGAAGATTGCAGATGGGTTTGCATTTTTTGCGCGAGTGTGTTCCATTTTTTTAAATGTCTTTGTTTGATGACGTTGAGCGTTGCATTAATGTGTGTACAGTCAGTCCCCATATAACACGTGTTTAAACTACACGAATTCGATCATACACGATTTATAAATAGGGGAACGATCTTATATAACACGAATCGAATTCGCTTATGGACGATTCGCCTTTGTGTTTACAAGAAATGGCAGTCGAACACAGAATCACCCCAACCGAACGCAACACGATAGGAACGAAGAGAAGATTCTGAAAATGTATTTTTGTTTTTTATATCAGTGAAGGGGAAACACATTTCACCATAATAACGTAAAAACCAACACAATTCCAGCTATTGGTATAATCGCAAATGCAATTAGATCGAGTTTACTACCAGTTTATAACAGATTCCACTAGCAGAAACGCAACTGGAAATTGTTTTTATTGTTTTATGGTAATAACCCCTAGAAATGTGCTTTAGTAAAATGTGAGGTGTTAATAGTGTATCTCTGCCTTTACAGTGTTGTTTATTCAGTTGCTACACGTGCGCAGCTTTGTTTATGTGTATCAAGCATGCCTCCTCGTTTTGTAATTGGGCTTTATTCCTAAAAAATGAGTAAAATATTTAAAAGGTGTGAAAAGGAAGCGTCCTGGTGACACTGGAGATTCACAGAGAAAAAGAAAAGCAATATCGATAAACAGAGGAAGACTGGGTCAAAAATTCTTACCCGGGAAAATTTATAGAGGCCTCATACTACGGTTTATGGCCAAAATCACACTGGCCTCCGGCCTAACTGGGGTTTCCCCGGTAAGGCTTATGGCCAGTTCGCTTCTGTCGATAGAGAAAAAATAGGAAATTGCGAAACACTTTGAGCGAAATGAAAGACCATGCGATATTGCACGTGCTACAGACCTAAATGAGGCAACGCCGAGAATTACAAAGAATGCAGAGAAATTAAAAACAACTTTAATAGCAGGAAGAACTCAAAGTGTAATTAAAATCCAGTAGATTAGGAAGCAAAGAATTGGAAGAGATGGAATGGCTGTCATTTGTTTGGATAGAAAATCAAACAAAAAAGTTTTCTTACGATAGAAGCAAAAGCATTAGCAATATTTTATTACATAATAGTCGTAACAAAATACGTACGTATTACTTAAAATACTTAAGCAATTAAAATGCTTACGTATTACGTATTTTATTACGATTATTTATTGTGTTTGGTAATGTTTTGGTTACAAACGTGTGTTAAATCTTGGGTGGTCGGCACCTAACCCTATTTTTCCCATAGGGCCCGTTGTTTACATTGCAAGATTTTGCATTGCACGAGGGTTTCTAGGAACACAACTATCGTGCTATACGAGGACCGACTTTATTGTTAAAGTCAATGAACTCTGGCCATGTTTGGGGTGACGTCTTTTTTCAGTCTAAATCTAAGGTGGTGTATTTGATATAAAAAAATGGTATTTTTTCTGAAATCTTTTATGTAAATTTTCACGAACGATGGCAATTGATGTTTAAAAAGACATGTCACCCCAAACATGGTTGGAGTTCGTTGACTTTAACAATACATGATTGGAATAAACTTCCAATTATGTGCCATCTGAGGATGAGGAAAGATTCCATAGGAACTGAGCTTACACAATCCATTAAAGCCTTAAACATCTCAATCTGATGTAAGTGCCTCAGATTGAGATGATTGCAGCATTTGGTAACCAAATGTTGCAATTAGTAGAACTACAGCCGTTCCTCATAAGAGCATTCTTGTGTTCCTCCTCACTAACGTCTCTGCTCTTATCTAATGAACGTGGATCTGTTGCAACAGATCCAAGTCCTTCCTAAAATGAGACTATCCCTTGCCTTGTTCAATGGGATAATCACTTTACCTGCAGTGGCAAATTTCTGTATATCATTAACAAAATTACATTAGCTGTTGTAGCAGCTTTCTGCATTGCTCAGAAAATGTCATGCTTGACTGTACAATCACCCCAAGGATTTTCTCATTCTCCACTGTCCTCAATATGTTATCACACAGTTGGTATGTTATTCTGGGATTAATGCTACCCCAGATGCAGTAAATACACATATCAATATTAAATTTCAATTGTCACTTCTCAGCACATGTGCATATTTTTGTAGACCTTGTTGCTGTATCATAATCTGATTACTGTCATTAACTATCCTACCACCCATGCCATCTCTCCAGTACAGACTGACAAGGTCTCATCATATAATGTCTCCTGGCAGGTTTGCGCAGAATTTTATATTTTTTTCAAATATAATCCTAACCTGTGACCTTTCCTCCAAATTCACTTTGCTTGTTATATAAATTTAACAGAGCTCCTACTCCTAATATTATTGGTACCAACATGTAAATCAATATCTTTCTGTCCCAGGAGACATCATCATCAGCCATTTTCCATCCGCTGCAGGATGAAGGCCTCTCCAGCAACTTTCCAGTTACTTCTTTTTAGGCAATGGCCATCCATTTACTACCCACAAACTCATGAATTTCATCTATCCATCTCCACTGTTGTCTTCCAGGTTTTCTTCTACCTCCTCTTTGGTACCATTCTATTATTTTCTTAGTCCATCTGTCATCATGTCTTCGAGTTATGTGTCCTGCCCAAGACCATTTTAGTTCTTTAGTTTTGATAAGAATGTCCTTTACTTGAGTTAGCCTAACCCAGGTGTTTCTCTTCTTATCTAACAGTCTGATTATGATACAGCTTCTCTTCCATTCTTTTGGTGAGTGCCCAAGTTTCACTTCCGTAAGTCATGGTGGGAAGTATACATTGATTCATTATTTTACGTTTCAGACAAACTGGGATATTGCTCTTTAGTATGTGACTATATTTCCTGAATGCTATCCATCCAAAATTTATTCTTCTCTTGACTTCCAGCCATTTATCATTATTACAGCTAATGACTTATCCCAGTAAGTATATGAATCCACCTTTTCCATTACTGCTCTTTCAGCGATTGTATCCCTTTCTGTGGCATACTTGTTCATCATTACTTTTGTTTTAGCCATATTCATCTTTAGTCCAAAATCCTTACTAACTGTGCATAACTGATTAAGATTTTCCGCTTATTCTTTGGAATCATGGCTTATGACCACAATGTCACCTGCAAATCGTAAATGGTTTAGGTTCTCTCCATCCACATTGACTCCTTTCTGCGACCAGTCTAATCTTCTGAAAGCTTCCTCAAGGGCAGCAGTAAACAGCTTCGGAGATATTGTGTCTCCTTGTCCAACTCCTTTCTCGATTTTAAATTTCCTACTGTCTTTCTCTAGTCTAATAAAGGAGGTAGCACTCTCATATATTTTCTTCAAAATCATAATATATGGGGAATCTATGCCTTGTCTTTCCAGTGACCGAAACATTGCCTTATGCCGTAGGGAGTCAAATGCCTTTTCATAATCCACAAATGCCAGGCATAATGGTGTTTTATATTATTTCCTTTCTCCATTAGCTGTGATATTACGTGAAGGTGATCCATAGTTGAGAATCCTGTCCTAAAGATAGCTTGCTCTTTCGGTTGATTCTCATCAAGTATTCTTTCTAATCTGTTAGTAATGACCCTTGTGAACAACTTTTAGATGTGGGATATCAAGCTAATTGGTCTATAATTTCCAATTTCTGATCTATCTCCTTTCTTATGCAGCAAAACTATGATTGCATTATTCCACTGCTTAGGCATCACACCTTTTCTAATGCACTTTGTGAAGAGTCTTGCCAGTTTTAGTGTTATGTCTCTTCCTCTCAATTTAAAAACTCTAAAGTAACTTCATCTTCCACCAGGGCTTTCTGTTTCTTAATTTTCTTCAATGGATGTTCTACCTCATCAGGAAGAATATCGGGTATGTCATATGTGTTGCTACTTTGCAATCCATCTTCCTCACTGCTGGCATCATTCCCTCGCTCCTTGTATAATTATCTATAGTAGTCTTCTAATATTTGAATTATGCCTTCTCTACTATTTATAAGTACACTATTGCTATTCTTCAGTTTCAGTATTATTTGTCTTTCTGTATTGGCTGCTTATTTAAGTCCTTTGTTTTCCCTTAATGCTTGTTCTACTTTTCTTGTGTTAAATCTTCTTACGTCCTCTCTGAGTCTCTTTCTAATGGCTTTGCATAACTAAGTATACTCAATTTTCTCCTTGTCAGTGTTTATCTTGCTCTTCATTTGTCGCCGTCGCTTCATCATAAGTGTTTTTTGACAAATTTTTTCTTCTTTGGATTTCTCTTTCCCTATAGGTTTTTTGGGCTTTATCACTTTCAGAAAGTTATAATATTCCTTGTCGATATCTTGGCCCTGAGCAGTCTGCAGAAGCTCAAACCTGTTCTTAAGTTCCAGTACATACTGCTTTTTCTCCTCTTCTGTTATCTCAAAGACCTTTGTATTATTTATTCAAGTCAGTTTTTTCCTTTCCTTTCCTACAAGTGTACATCTTAGCATTCTGTGATCACCTCGAACATTTACCTTATTCAAGACGGTAACATCACGATATATCTTCTGTTAGTGAGGATGAAATTGATTTCATTAGTTGTTAATCCATTTGGACTCTTCCATGTCCACTTTCTGTTCACCCTTTTCTTGAAAAAAGTGTTCATTACTGACAATCCTTGAGATTCTTCAAATTCCACAAGTCTTCCACCGCTTTCATTTCTTTCACCAATTCCAAAATTTCCTATAGTTCCCCTTTCTGTGCTCTTTTGTCCTTTTCCAACCTTAGCATTGAAGTCCCCCATAATAATAGTGTAGTGGGTTTTCTGCTCATCTAGAAGACTCTTAATTTGGGTGTACATTTCTTCAACCTCTTCATCATCATGGCTCGATGTTAGTGCATAAATCATTATAACCTTTAGCTTGTACCTCTTAGAAATCTTGAGTATTATTCTTGACACCCTTGGTGATGTACTTTTGTATTCCAAAATGTTTTTTAAATCTTTATGGACCAGAATCCCAACTCCACCTTCGCTCCTTTCACTGTTTCCATTGGTGATTTTCACTTGATAAACTTATAAGTGATTCATTTCTTCTTCTTGTTTCAGCCAAACCGATGATATTCCAATTCACAATTTCTAATTCCTTTTCCAGCTCTAATATCCTGCCCTCACCGATGATCTTACATTGTAACCGGCCAAGTTCAGTTTTCATGCATGACAGACTGGTCGTACCCAGAGATTCTTAGCACTCTCTGCTTCCACTCTGATCCTCATGCTGCCGTAAGAGGGGGAGTGAAAGCCGCTGGGGACTGAGGGCCATTTGTTTCGTCGTGCTGTCATATGCTGGAGGGTTTGGTCTTTTCCTCTTCATGCTGACCAGGCGTCTTGAAGAGAACCACTCTACTCGTTCGTTGTCACCTAAGTGACGTAACAGGGTTACCATCAAGGAGGTGAGCATGAGTGGATTTTAGGGAGGCAGGCCAACCAGACTTCTCCTAAATCTTCTGTAATAGAAAGATATTGGATCCATCAGTGTTTTAGACTGAGTGTGTGATAACACACAGAATACCTGTTCCCCTCTAACCCAGGAGACATATGCTGGCCCAATTCACAAAGCCTATTTTCCATTTCCCCGACAACTGTCATCAACAGCAGTAACCTCCTGTGAGACTACAGAATTTTGCTGCTCTGAAGGATCTTATTGTGTTCTGTGTTACACGACAGGTCTTCAGCACTGTGCTGGGAGGCTGAGAGCTTGAAAGGTACATCTCTTTAATTTCTTTGAGGACATCAGCCTTGTTTCCCAAGCTGTCACATATTTCCATCAGAATGCTGACTTGTCATCTAAGATCCGTCTCTTCTCTATAACAAAAGCATTCCCCTCCCCACTGCTGTATTACATCCACTAGAGATAACACAGCAAAAAAGCCACAGATAATACAACAAATGTAGACATGATCTGGAAGAGAACTACCCTGGCTCCTGAGCCACAGCATTCCATTCTCACTACTTTGAACTCTTTGTTGCTCTTGTTTGAGGTACAATTCTAGTCTAAATTTGATTTGAAATTTAAAATTACTGCACAAACTAAGAGGTAGGAAAATAGCAACCAAGCTATTACATTTACAAATAATGGTACTACCTTTCTAATTTCTTAGCAAAAAAAAAAAAAAAAAAAAAGAGAAAAGGGAAAAAGCCAACTTGCATGATTAGAACCTTTGAGGTACTGATTACTACAAATTAAAAACACTACAATTACCACTATGATGCACCACATTACAAGTTGCTCGTTATGAGGAATGATATTCCTGCCAAAATTACTGATAACAAAGGCTCTATGAACATCATGCCATAGCTCACTAAATCACTAGCTAAATTTAAAAATAAGCTAACAAACGTGTCCAGGATTATTAAAATTATTTATTAATACATTAATTTAGCATCTTAATTAATTAATAAAAAAAAAAAAAGGCAAAACTTTTCAGAATCAGTTACCTGCTTCCAAGGTCTCAAAATTCTTTGACACTAACAATGTCAAGGAATAATGAATTATACCAAATACAAAGGGTACTAGGAAAGTTTTGCAATATGACGCAACAATGAATCACAGGAAGCTGCTTGTTGCTGCATGTTGAGACATGTTCATACGTGCATAGTAGCCGCCGCGCCAAGTCGATGGGCTCAGTTATTCATTAGTAGTGAGAGTGTAAAGTGCTTGCGATGGCATCATGGTCACAAAATGAGATAAGGACAGTTTTGCGGTATAATTTCGTGCGTGGTTTAACCATAGACTAGTGCTTAGAAGAAATGACTCTTGCACTAGATGATGATTGTCCACATCGTACAACGATATTCAGGTGGTATAGAGAATTCCAAAGGGGAAATTTCACTCTGGAGGATTCTGAGAGGCCGGGAAGGCCACGAACTTCAGTTACGGAGGAAAACGTTACTGCTGTGAGGAAAATGCTTGACGAAAACAGGCGAGTGACCTACCAACAGATAGAGGATACTTTGGGCCTAAATGCACCAGCAATTCGTTCGATTCTGCAAGATCATTTGCACATGAAGAAACTTTGTTCTCTCTGGGTGCCGCATCAACTGACTGAAGAGCAGATGACACGATGTGTGACTTGGTGGTGCTGGGAGATGTTAAAAAAGTTTGATAAGGGACAATCTCGGTATGTGAACAACATCGTGACAGGTGACGAGACTTGGCTGTACTATTACGATCTGCCGACCAAGGCTCAAAACAAAGTTTGGGTCTTTGATGATGACGACACACCCGTAATTGTCAGAAAATCCCGATCTGTAAAGAAGAAAATGATAGCTGTATTTTTCAAATCGAGTGGAATTGTGGAACGTGTCGTTTTGGACACGCAGAAGACAGTCACAGCTAAGTGGTATACTGAACAATGCCTGGCTAAAGTCATTGGATCTATGAAGAACCTGCGGCCAAAGTCAAGAATGGACACCTGGTACCTCCATCACGATAATGCTCCAGCTAACCCCGCCAAAGCCTGCACCGAATATTTGACCACGATAGGACTGAAACTTCTCGAGCACCCTCCCTACAGTCCAGACCTTGCTCCCTGCGACTTTGCACTGTTCCCGCATGTGAAAATGAAGCTAAAAGGGAGGCGGTTTTCCAGTGATGAGGACCTTCTACGGGCTTGGGACAACGAGTGTGCTTTACTCCCTGGTGAAACTTGGCAGAACTGGTTTAAAGATTGGTTTCGGAGGATGGAGAGGTGTATTGAATGTAGAGGAAATTACTTTGAAAAAATTAAATAAACAAAGCTGTATTGCAAAACTTTCCTAGTACCCTTTGTACACTGTTCACGTAGCTCAAGAAGAAAGCTGTAAACATCATGAATTCAAGATGAATAAAGGAAACTTCAAGTTAAGTGCATATTAAAATAGAACAATAGATAGGGCACCCTATAATCCAAACAAAGTAATTTCAAGGTTAATTACCATGCCAGAGAGAGAGACAGAGAGGAGAAATGAAAGTGTGGGGTTTTTTTTTTTTTTTTCTGCATTTTTGAATCTTAATTTGAGAATTCGTATTTCCCCATGTATAAGACGCACCTTAATTTTGGGGGCCGAAATTTGAGGGGAAAAAAAATTGTATTACATATAAAGTTATTGAACTCAAGTTTTATTCATCATAAAATTCATACAACTCATCACTGTCAAAACTCCCACCTTGTCCTCATCTGTGTCTGAGGACGAATCGCTGTCTTCATATATTGCCTCGTCCTCAGTTTCACCTATGGCATTTGAAATGCCACACTTCTTAAATGACTTGACAACGATCTCAATCTTGATATTATCCCAGGATCTTTTCACCCATGTACAATCTTCTCCTATAGTTGGTTTCTTCACTCTTCCTGCTAGTGTCAAATTGTCCCCAGAAGACGTCATCCATTGGTTCCATTCGTCTCTCATGTCAGCTTTGAAGGGTTTGTTAATGCTGACATCAAGTGGTTGGAGCTGGGATGTCAAGCCTCCAGGTATGACGGCAAGTTTTGTTTTTTGCTCTGCAGCAATCTTGTTTGTGTTTTTTGCTATGTGTGCCCTGAACTGATCAAGCACCAATAGGGCAGGTTTGCATAAGAGCCCACCTGGTCTTCTGCTCCAAACTTTCTCAAACCAGATTTTCATCCCATCCTGATCCATCCAACCCTTGTCATGAACGTGGACAATCTCCTCGAGAAATGTCTTCTTTTGGCATTGTTTTGCGTTTGAAAATCAACATAGCAGGCAGCTTGGTTCCGTCGGCACAACAAGCTAGAACAACTGTATAATGGCTCTTTTCATGTCCACTTGTCTTCACAGTTACAGTTTTCACCTCCTTCTTATCAACAGTTCTGTTACTTGGGACATCAAATTGAAGGGGGACTTTGTCCATATTTGCAATCTGTCCCAACTCAAACTGATGTGTCTTCCGACATTGAATGACAAAACGATAAAATTCAAGGACCTTTTGCTCATAGGTTTCAGGCATCTTTTGGGCAAGTCTGGTGCGTGTACGCATGCTTAGTCCATTCCGTTTCATGAACGTGAAGCACCAATTGTGTCCTCCTTTGAAATCAGTAACTTCTTTTTCATCAGCAATTCTTCTTGCCTCATGCTGAACCAGCTTTGTGGACACAGGAATTCCAATTGCCCTTTGCTTCTCAATCTATATCTTCAATTCCCTCTCTAAATTAGGCCATTTTGCTGACTTGCCTCTAATGGCCTTCTTCTGCCGTGGTGTTTTCAGTAGGGTTTCTTCTTCCCGTAGCCAGTCTCGGATTGTTTTCTCAGTTGGAGGAGGACCAAACTTACGTTCAGCAGCATGATTTCAATTCACTTTTGCAAACTGGACCACTTTTAACTTGAATTCAGCACTGTACGAACATCTTTTCTAAGCCATTTATGGGCAGAACGTGGCAAAACGTAACTTAATATACCGGTAACAAGTGCGAAAAAGCGGGAAATGCAAGTAAAAAAATCTACAACCACTGCATAAGACGCACCCAGTCTTTACACCCCAAATTTTTTGAAAAAAGGTGCGTCTTATACATGGGGAAATACGGTATTTGAAGATTTATTAGAATTAGTTTAATTGCCAACTAAATGAAAATAATACAAGCAATATACAAAGTAGTATACAAATAAAAAATTGTTTGGTAAGGGTAAGCACAACACAGGTAAAGCAAGAAATGAAGAAAGAGGAACAGATCATGAAAGGGGATAGCATGAATATTCTAATGATGCAGAAGATAGGAAAAGTTAGAACTAAATAGCCATGAGAAGAAGCACACGTTATATTTATATCTAAAAGGTTTGTCTAGTTCTTTCTTTTCTAAAGGAAGAACTAGACAAATTAAATTGTTATTATTAGAGGAAATGAACAGATAATACGGAAAGTTTTTTTTTTTTTTTTTTTGTTAATGCTATATAAGTTTACTTTCTTGCATCATTTACCACTACTAATACCAATACTAAAATAACATTCCCAGATATGAAATTTAATTGAGTGTAAAACTTTTACTATTTGATTAAGGGTAACCATTCATGAAGGTATTTGCAAAGGTTTTCTTGAGTACTGTACTTAAGAAATTTTAATACTATATTTAAGGTTTCAGGCATATTATGTGATAATGTGCCTAATATTTTTTTAATTATAAGCCATTCTGTCAATATACATTAATTCTAAACCATGCATTTGAAAGAGTACAAGAATGAAAACATCTTTAAATTTATAAAATAAATTTAATATAGGCTAAAGAACAAATGTCTACCCCCTTAGGAGAAATGATATAATGAAGAGCACACCAACTGCCTGTCTGTGCTAAACTCACAGCTGCAGTCATGATGAAACCTTTAATGGACAATAAAAGTGGAATTTAAACTATGTGTTTACCTTCACTTTACATTTTCAAATCAGTTGTATAATTTTTAGTGTTAGTTATACATATGGAGGTGTGCCACGTCTACAGTGGTATACAAATTCAAAAACAAAACATCTCTATAAGAAATTACCATAATTAAAGCTTAAGTTCAAATATCCACTTAGTACAGTATTTATGATTTTCACCATTAGGCTTACATTCAACAATATTGTGCTAGTTGGATATTATTTCAAATTTATAGCTAAACCACCCAATATATATTTAAGTTTATTTATTATAAAGCGTTTAGGGCTGAACCCTCAAGCTATGAAAAAGTCTAGACTATGTATAAGTTAAGTGCGATAGCATCATAAATACATAGCCAAATCTGAATTAACAGAATATTTGCAAGGTGGCATCGTTTTAAGTTATATCTCATATTGTGAATACCTTCACAATGAGTTGCCACGATATTGCTGTCTGGGTGGTGGTATCCATCTGAGAATAAGTAACACTAGTTTTCTCCTCAGGTAAGCATTACTTATTCGATTCAAAGTAGTGCAATATCATGGCAACTCGTTGTGAAGGCATTCACAATATGAGATATAACTTAAAACGATGCCGCCTTGCAAATATTCTGTTAATTCAGATTTGGCTATGTATTTATGATGCTATCGCACTTATTTATACATAGTTTATTTATTATTATTTTATATATATATTTTGTAGAAACAGCCTACAATGCCAGGGGTTCATTGTGATATTAGAAACTATATGTAATAATAATGGATAAAATCATAATTCTTATTATGAAGTAGAACTCTGGTCAATTTAGTACAGGTGAACCCCGCTTAATGCTGATAAGTCGTTCGGAAAAACAGAGCACTAAGTGAATCCGTGCTAAGCGAGCGCCGCATTCCCATAAGGTAACATATGTATTTGTAAGTTGTGGTCGTTGCCATAGGATATTTTCTAATCAATAATAAACGGTAGTGAAAAGATGCACAAATATCGGTCAAAATATTTAATATTCAAATATTTGTACATATAAAATATTCTGCATTGCATACGCATATAATTATGTGGTAATTACTTACGTATCAAAATTAAACTTAAAATTCCAATTAAAATCATGAATTTAATTGATCTAAATTGATTTAATTTAACTGATAAATTTAATCATGAAAAATGTGGTGATTTTGTGTTGAACTCTTGCAAATAATTTAATTTAACAAGGATGTGTGTTAAACTAAACGGGGTATTAATTTTGAATTCCCCGCAGCGTTACCACTCAACAATAAAGTCAACCGATCCTTCGCCGCTTTGAAACCTGGCATGTTTTTTTTCTTCTTTCAATATAAAACTTCTTTTAGACATTCGTTTGCACAAAAGTCCTACTTCATCTATGTTATAAACTTGTTGAGAAGTATAACACACAATACCCCTCTTCAATAATTTTAACAAGTTCTTTTTTGAAAGTTTCGGTTCCTTGATCTGCACTTGCGGCTTCTCCCTAGATTTTAAATCTATTCAACCAACCCTTACCAGTTTTAAATGGTTCCATATTTTTTTTTTTTTTTTAGGTGAGTTTTCTTTAGATCATCATATTGGCTAATCTCTTTCTCTCTCTCTTTTTTTTTTTTTGTAATATTTAACTTAACTGAATTCTGTATTGGATATTATCTTCAATAAAATTAGTTAACGTCTTTCCATTTCAATCCTAATAGTCGGCCTAGCCCTAGTTGCTTGCAGTGGAACAATTATAAAAAAATAAAAGAATTAATTCTTTATTTTCTTTATAATTGTTCTTACAGTTAAACTTGCAAATCCTAAATTATGGCACACATCCGCATGTCGTTAACCGGAATCGATTCGCTTTAAAACGTCTAATTTGATTTTCAAATTCAGTCTTTTTCTTACATTTATATATAGTCTTCGTACTGCGCCCAGACGTTGTTGCTTTTTCGTTCTTATCGGCCATTATTAACTCTTCGAAAATGTAACTGCGTTGGTTGCATTAATTATGATACAATGTTCAAGTAAACTGTCCATTACGCATGATGTCTAATACTGTACTGAGTGATGACTAGACTTCGGATAAATGCATATAATGCAGCAAATATTACAAGCAATATACTTGATCATTTTTTAAATTGTTGATCTCGGAACTACATAACAAGTGACTGTACTGCAATTAAATTAGCGTGTGAGAAAATTTCTCAAGTCGGTGTGGGACACGTTTTAACGCTGTTTTGCTATTCATTTTCAAGCTATCGACTCCAAATGAAACGATTTCGTTAAATATGCCAAAAATGCAATCTGTAAAAGAGCGTTATAGTGATCTGTGACAGCATTATAGTCAGATAGGAGTTATAATATAAGAACAGGGTTATAGTGAATCAGCATAAAGCAAACCGCGTTACAACGGGGGCCTGCTGTACTGTCAAATAACACCCTGACTTCAAAAACAGATGTACTCTCAGAATTGCAGCTGATATTACACTAGAGGATTGTTTCCAGCCAGTGGTACTGATTTTCATTCCACTTCTTTAGATACACATTACTAAGCTTGCATTGCTCACTCCAGTCCCTTGACTTCATGCACTTTACATGTAAAAAACAATTTTCATCAACAAAACAATGATATTCACCATTCAAAAAAGCACCTAAACTGCACCCTAATCTGCTAGGATGGCTTCTATCAGACAGTAATTATATATATAAAATAATAATTTTTAACATTTTGTTGGATTGAAAAGAGGGTTTTATTAACCTTCTGCTCTAAGTATGACATCTGACATATGCCTGATTAAAAAGTTTATTTTTTTTTTTAAATTTGCAAATGAAATCAAATCCTCCTACCCACCAATATTCTCTATGTGGTTATACAGTGTTCTGTTTTGATTTCAATATGCTCTGAACATTGATGTTGCATCTGCTGGATGCCATGCCATACAACTGTCTGTATTCAGAGGATTAGTAACCACAAAAAGTCTAACAAATATAATAAAAACATTATTATTCCTATTATTGGTATCTCTTATTTATTTTCATTTTGATATCTTGAGTTTAGCAAATCATAATTAAGAGATGATCATTTTCAATTCAGTAAAAAGCATAAAATTATTTTTTTTATAATTAAAATAAAAAGGAGTGTCTCACAGACACTACACATACGTCCTTGTTAAATTCAGGATGCGAGTGATGGAGGGTTCAGTATGATTTACAAAATTCGATTTAAGGCGTCAAACAAAAAGTGATAAAAGCAATTAACAACAATGTTTTCTTGGTATCCTTTATAAAGTTACAAATTACTCACTATCCAAATTGAAATATTAATACTAGAGCTGCTGCTGTTTTATCTCTCATAATCAAGCACTTTTTTTTAAAATGATATATTTGTCTGATCATATTTATTTAGAAGAATCATCATCATCATCATCATGTACTTGGTCCAGCTTAGGTCTTTTAAGACCTGTTCTGTTGTAGCTCTTGGAGGTGGTCTTGATCTCGCCATCGTTGTCTTCGTCGACCCATATCTCTCTTGCCTGTAGGTTTGTAGTTAAAGGATAATTTTGGAATCCGGTCTGGGTTCATTCTTTCAATATGGCTGATCCATTTTTTCTGATACCATTTTATGTCATTTACAATGTTATCTACCTTTAATTTCTCATGAATATCTAAATTTCTTTGTTGATCTAGTCTTGTAAAGCCTAATAACAGTCTTAAAAATCACATTTGTACTGCTTCTAGTTTTTGTGCATATTTCTTATTTATGACCCAAGCTGTAGAAGAGGGCTGATTATGAAGTGATGTTGTGCAGTCATAGTTTGGTTTTGGTTGTCATTTGTTTTCGAAAGTGGTGTTTAATCATTCCATTCATTTATTAGAATTAATAAACAATAAAAATAAAAATATAAGCATAAAACAAAAGAATATTTCCTAACCTTAGAAATTCGCTGGGAAGAAAACTGGAATGAACTGTCGAATTCTAGTGAGAATGGTGTTCCACCAAAGTTCTTAATTCTGACACTATACCGAATAATATAAACAGATATCTTTAGTACCATCAGTCTAGTTAATTAAAAACATAAGTTTCTCAGAAGTGGAATTTGGCTTCACTACACTCAGATTTTACCATCACAAATTCTTATCATAGTGAAACCAAAACTTTATGCAAAATTAATCCAACTCCCCAAACTTAAGTGGAAAACAAGTTATAGATACCATCAGGCACCACGTGGGAAAAGGTATCTGTTCAATACGTACAAAAAAAATTTCTCGCGAGTCAATAGTAAATAGAAAACAGAACAAACAAAAAAAAAAAAAAAAACCATATAATTATTTAGAGAATATTGGCAGGGAAAGTTACTTAACAGAACTTGAATTTATTAATATTAAATTATATAATTTTAAAATTTAAAAAGTGCAGTCTGCTGGTGCAACATTAATATTCAAGTGTTAAAAACGAAACAATAAACAGATCTGTATTATTTTATTTTAATGTTAGACTGACGACTGAACTAAATATGCTTCACACGTTAGAACTACTTTTTGTTGTGGTTAATAATCAAAATAAGTACAGTTAGTCCTGCTCAGATAGCAAACAAACTGAATGAGTATTTTGCATCTACATTCACACACGAGGAGTTATTAAGGTTTGGAAATGGCAGAATGTTATCAAATTGTAGCAGGATACTTACAATGATTTTGTAAAAACTGAGAGCAAAGTGGAGGAGAAATTGTTGAAGTTAAACGTAAGAAAAGCACCTGGGGTGGATGGGATCTATCCAGTTATATTCAAGGAGGCAGCAAAGCAACTAAGCAAACCCTTAGCCATAATTATGAGAGCATCCTTGGACTCAGGGGAGGTTCCCACGGACTGGAGATGTGCAAATGTATCCCCAATTCACAAAGGGTGATCGAAGGGTGACAGGAGTAATTACAGACCAGTTAGTTTAACTTCTGTTCCGGGTAAAATAATGGAGTCGCTGGTTAAAGATGCATTGCGGGATCATCTAGACAAGACTGCAGCAATAATTCAGACACAGCAAGGGAAAGTCTTGTCTGACAAATTTGATAGGATATTATGATGTGGTTACAAAGGAACTGGATGCAAAAAATAATTTTGATATCATATATTTGGATTTCAGGAAAGCTTTTGACACTGTTGATGGAAGACTATTGTACAAATTGGAGCAGAATGGTATTAAGGGTAAGTTGCTACGATGGATAAAAGGATGGTTAAGTGCGAGAAGACAGAGGGTGGTAATCAATGGGTGCTGCTCTCCTTGGACTAATGTTATTAGTGGTGTCCCACAGGGTTCGGTGTTAGGCCCACTGTTGTTTTTGATTATTTATCAATGATATTGATGACGGTATATCAGGCTTAATGTCGAAGTTTGCAGATGATACAAAGGTTGGCAGGGTTGTTAATGACAGTAATGGCAGTGTGTGGTACTGCAACAGGATCTAGATAATTTGGGCAGATGGGCTAAGAAGTGGCAAATTAAGTTTAACCTTGACAAATGCAAAGTACTGCATATGGGTAGAACCCCAGAGAAACGTACCAACTGTGTGGTACTACACTTAAGGTGGTAGAAAATGAAAAAGACCTGGGAGTAATTGTGCAGTCAGATATGAAGTTCTCTGAGCAATGCAGACAGGCTGGCAGGGCAGGTCATGGGGTTTTGTCAATGATATATAGGAATTTTGCTAGCAGGGAAAAGGAGGTGATTATCCCCCTGTATAAGGCAAAGTTCAGGCCACGCCTTGAGTACTGCGTACAGGTCTGGAGGCCTCATTTTAGGAAGGATGTAGAGTTACTTGAGCGCGTACAGAGAAGGGCAACAAGATTGGTGAGGGGAATGAAGGGATCCTCTTACCAAGAGAGGCTTAAGTTCTGCAAACTGCAGTGGCTGGAGACTAGGCACCTGCGCGGTGATCTGATTGAGGTGTATAAGGCCTTGAATGGGTTGAGCACGCTGAATTCTGATGGGATCCTTCCACTTGTTCAGATTACGAACCTAAGGGGGCATAAATTCAAATTAAGAAAAGACAGATGTAGAATAGATGTGCGGAAATTTGCCTTTAGCCAGCGGGTGGTTAATTGCTGGAACAAACTTCCATCTGTCGTTGTGGAAGTTGATAGGTTGAATAAATTTAAGGAGGAACTGAACAGGCATTTGGAGGGAATGGTGTGATTTTTTTTTTGGCTGATGCTGCATAAGCTCATACATTTGCTTTCTTGCATCACATGCCACTACTACTACTAGTCCCCGACTTACGTTAATTTTTTTTTTTTTGGTAAAATCGTAAATATACTTTGGGTATAATTTTTAAGAGAGAGAGAAGCCAAATGAAGGAACAATAAGTATAAGTTTTTATTCTCGTTTTCATACAAACTAAGTTGGATAATAACCTGTGGAGTAACAAGAATCTAGGTAAATAAATTTCATTTTCTGCTTTAAAAATTCTGAAGAAATATTCGCCAATATGTTTGAGGCAGGCGAATTACGCTGAAGCACTTTAGAGAAACCCCCACAATGTTTAAGCCACGTGGACTCTGTCCCATTGGCTATTTCTTCGGAGAATTACACTGTAGCCCTTTCACATCCTGGATGGAATACACATTTCAAGAGCCTGAATGATTTGAGAACAATTTGTATGAGCAGAGTTTGGAAAAATCTAAAAAATTCCGAGCTTAACAACGAAGGCTTTAAACAAAGATTAGCTGATTCTACTGTTACCAAAGAAATTGTAAACTCAGCCTAGAAGTTCCAGCTGGTTCTGGAGAATGAAGATGAGCTTGTGGATGAATGAGGTGAATATTTAAAAGTAGAAAACCTAGCCCAGTTAAATACGCAAATAGTTGAGGAACAAGGGAGAGCTAAATCCGTTGAGAAACCAGATACAAAAAATAATTTTGATATCATATACTTGGATTTCAGTGAAGCTTTTGATCCTGTTGCACATGGAAGACTGCTGTACAAACTGGAGTGGTATGGCATTAATGGTAAGTTACTGCAATGGATAAAGGGATGGTTGAGTTGGGGGGAGGAAGGAAGAGAGAGAGAGGGGGGGTAATAAATGGACACTGCTCTATGTGGACTAATGTTATTAGCGGAGTCCCCCAGGGTTTGGTGTTGGGCCTATTGTCATTTTCTGTATTTATCAATGATATTGATGAGGGTATATCAGGCTTAATGTCCAAGTTTGCAGATGATACAAAGGTTGGCAGGGTTGTTAATGACAGTAAAGACAGTATGCTACTGCAACAGGATCTAGAAAAGTTAGGCAGATGGGCTGAGAAGTGGCAACTGAAGTTTAACATTGACAAATGCAAAATACTCCATATGGGTAGCAGTGAAGTTGATTTACATAAAAATCAACTTACACAGGAAGTCTTGGAACGTATCTCTTACATATGTAGGGGACAGACTGCAATATAATTTTGTCAGATTGCAGTACAGTGCTGCAATCTGACAAGGCTACATGACAATCATCATAAGTGTTCTACCAAGGCCAGATCCAGGCAAACATTCCCTATCATTAAGCATTCCTTTTCATCTCCCCATACCCACCATCTCCTTTCAATTCAATTCAACTATCATAATTTTCCTCAATCTCCCCCTGGGCCTCTTCCCTCCATCACATCTTCATCGATCCCTCACTTTGTAACACGTCCAAGCTAATTTCTTTTCAGTCCTCTGATTATTTAAGTCATCATCTTTCCTCATCCAACCTTCTCAAAACCTCCTCAATTTCTCGCTCAATCAACCAAACTTGTATTTTCCATCTTTCTACATGTTCCCATTACAAAACTTTCCAATCTAATATTTTTATGGAGCAGACATGGTCATTCTCAAAGTCCATGTCTGCTCTATAAAGTACCACACCCCATACCAGACATCAAACCCATCTTTTTCCTTGAACTAATGCCTAATTTCTCACACGACATTCTTCTTCACTTCTTGAAAGCTGCCCTCCTGTCAGCACCATTGTAATTATTTTTCCACTGCTATTTGCTTCTCTCACCATTCTCATCTTGTTCACCTGTTCTACTTTATTTTTGCTCCAATTTCAATATTTAACCGGCACCTTTCTGTTCTCAGTATTTATTTGCATTGCAATTCTATCACAATTTCCTTTGGCTTATTAACAAATTTCTGGAATTCTTTCTTAGGATCTGTCACCAGTGTTATATCATATTGAAATCTAACACTCTCAATAACCCAAAAATACTGACAATAACCCACCTCTCAATAAACTCTCCCTCACCCATATTTCCTTTATCAAATTTCTCCTTCACCATTTCATCTCAACAGAGAGAGAGAGAGAGAGAGAGAGAGAGAGAGAGAGAGAGAGTAGAGTAGAGTAGAGTAGAGCATTGATAATTCAAACTAATTGGAACTTGAAAAAAGTTTTTTTGTGTATCATTTACTTTTGTTAATTGGTAAGGATGGTAAGGTAATATAAAAGTGTGAATTTATGGTTTATATCTTCATTTTTATAGCCTCTGAATAATATTCCTCCGTTTTTGCTTAGAATTGGAATTTAATACAATCAAAATTCAATTTGCAAACATGATCACAATAACCGGTGCTTACTGTAATTATTTTATGGCACCAGCATAAAGAATAAATAAATGCTGGCTTGTTCGGATTTACGATGCTCTACTGTATACATATATAAATGAAATAAAGTTGGAAACAGGCAATATCGCTATTTCACATCTTCTTCCTATTTCTACATTATCGGCATTATCCTGTTCTACCCAAATATTAATTTTTGTCCCAATATAATCTAATAATCGTTTTTCTGTCCTTCCAATACACACCATTCCAGTATAAGTATCAATTTAATCCAGGCTACTGGATAAAACACATATATATACATATTTGTTTACTTACAGGTGTCTTTCAAAAAATGAGCAAATATCTTTAGTAAAATCAAAGATATGCCAATATATTCTCATCATACTTATTGTAACTGCATCCCTCGCTTCTCACCATCACTCCTGAAACTAAAAATGTCTTTCCATCACCATGTTGGCCATCATGACCCAGAGTAGAGCAGCAAAGCAACAGGCAACAAAGTAGTGCGACTGCTGTGGCTTGAGGGAGAACAGAACGGGCGATTCTCCAACACATCACACCCTAAAAAAAAATGAGCAACTTATACCCTCAAAGGAATTAAAATTGCGGACCATTAAGCTCTCACCTGTCCAACTCAGTGCCAAAGCACACGCTTCTTGATTAGACCGGGGTTCGAGCCCGTCACCACCAAATACGGAGGATGCAGAAAGGTCAGGGAATGACCTTTCCCAGAGCAATATGGCCTTAGTTGCTAATGCTCCTAAAAACCAAATAACAAACAAACAAACAAACCAAAGCACACAGCTGCAATCTTTAAAGCAGAATACACTGGTCCCACAGAAGCTAGTTATTGTGAGTGGCTATATTGTCGGGGAAACAAGAAATATGTTGTGCAAGAAGGATAGGTGGAATAGGACAGTTCTATGTCTACCAGGGGTAAAAGTAGATGGTATAGAGCAGACATCCAATCCAGTCGATTTGGGCAACAAGTGCAATTTTGAGTCAGTTTAATGTGATATAAGCACTGGGAAAACAAAATTGAGGAGTGTGTTATAGGCCTAATGACCGTGATGAGTATACCAAACAGCTATACAGGGAAATAGAGTGGGACAGCAAATCAAAATCTCTCACAATGGGAGAGATTAACTTTACAGATGTTGACTGGAATTTGTGGATTAGTCACTCACACACTAGCAAGATACAGCAGCGATTCTTCATGCATTAAGAATCTGCAGATAAAAGACTCGCTGGGTGGCTGCAATCACAATGTACTAATGTGGAATATAATTAAAGACAACTACTGTCAAGGGTAAAGGGAAAGGCTTTTGCTTCTGTAAGGGTATCTACAGGTCTCAAACAGTTACTAAGTTGCGTGCATTGGGACAAACTAATGATGTTACTAACAGCAAATTCTAAACGACATTAAGAATAACACAGGGAACATCTATGGGTTGATTGTTGATGACGCTGCTAAGGTTGCAGACAAACTGAATAGGCATTTTGCATCTCCATTCACACACGAGACATGAGGATTTCTTTAGGGAATGGGTGCCAGAAGTTTATCAAATTCTAACAAACTAAATGAATTGTGATAACTGAAAGGAAAGTGGAGGAGAAATTGTTGAGGATGGATATAAAAAGGAATCAAGGGTGAATGGAATCTATCCAATTTTATTAAGGGAGGCAGCAAAGGAGGTCCCAATGTACTGGAGATGCGTGAAAGTATCCCCAATTCATAAAGAGGATCAAAAGGCAACAAAAGTAATTACAGACCTGTGAGCTTACCATCTGTTCTAGGGAAAATAATGGAATCACTGGTTAAAGAAGTAATGCAGGACCATTTGCACAGACATTCAATTATATTGCAATCGCAGCATGGATCTGTCAAGGGGCGGCATTGTCTAACCAATCTAATAGGTGACTATGATGCAGTGACCAAGGAACTGGATGCCAAAAACAATTTTATCAACATACACTTGGATTTCAGGAAGGCTGTTGATACTGTTACACAAAAAAAGACTGTTGTACAACAATAGTAATGTGGCATTAAAGGTTTGTTTGCTATTTTGTTTTTAAGATCATTAGCAACTAAGGCCATATTGCTCCGGGGATATGCGGTGGTCATTCCCTGATCTTTCCGCATCCTCCGTATTTGATGGTCATGGGCTTGATCCCCAGGCATTAAAGGAAGGTACTGCTATGGATAAAGGGATGGTTAAGTGTAAGAAGACAGAGTGGTCATAAATGAGCACTACTCTTCGTGGACTAATGTTATTAGTGGAGTTCCCCAGGGTTCAGTGCTGAGTCTATTGTTGTTTTCAATATTTATCATATCAGGCTTAATGTCTAAGTTTGCAGATGAAAAAGGTTGGCAGGTGGGTAATGACATTCATCAAGGTGAGCTACTGCAACAAGATCTTGGAAAATTGGGTCGATGGGCTCAGAAATGGCAACTGAAATTTAACATCGACAAATGCAAGGTACTGCATATGGGTAGTAGTAACCCCACAGTAACTTATCAACTGTGTGGTACTACACTCAGCGTAGTGGAGAATGATAAAAACTGGGGGCAACTATGCAAGATATGTATAAGGTATGTTCATGTCAGACGGCACTTGGGATTTCTCCCATCTCCATGTGTGTTTCGCTGTATCGAGGAGAGTACGCTGTCAAGCCAGAGACTTTAAAGTGTGTGGGCAGTGTCTGTGCAGTGTGATATGTTGTGCCCATCCGGCTTATTGGCCACCAGGCCCCTAGTGGGGCCCGACGTTGCCCCATACCCTGCCACATGGAGGCTAGCCGGGTGTATCCAGTATCACAACAAATTGCTCTGGCAGGTCCTGTCACCTAGTTTCCTGGGATTTCAGTGGTTAGGACCTATTAAAAAGGGGGGGGGGGATGTGCAGTGAGACATGAAATTCTCTGAGCAGTGTAGGTATGCTGCCAAGACAGATCATGAGTTTTGTCGATGTTATACAGAAACTTTGCTAGCAGGGATAAGGACGTGATTATTCCTTTGTATAAGGCCATACTTGAGTATACAGGTCTACAGGCCTCATTTTAGGAAAAATGTAGATCTGAAGGAACAGGTGCAGAGAAGGGCAACCAAAACACAAAAGTGAAGTGAACAAAAGGGTGCTCATATCTAGAAAGGCTTCAGTTCTGCTAATTGCAGCATCTCAAGCCCAGACATATGCAGAGAGGTCTCACTGAGGTGTTTACAGCCTTGAATAGACTGAGTAAGCTGAATGTTAATGAAATTAACATTCATTAACAAGGGAGAATCTGCAGATAAGAGAACCACTAGGTGGCAGTGACCACAGTGTGCTGAAGTGGGATTTACTCAAAGAGGTAACTACCATCAGGGGTAAAGGGAAGGGTTTTTGTTTTCGTAAAGGCGACTACGATGGTCTGAGACAGTATCTAAATTCTACACAGTGGGACCAACTGATGATGTTACCAACAGCAAATTCAAAATGGGAAGCATTCAAAGAACTTATCTTGGAAGATACTAGACTTTACATACCAACTAAGAAATATTGGTCAAGGTTTAGGCCTAAATGGATGTCAGATGAACTAACGAGACATATGGCAGAGAAGAAAAATGCATGGGATACATATAAATTAACACATGACACAGAAGCCTATGATAAATATAAGCTGGTCTGTAACCAAGTCACAGAGGAGATTAGGCAGATTATGAGAAATCCTTGGCAAAGGATGCAAAGAAAAACAGAAAAGAGTTCTTTACCTGTGTAAACTCTAGAAGGGGATGAATCAGATTGGTCCAATGGATATTGATCGTTCACCAGTTGAGGATCCTGCTCAGGTGGCTAACACACTAAACACGTATTTTGCACCTACATTCACACATGAGGAGTTATTGAGGAAGGGGAATGCCAGAGGTGAAGTAAACTCTGGCAGTGAGCTAGATGATTTTGTAATAACAGAGAGGAAAGTGGAGGAGAAATTGTTGAGAATAAACATAAAAAAGGCAACTGGGGTGGATGGGATCTATCCAGTTATATTAAAGGAGGCAGCAAAGGAAGTAAGCAAACCCTTAGCCATAATTATGAGAGATTCTTTGGACTCAGGGGAGGTACCCATAGACTGGAGATGTGCAAATGTGACCCCAGATCACAGAGGAGGATCAAAGGCTGAAACAAGTAATTATAGACATGTGAGTTTAACTTCTGTTCCAGGAAAATTAACGGAGGCACTGGTTAAAGAAGCACTGCAGGATCATATAGGAAGACTTCAGTTATAGCTCGGACACAGCATGGTTTTGTTAAGGGAAAGTCTTGCCTGATCAATTTGATTGGATACTATGATGCAGTCACAAAAGAACTGGATGCAGGGAATAACTTTGATATTATATATTTGGATCTTAGAAAGGCTTTTGATACTGTTGCACAAATTGGAGCAGTGTGGCATTGGAGAAATTGCTGCTATGGATAAAGGGATGGTTGAGGGGGAGAAGACAGAGAGTGGTAATCAGTGGACAATGCTCATGGTGGACTAATGTTATTAGTGGAGTCCCTCAGGGTTCAGTATTGGGTCCATTATTGTTTTCTGTATTTATAAATGATATTGATGATGGTATATCAAGCTTAATGTCCAAGTTTGCAGATGAATACAAAGCAGGGTTATTAAGGACACTACTGACGCTATGCTGTTGCTGCAACAGGATCTGGAAAGGTTGAGCAGATGGGCTGAGAGGTGGTAAATGTAAAGTACTACATATGGGAAACAGCAACCCCAGAGCAAAGTATCAACTTTGTGGTACTACACTGACAGTGGTAGAGAATGAAAAGGACCTGGGGGTAATTGTGCAGACAGATATGAAGTTCTCTGAGCAGTGCAGATGAGCTGCAAGAGTAGCTGATTTTTTTTTTTTTTTTTTAATGTGAACCCCAAACATGAGGTATTAGAACCTATAGTACTTAGTACATGCTTTGGTTGGAGGTTGAGAAGACAAAAGAAGATATTTGTTGACATTGGACTTGAACTTCTGTAGACTGTAATTTTCAAGAAATACATACGATGAAAGGTTGTTCCAGAAAACGGCAGTTGAATGAATAAATGAGGAAGATGAAAAGTTGGTTCTGTGGGTTTGAAGTTGGACAGTAAATGGATGTTGGCTGGTGCTGTAACGTGTTCGGACTGTTTTGAAAGAGGGAGTTATTGTTATTGTTATTTGGTTTTTAGGAGCATTAGCAACTAAGGCCATATTGCTCCGGGATATGCGGTGGTCATTCCCTGACCTTCCCGCATCCCCCGTATTTGGTGGTGACGGGCTCGAACCCCGGTCTAATCAAGAAGCGTGTGCTGCGCACTGTTGCTCCTTCCCACCTGGCTACGGAGGCGCCTAGAAAGAGGGAGCGGGAATTATAGAAGCCAATTCAGAAGAATATTGCCCATGGATGTATCTGTAGAAGAGGCATGCAGCAGAAACAGTACGTCTATGAGAAAGCGAGTGGAGAGACTCTGTTAGAGATGAATCATT
This sequence comes from Mastigoproctus giganteus, assembly GCF_048544385.1. Taxonomy (NCBI): domain Eukaryota; kingdom Metazoa; phylum Arthropoda; class Arachnida; order Uropygi; family Thelyphonidae; genus Mastigoproctus; species Mastigoproctus giganteus. The sequence continues at coordinate 29,136,070 of NC_143588.1, read as the reverse complement.
AATTAACCTAACTGCCCTCTTCTGAATGGAATCAAGAAGCCTGAGAGAGGTTTTGGAGCACCACCCCAGACGTGGGAACAATATTCCATGGCAGGGCGGATTTGCGATTTATACAGAGTGAGCAGCTGTTTGGAAGAAAAGTAACGCCGGGAGCGAAAGAGAAAACCAAGTTTTTAGATGCAGAGGAAACAATATTTGTAATGTGCTTGTGCCAAGAGAAATTAGAAGTCAGGGTAATCCCCAAAAGAGATATATCATTTTGCCTAGAAATCGGAGTGTCACTAAAGATAAGCATAGGAGGAGAAGAATCTTTTTTGCGAGATATAAGAGTTTTAGAAGGGTTGAAATCAACTAAGTTGACTTTGCCCCACTGGAGAATTACCTGAAGATCGGCATTTAAGGAATTGGTAGCTGATTTTCGAGAAGTTGAAGCTGATTGAGCAGGACAAGGTTTCTCAAAATGGAAAGTGGAATGCAATGTGCTATCATCGGCAAAACTATGGATACGATTTCCAGTCAATGGAAGAAGGTTATTAATATACAAGAGGAAAAGAGTGGGGGAAAGAACTGAACCTTGGAGGACACCGGCATTAGTGGAGAAGTTAGAAGACAGAGAGCCATCTACCATCACCCTCAGTCAGCGATCAGAGAGAAAACTGGATAACCAATTACTAAAAACAGTTGGCAAACCATAAGATGGAAGCTTGTTTTGGAAGACCTTTATGCCAAACACGATCAAAAGACTTTGAGATGTCAAGAGCAACTACTTGTGTTTCACCGAACCTTTCCATTGAATTAGTCCGATAGTATGAATCAGAGCTGTAATACTCAATATGTTCTACGTTGATAATAATATTAGTAAAATAATAAGTGGAGTTTACCTCAATATAGTATGTAGAACACTTCTGTATGATACCCTCCAGAAATTGAAACGGAAAAACCAAAAAAAAACGACAACTTACCGCTACATTAGAGTTAAATATAAATAATCAAATAATCAATTTAACACAATTCAAATCAATTTAAAACACTTAAAAATCAAATTAACGCAATTAAAAGAATCTAATGAAAATATTCAAAATGATTTCCCTTCCTGATTTTCGTTAGATTCTCTTGCGTTAATTTGATTTTTAATTGTTTTAAATTGATTTGAATTGTGTTAAATTGATTATTTAATTATTTATATTTTACTCTAATGTACTGGTAAGTTGTCAATTTTTTTCGGTTTTTCCGTTTTAATTTCTGGAGGGTATCATACGGAAGTGTTCTATGTACTATACTGAGGTAAACTCCTCTTATTATTTTACTAATTGAATTAGTCCATAAATGGGTAACATAAGCCAGAATATCACCAGTGGATCGACACTGGCGGAATCCATAGTGGCGATCATTGATCAGACGGAAGGTTTCTAGGTAGTTTAAGAGTTGGCGGTTAATTGATTTCTCCATTACTTTAGAAAGAGTAGAAGCAATTGCAATGGGACGATTATTGGATGGGAGGGATTTGTCACCCTTTTTAGGAACTGGCTGGATATGAGCAAATTTCCAAGCAGAAGGAAAAACACCTTTAGAATAAGAAAGTGAAAAAAGGTGGCAAAGAATAGGAGTAAGTTCAGGATCACAGGTTTTGAGAACAAGTGGAGAAATACAATCGGGACCTGGAGCTTTCTTAGCATCAAGATTCGTCAAAATCCTTCTGACATCCTTTTGACGGAAGGCCACAGGAGGCATTGAATGGAGCGTGTTGGGAATGGTGGGAGGTGTTTTACCAAGATCATTAATACATGAGTTGGAAGAAAAATGGGATGCCAGCAGGTCAGCTTTATCCTTGGCTGAAGTTTCAATAGAACCATCTGGTTTGGAAAGAGGTGGGAGCAGAGATGGGCAAAAGTTGCGGCCAATAGCTTTGGCAAGACCAGAATGCTCGGCTACCATTAGGGCAAGAAGAAAGTTTTCTACTCTTAGCCTGTTCAAATTCTAGTTTGGACTGATTAATAATTGCTTTACAATTGTTGCGAGTTTTGGTATAGGCAGAAAATGAAACTGATGAATAAGAAACAAGCCAATTATGATATGCAATGTTCTTCTCTTGAACAGCCTTAGCACATGTATTGGAAAACCAAGGTTTAGATAAAGGACGAGATTTTAAAGTGGAGTGTGGGATAAAGGATTCCATTCCTGCAAGAATAATTTCACTGACACGATCTGAGCAAACACTGACATCAGAAGTTTTGAAACAGTAATCCGACCAAGGAAAAGAAGAAAAGAACTCTTGCAGGTCATCCCATTTCGCATTCTTGTAATGCCATGGTGTCTTGTCAATGTTATAAAGCAATTTTTTAGCAGGGATAAGGAGGTGAATATTCCCTTGTATAAGGCAATGGTCAGGCCACACCTTGAGTACTGTATACAGGTCTGGAGGCCTCATTCCAAGAAGGATGTAGAGCTACTGGAACGAGTACAGAGAAGGGCAACAAGGTTAGTGAACAGAACGAAGGGTTGCTCTTACGAAGAAAGAGCTTAAGTTTTGCAAATTACGGTGTCCGGAGACTAGGCACCAGCAAGGTGATCTGATAGAGGTGTATAAAGCCTTGAACGGTTTGAGCATGCTTAATGCTGATGGGATTCTTCCTCTTGCTCAGAATAATCACCTGAGAGGGCATAAATTCAAATTGAGAAAAAAAGAAAGATGTAGGACAGATGTGCGGAAATTTGCATTTAGCCAGCGGGTAGTTGGTTGGTGGAACAGACTTCCATCGCTTGTTGTGGAAGTTGATAGCCTAAATAAATTTAAGGCTCAGCTGGATAAGTATTTCAAACGAACGGAGCGGTGAAAGGGAAGTGGTGTTTCTTTTGGCTGATGCTGCATAAGCTTGCTTTCTTGCATCATATGCCTCTACTAATGCTAAATTCTGACACTTGCTGAGACTACCCACATGAGGGGGAATAAATTTAAGTTGAGGAAGGATGGTTGTAGGAGAGATGTGTGGAAATTTGAATCAGTCAATGGGTGGTTAATTGTTGAAACAGGCTTCCATCTGCTGCTGTTGTGGAAGTGGACGAGTCAAATATATTCAAGGGAGAACTAAGCAATTCTTGGAGGGTATGGATGGGAGGAACTGGTGTTTTTTATTATTTTTTTTTTATTTTCCTGCTGATGCTATATAAGTTTGCTTTCTTGCATCATTTGCCTTATTACTACTACTATTTTTAACAAGTTTTACAAATAATTACCCATCATGTTGGAACTATATTCTAGACCGGGAGATTCAACTTAACTTCTGGTGAATTCCATCTTTATTCGTTACAATCGTACAACTTTTCATATGCACCATATATATCCCAATATATCTAAAATTAAAGAAATACATCATTGTGACATTCAGGAATGAAGAAATGAGGAAGGTTTAATGAAGATTTCAATAAACTTAAGTTTTTTTCTTTTTTTTTTTGTGCCTCTTAATTTAAACAAAAGACAATTATCAATTCTACTGTGATAAAATACAGTGAAACTTCTCCTAACGGACACCTCTCGTTAACGGACATCTCTCTACAACGGACATTTTCAAATTCCCCAACTCACCTCCATTGGTTTTAACGTGTTTGCAGCTTCTGTCTAGCGGACATTCTCTGTAACGGACACGGACAGGCAATCTGCACTGTTTCGTTCACTTAATTTGATCTCCCCATAACGGACAGCGGGCGAGCTCACAGCCCTTTTTCTAGGAACGTTTCTTCCACGTATTGCCTCAATCGTGTGTTTATTTTCTATTCCCGATACTCTGAATTTTATCAAGGTTTACGGCGCGGTTCTAAACCCTTTTTCAAGAATTATAAGGCACGTGTAAAACTTCTAATGAATTCGGTGTGTGCAGGGGGGGGGGGGGAATATGGTCGGCCTTTCGTCTTTTCAGTTTCAGTTTTCAGTTTTGTTCAGTGTCGTGTGAAGTGCACGATGTCTTCTCGTAAACATTTAACTTTAAAAGATAAAGTCGAACTAATTAATGCGTATGATTGGCAAATAAATAGTGTTCGCAATCTCGCTGCAAAATTCAAAATTGGGAAGACGCAGGTAAGCGACATCCTAAAGAAAAAAATGAACTACTCAAACAATTTTGGCAACACGTAAATGATAAGGTTCAAAAATCATTGCCGAAAACTGTTGGACTTCAAATTTGTAGCGCACGTGCTAAAAAAATTCCCATTAATGGGCCTATTATTAGTGAAAAGGCTTTGGAGGTTGCGAAATCTATGGGAGTAAATGAGTTCAAAGCTTCTGTGGGATGGCTAGACAAGTTCAAAACTCGGCATAAAATTTCTTGGAAAACCGTAAGTGGTGAAGGTGAATCTGTTGATACTGGGGTTGTAACAGAGTGGACCGTCAAATTGGAAGGTTTATGTCGTGATTTTGAAGCTAAGGATATTTATAACTGTGACGAAACAGGTTTGTTTTTTAAAGCTCTTCCTGAAAAAACAATGAGTCTAAAAAACAAAAAGTGCCAGGGCGGAAACATTTCTAAGGAACGCTTGACTGTACTATTGTGTACAAATATGCTGGGAGACTTTGAACAACCTCTTGTTATAGGAAACCCACAAAATCCTCGTTGTTTCAAGGGCATAAAGTTGAATCTTTTGGATGTTGACTGGATGTCTAATAAAAAAGCGTGGATGACACAAGACATCATGAGCAAACGGACAAGTCACTTTAACCAAAACATGATTCGTCAAAACAGAAAAATTATTCTTTTCATGGATAATGCTGCATTTCACCCGCACATTGAATTGTCCAACCTTCAAATCATTTTTCTGCCACCAAACACATCTGCAGAGTGTCAGCCCCTGGATCAAGGGATAATAAAAAATTTTAAACTTCACTACAGAAAACGTGTTTTTATACATCTCATTGCAAACACGAACGATATAACATGTGCAAGTGACCTTGCAAAGAAAATCAGCATCCTAGATGTGATTCAATGGATTTCCTTTTCAGTAAACGCAATTAGAAAACAAACTGTCATGAACTGTTTTGTAAAGTCTGGCTTCTCAAACGCAAAAATTGAAATTGTGAAGAGCAATGTGGAGCACCAAGAAGAGCAAGAACTTCAACATCTATTGATAATGTACGATACTTCAGTTACAAGTGACCCTGGCTACAAAGATATAGACTCGAACCTCACTACAGAAGATGGTGCTCTAGATATCAATGACATTATCATCGATATTTTTCAAGAAGTTCCTCATGAGGAGGAAGAAATGGAAGAAGGTCATTCTGTCAAAGAACATATTAACGACAAACCACCGATGAAAATAGAAGTGCTCATACAAATCAATCGTTTAAAAATGTTTTTCGCCGCTGAAGAAGATACTGAAGGACTTTCGATGGTTTCTTCACTCCAAACAAATGTTGAGAAAACAAAATTATCAGCCGGAAGAAGGTACAGAAGAAAATAAGTGATTACTGTATGTATTTCTCTTAAGAGAAAGTCATAATATGCATAGCAACAATTGTATGTATATTATTTACAAAAATATTGTGCAAAATCTGTATATAATTTAATTTAACATTAAACGTTTAACGATTTTTCTTTATCTCTTGTGTATGTAATTGTATATTATTTACAAAAATATTGTTCAAAATCTGTATATATTTTAATTTAATTTTACATTAAATTAAAATAAAAAAAAAGAAAGATTTTTCTTTTTCTTTTTTTTTCTCCCTCAGACTTCTTGTTAGCGGACACTTCTCTCTAACGGACACATTTTCGTTCCCCATGGCTGTCCGTTAAAGGGAAGTTTCACTGTATAACCAATAAAATATCACTCCCTTCCACGTTCAAGTAAAATTAGTATTAGTAGTGGCAATATGATGCAAGAAACAGAGCTTATAGAGCAACAGAGGTAGTGGGAACACTTCCACTTCAATAATTTGTCCAAACCTTCGTCAAATTATCTACCTCCAACACCAGGTAGAAGATTATTCTAACAATTAGCATTAGTAGAAGCATATGATGCAAGAAAGCAAGTTTATATAGCATCACCTCCTCCACAAAAAAAAACCTTCCCGTTTCACCCATCCATTCATTCCAAACATTTCTCTAGTTCAGTCTTGAATTTATTTAAACTGTCAACTTCCACACCAGATGGAAGTTTGTTCCAGCAATCAACTGTCCACTGGCTAAAGGCAAAGTTCTGCACATCTATTCTAATTTATGCCCCTTCAGGTGTGGAATCTGAGCAACAGGAAGAATCCCATCAGCATTGAAAGCTCAATGGTGATGGGATTATCTGCCCTTTTGACTGAACACAAATTTCCACATCTATCTGATCTACAACCATTCCATTCCATACTGTAGTTTTTAGTGTTTTGCACCAACCTTGCGTAGAAATAAAAATAAAAACACCAAGGAAACTGAACTTTTGATAACTGTGTTTATAATAAATTACAATAACCTGTATTTACAATAAATTTAACTTTACAATAAACTATACATATGAATTATTAAAATCTGCTACATTACAATCAATAAAATGCACTAAAATATACTAGATTAAAAGCGATAAAAATCGTAGCTTTCAAAGGCTCCAGCCTTCTTCTTCAGCGGTCTTTTTTTTAATTTTTTTATTGCACAATTGGACGGCCATAACATCGAAATAATTCTTCAAACAGGCCTCTGAGGTTGGGTATATTCATACTGTAGTTTTTAGTGTTTTGCACCAACCTTGCGTAGAAATAAAAATAAAAACACCAAGGAAACTGAACTTTTGATAACTGTGTTTATAATAAATTACAATAACCTGTATTTACAATACATTTAACTTTACAATAAACTATACATATGAATTATTAAAATCTGCTACATTACAATCAATAAAATGCATTAAAATATACTAGATTAAAAGCGATAAAAATCGTAGCTTTCAAAGGCTCCAGCCTTCTTCTTCAGCGGTGAAGAAGAAGGCTGGAGCCTTTGAAAGCTACGATTTTTATCGCTTTTAATCTAGTATATTTTAATGCATTTTATTGATTGTAATGTAGCAGATTTTAATAATTCATATGTATAGTTTATTGTAAAGTTAAATTTATTGTAAATACAGGTTATTGTAATTTATTATAAACACAGTTATCAAAAGTTCAGTTTCCTTGGTGTTTTTATTTTTATTTCTACGCAAGGTTGGTGCAAAACACTAAAAACTACAGTATGAATATACCCAACCTCAGAGGCCTGTTTGAAGGAGCATTCCATTCCAATTTATGCTCCCTTATGTGTTTTCAACTGAGAAATACACAAAAATTCAGCACTGTGCATGCACACATTTCCATTTAGAACATACACACACACTGTAGACAAGTATCGGCAACAATACTTTGTCTAAACTCTTGCATTACCACATTTATTTTACTTCATACTAGTCTTCAAAATATGTACTGAAGTATCATTTGTTAATGTAAAATAAAAATAAATAATAATAACAATAAACATGAAACTATTTTGATATAATAATCAAAACAAAATGAACATTATCTACCTTTCTGTAACAAAGTGTCAACTGCCCAATAAGAAGAACCTAACTGCTCAAACAAAGCTGAAGGCAAAAATTAAAAAAAAAAAAAAAAAAAAAGGTGGCTTGGCGTCAGCAGGTCCCCCCCCCCAATTATTCCAAGTAAACTATAATATGTAAAATCGAAAAATACTCCATGCATAATTAAGAAGGTAGAGCTAGAACCAGTAATCTTAAACTAGCAATTCATATGTAATTGAGGGACTGAAGGGTTAGTCAACATTTATGAATTTATGATTAATAAATAATATTTAGATGGTTTGGTGAAGCTTTAACTTAAGTGCAGCGAAACTGAGAAAATGACAGCAAGGAAACTTTTTCATTAGAACCAATGAGATAGCCATGTCAAAACAAAAATAAATAACAAACAATGCATGTGTTGACACTATAAATTGTTATTATTATTATTTTTTTTTTAGGAGCATTAGCAACTGAGGCCATATTGCTCCTGGATATGCAGTGGTCATTCCCTGACCTTTCCGCATCCTCCGTATTTGGTGGTGACGGGCTCAAACCCCGGTCTAATCAAGAAGCGTGTGCTACACACTGCTGCTCCTTCCCACCTGGCGACATTATAAAGGATAGATTATTGATTAGATCCTTTAACACAAAGAATTAAAACCATGGATGCCATTTAAATCCTACCAGATATGCTTGGATGGGCAAATGCATGTGCACACAACTCAACAGAATGAGACAACAGAACAAAGTGAAGGGAGCTTCCTAAAAAATAAACAAGAACAAAGCAGCTTATAGGTGAAAGAAGTGTGTGTGTGTGTGTGTGTGTGTGTGTGTGTGTGTGTAAAACGTTTGTATTAATATATTCAATAAAGTATGCACAAACTTTCATCAACTGAATACTTCTTTTCCAATGTAACTTTTTAAACAGTACCTTTAAGGGGTTACATTTAATATTATCATCTTATCTTCCTTCATGAATTAGGTGATCCGCCTGTTCCTATCTCAAAGAGGTCTGCCCATCTTCTCTTTGGTCTTCCTCTGTCTCTTTTCCCTTTTGCTCTATATGTATAAGCTAATTTAGGGAATCAGCTATCTTCCATTCTTTCCATCTTTGTCTATATTCTATAATTTTTCCATTAATTGAGTAAATCTTTAATTCCTTTTTCTAATATTTATATTTGGTATTTTCTCTAATTTTGCGCATCCTTTAACATATCTTAAAAATTTCATTTCTGCAGGTTGTATTCTATTAATGTCTCTTTGTTTCGGTTTTCATGTTTCAGAACCATAAAGAAGTGTTGGTATACCGATTATTTTGTAAAAAAATTTCATTTTGTTTCTTTCCGCCTGTTCCGATCTCAAAGAGGTCTGCCCATCTTTTCTTTGGTCTTCCTCTGTCTCTTTTTCCTTTTGCTCTATATGTATAAGCTAATTTAGGGAATCTATTATCTTCCATTCTCTCTACATGTTCTTTCCATCTTTCAGTATTCATTTATTTATATATATTGGTGGAAGGAGTACAGTTAATAAATTTGATGAGTAGGTGTGTGTGAAGAAATCAAAGGCAGATATTGTTGGGTTATCACAAATGTGGTGTCACACAGATATAAGCAGTGCAGAATTGGAATTTGGGGAGTACAATGTGTACAGAAAGGACAGATAGGCCAGGAAGGGAGGCAGGGTTATGCTGTTAGTTAAGAAACACATAAAATCTGAGGAAGTACATCTGATTGATGTTGGTGGACAATGCAATGTTGAGTCGGTTTGGAGTGACATAAGCACTGGGAAAGGAAAAATGAGAGTAGTTGTGTGATACAGGCCTAATGAATCTGCTGAGTATGAGCAATTGTGCAGAGAAATAGAGTGGGCCAGTAAATTAGAGTGTCTTAATAATGGGGGATTTTAATTTCCCAGACATTGACTGGAATTCATGGGTTGGTCACTCACACACTAGCAAGGCTTTTGGGGATTTATCGGATGATTGTTTTCTACAGCACCATGTTGGGGAGGCAACTAGAGGGAGTAATACTCTTGATCTGATTATCAGTAGTGATTCTTCATACATAAGAATCTGAAGATAAAGGAACCACTAGGTGACAGTGATCACAGTGCTGACGTGGGATTTACTCAAAGAGGTAACTACCGTCGGGGGTAAGGGGAAGGGTTTTTGCTTTCATAAAGGGGACTACAGTGGTCTGAAACAGTACTTAAATTCTATATGGTGGGACCAACTGATGATGTTACCAACAGCAAATTTAAAATGGAAAGCATTCAAAGAAATAATCTTGGAAGCTACTAGGCTTTTTATACCAAATAAGAAATATTGTTTAAGCTTTAGGCCTAAGCGAATGTCAGATGAACTAGTTAGACATGTGGCAGAGAAGAAAAATGCATGGGATACATATAAATTTAACAGGTGACGCAGAAGCCTAAGATAGATATAAGCTGGTCTGTAACCAAGTCACAAAGGAGGCTAGGCAGGCAAAGGCAGATTACGAGAAATCTTTGGCAAAAGATGCAAAGAAAAACAGCAAACACTTATTTACTTATGTAAACTCTAGAAGGAAGGGGATGAATCAGATTGGACCATTTAGGGTTGACTATTGATGATCATGCTCAGGTAGCTGATAAACTGAATGAGTATTCTGCATCTACATTCACACATGAGGAGAATGCCAGAAGTTTACCAAACTCTAACAGGGAGCTAAGTGATTTTGTAAAAATTGAGAGCAAAGTGGAGGAGAAATTGTTCAAGTTAAACATAAAAAAGGCATCTGGGATGGATGGTATCTATCCAGTTATATTAATAGAGGCAGTAAAGGAAGTAAGAAACCATTAGCCATTATTATGAGATCTTCCTTGGACTCACGGGAGGTTCCCATGAATGGAGGTGTGCACACCAATTCACAAAGGGGGTTCACAAAAGGTGACACAAGTAACCATAGACCTGTTAGTTTAACTTGTGTTATGGGGAATATAATGGAGTCACTGATTAAAGCACCATTGCAGGGTCATTTAGAAAAGACTGCAGTAATAGTTAAGACACAGCACGGGTTTGTTTAAGGGCCTGACCAATTTGATTGGATACTATGATGTAGTCACAAAGGAACTGAATGTCAAAAATAATTGTTGTTTTGTATCATCAATGATATTGATGAAGGTATATCAGGATTAATGTCCAAATTTGCAGATGATACAAAGGTTGGGAGGGTTGTTAATGACAGTAAAGACAGTATGCTACTCCAACTGGATCCAGATAAGTTGGGGAAAATGGGCTGAGAAGTGGTAACTGAAGTTTAACATCGACAAATGCAAAGTACTGCATATGGGTAGAAATAACCCAAGAGAAATGTACCAAATGTGTGGTACTACACTCAAGGAAGTGGAAAGTGAAAAAGATGTGGTGTAATTGTGCAGTTAAATATGTTTGTTTGTTTTTGTTTTTAGGAGCATTAGCAATTAAGGCCATATTGCTCCGGGATATGCGGTGGTCATTCCCTGACCTTTCCGCATCATCCGTATTTGGTGGTGACAGGCTCAAAGCCCGGTCTAATCAAGAAGCGTGTGCTACGCACTGCTGCTGCTCCTTCCCACCTGGCTACGGGAGTGCCTAGTTAAATATGAAGTTCACTGACCAGTGCAGACAGGCTGCTAGGGCAGGTCATGGAGTCCTGCCAATGATGTATAGGAATTTTGCTAGCAGGACAGGAGAGTGATTATCCCATTGTACAAGGCAATGGTCAGGACACACATTGAGTACTGTGTACAGGTCTGGAGGCCTCATTTTAGGAAGGATGTACAGTTGCTAGAACAAGTACAAAGAAGGGTAACAATTGTTGAAGTTAAACATAAAAAAAGCACCGGGGGAGATAGAATCTATCGTTATAATGAAGGAGGCAGCAAGGGAAGTAAGCAAACCCTTAGCCATAATTTTGAGAGTATCCTTAGAGTCAGGGGAGGTCTCCATGGACTGGAGTTGTGCAAATGTATCACTAATTCACAAAGGGTGACACAAATAATTATAGATCTATTTTTTTTAACTTCTGTTCCAGGTAAAATAATGGAGTTACTGGTTAAGGAGGTGATACAAGATCACTTCCTTAACAGAAGATATATTTTGAATGATGTTACCGTCCTGAATAAGGTAAATGGAAGTGATCCACAGAATGGTAAGATGTACACTTGATATAGATGTAGGAAAGGAAAGGAAAAAAACTGACTCGAGTAAATAATACAAAGGTCTTTGAGATAACAGAAGAGGAGAAAAAGCAGTATGTCCCGGAACTTAAGAACAAGTTTGAGCTTCTGCAGACTGCTCAGGACCAAGATATCGATGAGGAATATTACAACTTTCTGAAAGTGATAAAGCCCAAGAAACCTATAGATAAAAAGAAATCCAAAGAAGAAAAAATTAGTCAAGAAAAACTTGTCATGATGAACCGAAGATGACAAATGAAAAGCAAGAAAAACACTGACAGGGAGAAAACTGAGTATACTGAGTTATGCAAAGCCATTAGAAAGAGACTCAGAGAGGACATAAGAAGATTTAACACAAGAAAAGTAGAACAAGCATTAAGAGAAAACAAAGGATTTAAATCAGCAGCCATGAGCAATAATACAGAAAGATAAATGATAATGAAATTGAAGAATAGCAATGGTGTACTTATAAACAGCAGAGAAGGCATAATTCAAATAGCAGAAGACTACTATAGAGAATTATACAAGGAGCAGGGGAATGATGCCAGCAGTGGGGAAGATGGATTGCAAAGTAGCAACACATACCCCATATTCTTCCTGATGAGGTAGAACATGCATTGAAAGAAATGAAGAATCAGAAAGCCCCGGGGGAAGATGAAGTTACTGTAGAGTTGTTAAAATTGGGAGGAAGAGACATAACACAAAAACTGGCTAGGCTCTTCACAAAGTGCATTAGAAAAGGTGTGATGCCTAAGCAGTGGAATAATGCAATCATAGTTTTGCTGCATAAGAAAGGAGATAAAACAGAAACTGGAAATTATAGAACAATTAGCTTGTTATCCCACATCTACAAGTTGTTCACAAGGGTCATTACTAACAGATTAGAAAGAATACTTGATGACAATCAACCGAAAGAGCAAGCTGGCTTTAGGACAGGATTCTCAACTATGGATCACCTTCAAGTAATATCACAGCTAATGGAGAAAGCAAACGAATATAAAACACCATTATGCCTGACATTTGTGGATTATGAAGAGGCATTTGACTCCATACAGCATAAGGCAATGTTTCGGGCACTGGAAAGACAAGGCATAGATATCCCATATGTTATGATTTTGAAGAAAATATATGAGAGTACTACCTCCTTTATTAGACTAGACAAAGACAGTAGGAAATTTAAAATTGAGAAAGGAGTCCGACAGGGAGACACAATATCTCCGAAGCTGAAGCTCCGAAGCTTTCAGAAGATTAGACTGGTCGCAGAAAGGAGTCAATGTGAACGGAGAGTACCTAAACCATTTACGATTTGCAGATGACATTGTGGTCATAAGCCACGACGCCAAAGAATTAGAGTAAAATCTTAATCAATTATGCACGGTTAGTAAGGATTTTGGACTAAAGATGAATATGGCTAAAACAAAAGTAATGATGAACAAGTATGCCACAGAAAGGGAAATAATGATTGAAGGAGCAGTAATCGAAAAGGTGGAGTCATATACTTATCTGGGACAAGTTATTAGCTGTAATAATAATAAATGGCTGGAAATGGCTGGAAAGGGCACTGGAAAGACAAGGCATAGATATCCCATATGTTATGATTTTGAAGAAAATATATGAGAGTACTACCTCCTTTATTAGACTAGACAAAGACAGTAGGAAATTTAAAATTGAGAAAGGAGTCCGACAGGGAGACACAATATCTCCGAAGCTGAAGCTCCGAAGCTTTCAGAAGATTAGACTGGTCGCAGAAAGGAATCAATGTGAATGGAGAGTACCTAAACCATTTACGATTTGCAGAAGACATTGTGGTCATAAGCCACGACGCCAAAGAATTAGAGTAAAATCTTAATCAATTATGCACGGTTAGTAAGGATTTTGGACTAAAGATGAATATGGCTAAAACAAAAGTAATGATGAACAAGTATGCCACAGAAAGGGAAATAATGATTGAAGGAGCAGTAATCGAAAAGGTGGAGTCATATACTTATCTGGGACAAGTTATTAGCTGTAATAATAATAAATGGCTGGAAGTCAAGAGAAGAATAAATTTTGGGTAGATAGCATTCAGGAAATATAGTGACATACTGAAGAGCAATATCCCAGTTTGCCTGAAAGGTAAAATAATGAGCCAATGTATACTCCCCACCATGACTTATGGAAGTGAAACTTGGGCACTCACCAAAAGAATGGAAGAGAAGCTGAGAACTACACAGCGAAGAACGGAACGATTATATTGGGAATCAGACTGTTAGATAAGAAGAGAAACACATGGATTAGGCAGCAAACTCAAGTAAAGGACATTCTTATCAAAACTAAAGAACTAAAATGGTCTTGGGCAGGACACATTGCTCGAAGACATAACGACAGATGGACTAAGAAAATAACAGAATGGTATCCAAGAGGAGCTAGAGAAAACCTGGAAGACAAAGGCGGAGATGGATAGATGAAATTCATGAGTTTGTGGGTAGTAAATGGATGGCCCGTGCTCAAAACAGAAGGAACTGGAAAGTTTCTGGAGAGGCCTTCATCCTGTAGTGGATTGAAAATGGGTGATGATGATGATGATGATGATGATGACAAGATCACCTAGACAAGACAGCGGTAATAGCTCAGACACAGCATGGGCTTTGTTAAGGGGAAGTCTTGTCTGACCAATTTGACTGAATACTATGATGTGGTCACAAAGGAACTGGATGCAAAAAATAATTTTGATATCATATACTTGGATTTACTTGGAAAGCTTTTGACACTGCTGTACATGGAAGTCTGCTATACAAATTGGAGCAGTATGGCATTAAGGGCAAATTACTGCAATATATAAAGGGATGGTTGAGTGGGAGATGGCAGAGAGTTGTAATAAATGGACAATGCTCTACGTGGATTAATGTTATTAGCGGAGTGCCCCAGGGTTCAGTGCTGGGCCCATTGTTGTTTTGTGTATTTATCAGTGATATCGATGAAAGTCTGTCAGTCTTAATGTCCAAGTTTATAGATGATACAAACGGTGGCAGGGTTTGTTAATACAGTCAGTCCTCGTATAATACGTGTTTACACTACACGAATTCAATCATACACGATTTATAAATAGGGGAACGATATCTTATATAACACGAACCGAATTCGCTTATGCACAATTCGCCTTTGTGTTTACAAGAAATGCCAATCACCCCAACCGAACGCAACACGATAGGAATGAAGAGAAGATTCTGAAAATGTATTTATGTTTTTTTTATATCAGTGAAGGGGAACCACATTTCACCATAATAACGTAAAAACCAACACAACTCCAGCTATCGGTATAATCGCAAATGCAATTAGATCGAGCTTACTACCAGTTTATAATAGATTCCACTGGCGGGAGCGCAACTGGAAATTGTTTTTATTGCTTTATGGTAGTTGTTGTTGTTGTTGTTATTTGGATTTTTTTTTTTAGGAGCATTAGCAACTAAGGCCATATTGCTCCGGGATATGCGGTGGTCATTCCCTGACCTTCCCGCATCCTCCATATTTGGTGGTGACGGGCTCGAACCCTGGTCTAATCAAGAAGCGTGTGTTAGGCACTGCTGCTCCTTCCCACCTGGCTACGGAGGCGCCCACTTTATGGTAGTAACCCCCAGAAATGTGCTTTAGTAAAACGTGAGCCAGTGAGGTGTTAATAGTGTCTCTGCCTTTACGGTGTAGTTTATTCAGTTGCTATACGCTCGCAGCTTTGTATACGTGTATCAAGCATGCCTCCTCGTTTTGTAATTGTGCTTTATTCCCTAAAAATGAGTAAAATACTTAAAAGGTGTGAAAAGGAAGCGTCCTGGTGATGACACTACAGATTCGGAGAGAAAAAGAAAAGCGATATCGATAAACAGAGGCGGACTGGATCAAAAATTCTTACCCGGGAAAATTTATAGTGGCCGCATACTCTGGTTTATGGCCAAAATCACACGGGCCTCCAGCCCACCGGGGTTTCCCCGGTAAGGCTTATGGCCGTCCGCCTCTGTCGATTGAGAAAAAATATGAAATTGTGAAACGCTTTGAGCGAAATGTGATATTTCACATGCTACAGACCTAAATGAGGCTACGCCGAGAATTAGAAAGAATGCGGAGAAAACAAAAACAACTTTCATAGCAGGAACAATTCAAAGTGTAATTAAAATCCATTCGATTAAGACACAAAGAATTGGAAGAGATGGAACGCCTGTCATCTGTTTGGATATAAAATAAAACAAAAAAGTTTGCTTACGATATAAGCAAAAGCATTAGCAAGATTTTATTACGTAATAGTCGTAATAAAATGCGTAAGTACAGGCATACCTCGGTTAACGTTACCTCTGATAACGAAGCCTCGATATAACGAAGTCCGCAATTTCAAGCCCCATTTAACATAAAGAAAAGCAATTTCTTTGGAAACTAAACTAAATATCGTACGACGTGTTGAAAGCGGCGAAAGAAAATCCGATGTGGCACATTCTTTAGGATTAGCGCAATCAACTTTAAAAACCATACTAAGTCAATCAGAAAAAATAAAACAGTCTGCTCAGAATTGTACAGATGTTACAGCGGCAAAATTAACTCGCTTAAGGAATCCAATTTTAGAAAAATGGAGAAAATGTTAAGTTTGTGGATAGATGATATGTCACAACGTCATATGCCTTTAAGTCAAATGGTCATTCAAGAAAAAGCATTATTTTTGTTTAATCACCTGAAATCTAAACAAACTGAAGAAATTACGGAAACCTTTGGGGCTTCTCGTGGTTGGTTCGAGAAATTTAAAAAAACGGGCCAGGATTCATAGTGTAAAATTAACAGGAGAAGCTGCAAATAAGTTTCCAGAAAAACTAAAGGTTGAACGTGAAAATTTTCCACCAAATTTGGTGTTCAATGTTGACGAAAGCGGTTTGTTCTGGAAACGGCTACCAACAAAAAGCTTCATTTCTATTGAAGAAAAATCAGCTGCTGGGTTCAAAGCAGCCAAAGACCGTTTAACGTTACTCTTTGGATCAAATGCCTCTGGCGATTATAAATTAAAATTGTTATTAGTTTACCATTCAGAAAATCCGAGGGCGTTAAAAGGTAACATAAAAATGAATTTACCTGTAATATGGAAAGCAAATAGAAAAGCGTGGGTTACCAAGGAGTTATTTACTGATTGGTTTGTTAACTACTTTTGTCCTGGAGTAAAACGGTATTGTCAAAAAAAACAACTTTGAAGAAAAAGCTCTTTTGTTGTTAGACAATGCTCCGGGACATCCTACTGATCTTAACACGTTGGACACATGCATTCCTGTCAAAGTTGTGTTTCTTCCAGCAAACACAACTTTCCTGATTCAACCATTGGATCAGGGAGTAATAGCATCATTTAAAGCTTATTATCTGCGTCGAATTTTAAGCAATTTACCTGAACTAGAGGATAAAGAGGAAATGACAGTTAAAACTTTTTGGAAAAACTACACCATTAAAAACGCAATTGAAAACATTGATAGTTCTTGGAAAGAAGTCACTAAGAAATGCTTAAATGGAGTTTGGCGGAAAATATGGCCAGAAGTTGTACTAGAAGAAGAAAATAACATCCAAGAAATTAGAAATGAAGTTATCCAAATGGCTCAATCAATAGGTTTCGAAAATGTCGATGAAGAGGATGTTAGAAATTTATTGAATGCAGAAGATGATGGTTTTTCAGTGGAAGATTTAGAAAACCTTGTTAGCAACGAAGACAAAGATAATGAAGGCGAAGTTAAAGAAGTTCCTGCCGAAAAAGTGTTAACAACCAAAGATTTAAAAAGGTGCTTAAATGACATTGAAAACGTTTTAAATTTTTTTAGTGAAAATGATCCTGATTTAGGAAGAAGTGTTATTGTTAAGCGATCAGTGTTAAATGCAATAACTCCGTATAGGCAATTGTTAAATGAAAGAGAAAAAAGCATAAACAATCAACTTTAACCTCATATTTTAAAATGTGATTTCACTTTGTATGTAAGTTGACTGTTTATTTAATAAAACTTTTCTTTGTTCGAAAAAAAGCTTTTCATTTTCTTTACGTAGGAACGTATCCCTATTCTGGCCATAGTATTTTTACCTCTGAAAACGAAGTTTCGGTTAACGAAGTAATTTCGTGGAACGCATCCTATTCGTTAATCGAGGTATGCCTGTATTTTATTACGATTATTTATTGTGTTTGGTAATGTTTTGGTTACAAATGTGTGTTCAATCTTGGGTGGTCGGCACCTAACCCCATTTTTCCCATAGGGCCTGTTGTTTATATTGGACGATTTTGCATTGCACGAGGGTTTCTAGGAACGCAACTATCGTGCTATACGAGGACTGACTGTACAGTAAAAACAGTATGCTACTGCAACAGGATCTAGAACAGTTAGGCAGATGGCTGCAAAGTGGCAACTGAAGTTTCACATTGACAAATGCAAAGTACTGTATATGTATACCAGTAACCCAAGAGAAATGTACCAACTGTGTGGTACTACACTCAGGGAGGTAGAGAATGAAAAAGAATGAACTTCTCTGAGCGGTGCAGATGGGCTGCCAGAGCAGGTCATGGAGGTTTGTCAATGATATATAGGAATTTTGCTAGCAGAGATAAGGAGGTGATTATCATTTTATATAAGGCAATGGTCAGGCCACACCTTGAGTACTGTATATAGGTTAGGAGGCCTCATTTTAGGAAGGATGTAGAGTTGCTAGAACGAGTACAGAGAAGGGCAACAAGATTGGTGAGAGGAACAAAGGGGTGTGCTTATTATAAAGGAAGTTACAAGGTGATCGAGGTGTATAAGGCTTTGAATGGTTTGGGCTGGCTCAATTCTGATGGGATACTTCCGCTTGCTCAGATTAAGAACCTGAGGAGGGGCATACAGATTCAATTTGAGGAAAGACAGTTGTAGAATGGATGTGCGGAAGTTTGCCTTTAGCCAACAGTTAGTTTGCTGGTCCAGACTTCCTCTGTTGTTGTGGAAGTTGATAGCTTAATCAAATTTAAGGCTGAACTAGACATACTTGGAGTGACTGGACGGATCAAATGGGAAGTTTTTTTTTTTTTGGCTGATGCTGTATAAGCTTGCTTTCTTGCATCATATGCTTTAACTAATGCTAACAAGATTGGTGAGAGGAACACAGGGATGCTCTTACCAAGAAAGACTTAATACAATAATACTAATAAATGCATAAACCACTGCATGCACTCAAAAGAATGAGACAACAGACCAAAGGGAAGCAAGCTTTTTAAAAAAAATAATAAATAAACAAGAAGAAAGCAGCTTAGAGATGAAAGAAGTATGCACATACACCTATAATAAAAGGTTTAAGTAATTTTTTGAATATAAAATTTTCAAGCACAAAGAATAGAATAATTCTAATATGTTTATACATTTATTAGTTTTATTATATCTAAAATCACTAAAAAATGCATTTTAGATTAAATCCAAGTAATATATACACTGAGCGATCACTGAATTGACTACCAACCTAATACTATGTAGGTCCTCCTTTTGCCCTGAGTACGGCAGCTATCCGATGTGGCATTAATACGACAAGAGGTCGAACGTGTTCGGGAGATATGGCCAACTAAGATGTGTGTAATGCGATCAGAAATGCAGGTATGGAAGTGACTGGTGTATCCAGACGCCAGATATGCCTTTCCATAGTGTCCCACAAGATTGATATGAGATTGATATTGGGGGAAGTTTGGAAGCCAATCGATATGCTGGAATTCAGAACTGTGTTCCTCAATCCATTCCTGCACAACAAGTGCCCGATGGCTCAGCGCATTGTCAGCTTGGAAGTCACCATCGCCATTCGGGAAAAAGTGTAATAGAGTGAGCGGTGTGTACACAGTCAGCAAGCAGTTGATGATAGTGGAAACCACTAATACGTTGTTCCCTATGCACTGGGGGGAAGGGGGGTCCAAATTCCTGCCAGTGAAACATGCCCCACACCATACAATCGCCTCCACCAGCTTGCACCTTTGATACCATGCATGATGGATGAAGAGCCTCGTGTTGTTGACGCCAAATCCGTACATGACTATCCACGGTGTGGAGTAGATAATGTGACTCATCCGACCAGCACACCTTCCAGTATTCTAACATCCAACTTGCATCATGCACGTCTTCTACGCCGATGAACCTTGGTTAGGAGAGGATGCCGTAGGGGTCGTCTGCTGGTATAGCACATACATGCAAGCGTGCGACACATGGTCATGGCAGATATTGTTCCGGGTTGGCCCATGTTGTATTGGGTAGTCAACTCTTGAACAGTGCTGCACCTGTTCGAGTCATCGGACCCGCTGCTCACCTATAACATCAACCTTTCGCTGACCTTTGCAGTTTTTCCGCCAGGTCGTTGTTTGCCCATTTCCATGCCAGTCCTGGTGCTTTACCTACGGCAGCTCTCGAACACCGCACCAGTCCAGCCATTTGGGAAATCGAGGCATCAGCTAGTCGAGCACCCACAATCTGTCCTTTATCAAAGTCCGATAAATTCTTCCTTTTACCCATCATGCTCGGAATTTTACTACCTACTGAATGACTGACACCTTATCTATTCTACGTAGGTCGACTAACTGCGCAATCTCGTACCGCATGTGGTCAACAGGTCGCATTCAGTTTTCATAGGGATGGTCATAATTCAGCGATCACTCGGTGTATATATATATAAACTCATATGAAATGCTTTATCAATATCATTAATGAATATAGAAAACAACAATGGGCCCAGCACCGACCCCGCCCCGGATTCCACTAATAACCTTAGTCAACAAAGAACAGTGTCCATTGATAACAACTGTCTTCTTCCATACCCTTTTCCATAGCAGTAACTTGCTCTTAATGTTACACTGCTGCAATTTGTACAGCAGTCTTATGTGCAACAGTATCACACTCTCCTGAAATCCAGTTATATAACAAAATAATTTTTTTAAATCTAGTTTCTTTGTGACTGTATAATAATATCCAATCAAACTGGTCAGACAAGACTGTTCCTTGACAAAACCATGCAATGACTGAAGTATAATTGTACTCCTGTCTAGATCGTCCTGCACGAATTGTTTAACCAGTGACTCCATTATATTCCATGGAGCAGAATTAAGCTAACAGGTCCATAATTACCTGCATCTCTCTTTGTGAATTTGGGTTACATTCGGACATCTCCAGTTCACAGGAACTCCCCCCCCCCCAATATAATTGGATAGCACAGATCCACCCCTGGTGCCATTCTGACATTTAACTCCAGCAATTTCTCTTCCACTTTTCTCTCAGTTATTAGAAAATCAGCTTTCTTTGTTAAAGTTTGATAAACTTTGAGAACCAGCTTCCCTAAAGAATTCCTCATGTGTGCAAAAGACATATTCAACTTGTCAGTGATCCAAGCAGTATCATCAACAATTGAAGCATCAATACCAATGGACCAACGTGATCAATCCCTTTCCTTCTAGTGTTTACATAAGAAAAGATGTCTAATATTTTTCTTTGTATCCTTTGCTAAAGATTTCTCATAATCTGCCATAGTTTACCTAACATCCTTTGTGACTTGATTGTGGACTAGTTTATATTTACCACAGGCTTCTGTATCAGCTGACATTTAAATGCATCCCATGCATTTTCATTTTGCCACAAATCTCATTAGTTCATCTGACCTCCATTTAGGTCTAAATTCCTTCAACAGCATTCCTTAGTTGGTATGAAATGCCTAGTAGCTGCTATGATTATTTCCTTGAATTTTTCCCCATAAAATTGTTTAACCAGTGACATCATCAGTTGGTCCCTCTGTATAGAATTTGATGAAAACAATCTGAGACCAGTGTTGTCACCTTTACTCAAGTAAAAAGCCTCCCCTTTACCCTTCAAGGTAGTTAAATTTTTAAGCAAATCCCACATCAGTATATTGTGATTTAAATATAAACCCACAGCTTTTATTAGTGCCTGTTTACCTACATTCTATATATTTTTTTATTATTTGGTCATTAACTCATAACTAGCCACACAGAGAATTGTTGCTCCTCTAGGCAAAGGGTCTCATGTGCATGTAATTTTAAAAATTACAAAGAAACAATTTAAAATTGTTCACTTTTTTGATGCTGCCTTTATTTTCAGTCTATTATGAACAAATTTTTATATTGAAAATGTTTATTTTCAATAATTTTTTGAAAATAAAACCTCTTCTGCCATGCTTTTTAAATCTAAAAACCCACACGCTTCAACTGAATGCCAGGCAGTAAATAACTTGCAAGCCCAAGAGAGCATATCAGTTGAAGAAACTGTGCTTGAACCACCGGAGGTGGTGCCATCTATCATAAACCCAGTAGCACTCTTCAACAATTGGATGCAAGATATGCAATTCAACATGTGCATATAATTAGGTTTAACTTGAATGCTACATTTTTTTTCTGTTTTCATAACTAACAATTTCTGGAATTTTCAATGGAGAAAAAAACATTTTTTTGACAGCTATCGACAATTTTTGAGTTGTGTGGATGGAAAGCACATCATTGCTGAAATTGTGCCAGGCATCTGTAATTCCATATATGGATGCCCAGCAAAGTGCTAAATTCACAAAAACTGCCAACATATGAATTGATTACAGGATTTTCCTGTTGGACTATTTACCAGAACTCTGTGCTTCTTTGGCACGTAAATCATGCCAAAACACGTCTACGAAAATTGAAGAAAATTTTTCTCTCTGCGAATTTCGCGCTAGACATTAACTAACTAATTGCTTAAAGAAAAATACTGTTGTAGACCTTGCACTCTTAAGAAATGTGAGACAAAGCTTTGTTTGCACTGATGGCCTTGCTGGCTAGATTTGACTGCTAAGAGCATTTCCAATGCTTCACCAGAAAAAAAAAAAAAAAACATTCAAACTCTATTTTTATTATTTTTTTTTACCTCATATTTTCTCACACTTAGCACTGCTATGAGGAATTGTAAAAATGCCAAGAATGACTTGGAATAATTTGTTTCAAACTTCCTTATGCACTTTTCAGTGCAATGAGTAAACCAATTCTTTCTTCTTTCATAATAGCTTCTGGGCCACTCTCAACACTGGCAGAATTGATACTGCCAAGCAGCTATTACTTTATTTTGAGTAGTGGAAATCTGTCCTCAACAAATTTTAATTTGAAAACAATGCACTGCCATCCTGCAACTTTTAAGATCATTTTTTAATTGGGAACATACAGCAATAAACCACTTCCTAACTGAACAAAAGTAAAGAATCTTCACCTCTTGTTTTAAGCAGCCCCCCCCCCCCCATGACATGTCAGAATTATCATTCTGGTTTACTCTACTATGGTACACAACTTCTGAGATGGAATATTTAAAGACTGTTGATATTATCGTTTTGCACACTAACATTCTTCAAAACATCTAGAATGCAATGACGTTCAGATTTTCAAACACTGACATAACATTTAACAGAAAGAAGCAATTTGCTTTATCCCTGCTAGAACAGAGGAACACGAACAGACCTTCTGCATGAGTGAGGATTAACATGCTTAGAAGTTTTGCCATCAGTCTGCAATTCAGAAGTTCATCTCTTGAGAAGTTTATTAACAAAATCTTATTTCTCTCTTTTTTTTTTAGATCATGAAATGGTTATGGAATTGAATCAGTGCCACTCACAAATGAGTGCTTGTTATACTTTTCAACATGATAACCCTTAGAAGCATAAGCATTGTTGAAAAGGTGATTATAGTGATAAAAGAGCAAGAACCTCAAACATTTAAGAGAAATCATGATGAAGGTTGGAAGAGACAATAGGAGTCATAGAGGATTCAGATCCCAATGTTGATAGAAGCAGTAATAGTGTCACAAGCTTTCACGATGTCACAGTTTACCATATTCTTTATATTTGATGAAAGGAAGGCACCTCGTCAATTTTCTTTTACGTGTCACAAGCTTTCATGATGTCACCATTTACTAAGGGTGATATTGTTGTACAAATTGGCATCAATGACATTAAGAGTAGGTGATCTGCAGATTTACTTAACTAGTATAGGTCAATGTTGCAAAAAAGTCACGAGTTAGGGTTAAATCTGAAAGTGTCTGCAATTCTGCCCAGACACGATAGGAGGGAGTACACGATGAAAGCCTTGTCAATTAATTTGGCCTTGGAGGGAAAGTACAAGGCGCACTGGGTAGAATTTTTTTCAGCGTGGTCTGTGCTTGATAACAGGAGAGATGGCTTCTACAGGGATGGGATACACTTAAATAGAAAGGGTGCAAGAATATTTGCTGATGCTATCGAGGCACTGTTAGGTTGTAAAACTGCTAGCTTGTGGGGGGGTGGGATTCACAGACTAAAAGTAGCTGCAGACAGAGGTGAAGGTGATTCTTGCACTACTTCTATTAGAACAAGCAGCGGCCTGGAGAGAGGGGGGTGCTGTGGGTTTCAGTGACTGATAGCAACCATCGTAAAACAGGTGGGTATATGAGATGTGTTAGGGTAACTAAGAATAAGTGCATGTATACCAATGCTAGAAGTATAGTAAATAAATTTGATCAATTTGTAGTGTTGGTCAAGATATCAAAGGCAGATATTGTGATATCAGAGACGTGGTGTCACACAGATATTAGGAATGCAGAATTGGAATTTGGAGAGTACAATGTGTGTACAGAAAGGATAGGAAGGGAAGAGGGGTTATGCTGTCAATTAAGAAAAACAAAATCAAAAGAAGTGCATCCAGTTGATATAGATGAACAGTGCACTGGTGAGTCAGTTTGGTGTGACAATCACTGTGAAAGCAAAAATAAGAGTAGGAGTGTGTTATAAGCCTAATGACTCTAACGAGTACAATGAACAATTGTACAGAGAAACAGAGTGGGCTAGTAGATCAGGTCTTATAATGGGGGATTTTAACTTCCCAGATATTGACTGGAACTTGTGGATTGGTCACTCACACACTAGTAAGACTTTTGTGGATTTATTGGATGATTTTTTTTTCTGCAGCAGCATGTTCGAGAGGGTAATACTCTTGATCTGGTTATCAGGAGTGATCATTTGTGTATTAAGAATTTGCAGATAAAGGAACCACTAGGTGGCAGTGATCACAATGTACTGATGTGGGATTTCATTAAAGATATAATTACCATCAGGGGTAAAGGAACTTGATCAACACTACAAATTGATCAAATTTATTTACTATACTTCTAGCATTGGTATACATGCACTTATTCTTAGTTACCCTAACACATCCCATATACCCACCTGTTTCACAATGACTGCCATCAGTCACTGAAACCCACAGCACCCTTCTCTCCAAGCCGCTGCTTATTCTAATAGAAGTAGTTCAAGAATCACCTTCACCTCTGTCTGTGGCTACTTTTAGTCTGTAAAGTTTGTTAAGTCTTTACTTATATAAACTTTAAATTTTTAAATTCTGTTCAGTAGGATCAACTGATGGTGTTACCAACAGCAAATTCTAAGTGAAAAGCATTCAAAGAATTAATTGTGGACGCTACTAAATGTTTCAGACCTATTAAGAAATACTGTTCAAGGTTTAGGCCTAAATGGTTGTCAAATGAACTAAAGAGAATTGTGACAGAGAAGAAAAATGCATGGGATGCATATAAATTATCAAGCGACTCAGAAGCCTATGGCAGATATAAGCTAATCTGTAATCAGGTCACAAAGGAGGTTAGGCAGGTGAAGGCAGATAACGAGAAATCTTTGGCAAAGGATGCTAAGAAAAACAGAAAGGATTTCTTTACTTATATAAACTCTAAAAGGAAGGGGATGAATCAGATTGGTCCACTTGATATCGATGGTTCGACTATTGATGATCCTGCTCAGATAGCAAACAAACTGAATGGGTATTTTGTATCTACATTCACACAAGGAGTTAAGGATTGAAAATACCAGAAGGTTATCAAATTGCAGCAGGGTGCTTAATGATTTTGTAATAACTGAGAGCAAAGTGGAGGATAAATCATTGTAGTTAAACATAAGAAAGGCTGGGGTGGATGGAATCTATCCAGTTATATTAAAGGAGGAAACCCTTAGAAGTAAGCAAACCCTTAGCCATAATTATGAGAGCATTCTTAGAGGATTCTCTCTTAATTATGACCCAGGGGAAGTACCCATGGACTGGAGATGTGCAAATATATCCCCAATTCACAAAGGAGGATCGAAGGGTGACACGAGTAATTACAGACCAGTCAGTTTAACTTCTGCCCGGGAAATTAATGGAGGCACTGATTAAAGATGCATTGCAGGATCACCTAGACAAGACTGCAGTAATAATTCAGACAAGCATGGGTTTGTTAAGTCTTGTCTGACAAATCTGATTGAATACTATGATGTGGTTACAAAGGAACTGGATGCAAAAAATAACTTTGATATCATATACTTGGATTTTAGGAAAGCTTTTGACACTGTTGCACATGGAAGACTACTGTACAAATTGGAGTAAAATGGTCTTAAGAGTAAGTTGCTACAATGGATAAAAGGATGGTTGAGTAGGAGAAAACAGGGCGGTAATCAATGGGCACTGCTCTTTGTGGACTAATGTTGATAGGTTAAATAAATTTTTTTTGGCTGATGCTACATAAGCTCATACGCTTGCTTTCTTGCATCACATGCTACGATTACTATGTTCTTTGTATATGATGAAAGGAAGGTATCTCATCAACTTTCTTTGAATGAATTTTTCACACAGAATAAGTTTATCAGGTAAATTGGTTTTATTCCTATTTAATTTAAAAAAAAAAAAAAAAAAAATCTTTCAAATCTTAAGAATGTATCTCACCAATTATACGAGCTTGTATGGGAATTTAATGTTTGGGCAGTTAAGTGTACAATATTGTTGTTGCAAACTCATTTTTTTGCAGCAGTAGGGAGGGAGATTCTTGTTTTCTCCTCGTGTCGGTATTTATTCAACTGGCCTGAATTTTCCCAGGCTTGGGAAAATTCAAAGTAACTACTAATAGAGAACTCACTCAAATGGACACTATAATGGAGGAATTATTTAAAAAAAAAAAAAAAAAAAAAAACCCCCACCTTCTGCCAAATCCTACTATTCCATTTTCCGCATAACTGTGAAAATTCCACCATTATTCACTCTGCTATCCTATCGAAGAGCCTTAGGTTTCATACCTCCAAATCATATTATTCTGCAGGCTACATATTCAATCTTTCCTCACACTGGTGCCCTTTTATCAGCAAGAAGCTTGATTCCTCCAAGAAGCAGTTTCAACATTGCTCCACAAAGTGGCATTAAGATCTCTCTATTTCTACAAGTAAATTATCAGTCAATCATTGATATCAATAGGACATAATAAGCCCTACTTGCAACCAGTTTTAACATTCATGCAGAGCTTCACATGTCTACATCACAACTTGCAAATTTTCCTCCTCCTAGTGTGAAAGTGATTTTTGGAAGTTATTTCCCACAAATAAAATCTTGCATTTTGCAGAATTAAAATATTGCTTTTCTGACCATCTCCAAACCCTGTCCAAGTTGCTCTGAGAGAACACCACTTGGAGCCAACCACTGATCACTCTCACAATCATGATATCATATGTAAATTCTGACAGACATCACACAAGGGAATCATTCACTGTTACTTAAGAAAATCAGAAACAACAATGGTCAATGCTGATTTTTGAGGGCCACTTGTAATGCTAGTTTGATATGAAGAATAACTTAATAATCAGAACCCTCGGCCTCTTATCCTGAAGCCATAATGTTATCCATCTTATAGGAAGTCACACTGATAACTGACACATTCCCTCTGCCTCCTATCCTGAAGCCACAATGTGACCCATCTTACAGGAAGTCAACACTGATAACTGACACATTCCAACTTATATAGTAATCCCTTGTTCACGACACTCAGAGGCTTTGCAAAGCCTAAATATTTCTTACATCTAACTCACAAGTGGCTCTTTCAAAATAGCTAAACAGATTAATTAAACATGTAGAAAGGGGGCCTGTTTTATGTGGTATGGTTGTTAAAGATCACAAGCCATTTTTAAATGGCTTTCCCAAGCCAAAAAAAAAAAAAAAAAAGCCAAAAAAAAAAAAGGCTTAGGAAAGGGACCTGGGGGGTGGTTGTGCAGGCAGATATGAAGTTCTCTGAGCAGTGCAGACGGGCTGCAAGAGTAGCTCATGGTGTATTGTCAATGATATATAGGAATTTTTCTAGCAGGGATAAGGAGGTGATTATTCCCTTGTATAAAGCAATGGTCAGGCCACACCTAGAGTACTGTATACAGGCCTGGAGGCCTCATTTCAAGAAGGATGTAGAGCTGCTGGAACGAGTACAGAGAAGGGCAACAAGATTAGTGAATGGAGCATTGAATGGTTTGGGCATGCTCAATGCTGATGGGATTCTTCCTCTCGCTCAGAATAATCACCTGAGAGGGCATAAATTCAAATTGAGGAAAGACAGATGTAGGATAGACGTGCGGAAATTTGCCTTTAGCCAGCGAGTGGTTGGTTGGTGGAACAGACTTCCATCCCTTGTCGTGGAAGTTGATAGCCTAAATAAGTTTTAAGGCTCAGCTGGACAGGTATTTTGAACGAACAGAGGGGTGAAGTGGGAGTGGTTTTTTTTTCTTTCTTTTTTTCTTTTTTTTGGCTGATGCTGCACAAGCTTGCTTTCTTGCATCAAATGCCTCTACTAATGCTAATGCTAAAATCTCAGAGAACAGAACTTACAAATTTTTCCTGTTCTTAAACCAGCTGCTGATTGTCTCACTCATTTTTATTATGAACTCAGTGTCTCTATCTGCAAAGTCAAATGAGGGTGCAAGTGAACTAAGAAGCCAAGAGTAGTTTTCACCTTGAAAATGGGCAGTTAATATCAAATATGAACACTACTGCAACAATAAGAACAAATGTAGTTAACAAACACAAATAGAAAAATTTCACAAAATTAGGAAGGCCTGACACAAAATATGAGAACCAGAGAAATTATTTCACTGAAAATGGAGAAGCTATTGATCTGGATTTCTGATCATCTAGCAAAGGGTGCTAATGTGAATTCCATTTTGACAATCTCAAGGTGTACTGAAGAAAACTGAAGGAAGAATTTTCCATAATATGGGCTGGTTCAATAAATTTAAGTTAAGGATTAAGATTACACCTGGAATACTATGCTCAGGTCTTAAAGCCATATCTGAAAGAAGAGAATAAGCTTCTTGAAAGCTGAAATGATTTGGTTTGTGAAAAGAACAAGATGTAGATTATAGTGCAAGTATCACATCGGGGTGTATAAGACACTGGGGAAAATTAGCAAAAATAACTGTGAAATTCTTACACTGAAATGGGACACAAAACCCTGGGTACATTATTATTACTGGAGAAAACTAATATACTTGACTACAGAAAGTTTACATTTTGCCATCTGCATGTTATTGACCACTGGAATAAACTGCATCCTAAGTGGCCGAGTTTGAGAATCTCGTAAAATTTAAAGCGTAGCCAGATCAGCACCTTCTGGAAGTGTAAAGAGAATTAGCATCCCCCAAATGATACAGCAACAGTGGATTGTCAACAATATTCCATGTTAACTAGACAACATTAATAGGATGAATTAGCAAAAAACAGGTGCAAGAGAATATGAATGAAGTCCATATTCCATCCCCTAATATAAAACTAATATACAGTCCACGGATCAGAATGTGACTACTGCCTTATGACCACATTCACTAAATGCCGTCAAGAATGCAATGGACAATACTGTAGCTGCCTCTGATGAAACTGGTTCCTACAGCACAAATGCTACACAAAGCAAGTTGGGACTTGAATACGCAACTGATTTTCCTGGGATCCATAAGACAATTGGAAAAAAAAAAAAAGTATTGGGTTACAAATTCAAGCCCACAAATGAGTAAATTCAAGGCATCAGACAAGAGATTAAGATATAAAAACATAAATATATATAGTATTATTAGCCTAATGGTGGCAAGGAAGTCTGAGGCTATTGCTGCACCAGCCAAGAAAAAAAAAAAAACTGAGATCTGAGTTACACCCCTGAGAGAGAGAGAGAGAGAGAGAGAGAGAGAGAGAGAGAGAGAGAGAGAGAGAGAGAGAGAGAGAGACCATCAGCATTGAGCTTGTTCAATCCATTCAAAGCTTTAAACACCCCAATCAAATAATCTCGTAGGTGCCTAGTTTTCAGTTGTGCAGTTTGCAAGACTGAAGCCTTTCGTCGTAAGAGCATTTCTTTGTTCCACTCACCAGCCCTCTTGCACTTTCTGTACTTGTTTCAGCAGCTCCACATCCTTCCTAAAATGAGGTCTGCAGACCTGAATGCAGTACTCAAGGTATGACCTGACCATTGCTTTGGCCTGATAGCCTGTCTGCACTGCTCAGAGAACTTCATATCCGATTGCACAACTACCTCCAGGTCTTTTTTATTTTCCGTTACACTGAGCACAGTACTGCAGTTTGTATGTTAATGTTACTTTGGGGCTACTACTATCCATATGCAGTACTTTGTATTTTTCAATGTTAAACTTCAATTGCCATTTCTCAGCCCATCTGCCTAACTTTTCTAGATCCTGTTGCAGTAGCATACTGTGATTAACAACCCTGCCAACCATCATATTGTCTGCAAACTTGGACATTAAACCCGATATACATTCATCAATATCAATGATGAAGGTATAACCTTTTCTAGATCCTGATACAGAAAACAATGATAGGCCCATCTGAACCCTGGGGGCTCTATTAATAACATTAGTGCACAAAGAGCAATGTTCATTGATTATCACTCTGTCTTCTTCCACTCAATCATCCCTTTATCCATAGCAACAACTAGCCCTTCATGTCACACTGCCCAAATTTGTACAGCAGTCTTTTATGTGCAACAGTATCAAATACTTTCCTGAAATCCAAGTATATGATATCAAAATAATTTTTTGCATCCAGTTCCTTTGTGACCATAGTATCAACTCAAATTGGTCAAACAAGATTTCCCCTTAACAAACCCATGATGTATTTTAAGTATAACTGCAGCCGTCTCTAGATCAGTGCTACTCAAAGTGTGGTCTTCAAACTGTTTGTTACCAGTCCACGACAATTTGTATTTTACAAAAACATTGGTCCTTCACCAGAGATAGTTTGAGAAGCACTGCTCTAGATGATCCTGCATCACTTCTTTTTTCAGTGACTCCACTATTTTCCCTGGAACAGAAGTTAAGCTAGGTCTGTAATTTCTCATGTCACCCTTTGACGTATCCCCTCTTTATGAATTGGGGATACATTCGCACATCTCCAGTCCGTAGGGACCTCCCCTGAATCCAAGGCTGCTCTCATAATTATGGCTAAGGGTTTGCTTACTTCCTTCATTGCCTCCCTCAATACAATTGGAGAAGGACTAACAATGATCAAAATATTCAAGCAATAGTAGGCAGTGACAAAGCATTTAGATGAATTGATTCTAATGATCTCTGTTACCACATTAAAGTTCTAAATGAGAGGAAGGAGTATAATGTAATCAACTCCAGATTCCTTTTGCAAGAGGGAGGACAACAATGTCTGTGTTGCTTGCATCCTTCACTTCTATATTTTCAATTCATAGTAGGTACTGTGAGCCACACTTCAAGAAAAAAATTAATATGCATATTTAAATCAGGGGTGGCCAACTTGTAGCAGACATGCCACCCATGCAAAAAAAAATTACAAAATTATACAACCAATTTGAAAAATCAGAAATGAAGCTAAATATTGACAGCAGAGCTTTCCTTTGGGCATCCAAATTTTTTTTTTTTTTTTCATTATTGAATTTTTTAAATAATTTAAATTTAAAATATTTATAAAATAATAAAAATAAATGTTTAAAAGTAATTTTTAAACAAATGTTTTTGTTTAAAAATAATCATTGTCATATGACAATAACTTAATCATATAAACTATCACAATACAACATTCTGTTCTGGAGATAAAAATTGATATATGATTACAAAACTATTCTTTGTACATTGCTTTGTTGTATTAGCATTAAACAAAATAACCTTTAAGAACTGTATTTAATTTTTAGTTATTTAATTCCATTTAGACCAGGAGTCTTTCAAGACTCATGAATGTAAAACTCTGCCACCTCGAAATTTCACAAGGACGAAAAACTCCAAAATCACGTGCAACATCCATGATAAATCATCTTTGATACAGACATAATAAATATAAAGAGTATGAAGAAGAGAATAAAGTGTAAGAGAAAAATGAGGTACCCAAAACACATTTTGTCCCCACTAACAAATCACAAAACAACAGACTTTAAAAGAATGCTTTAAGAAGACAATTCCTTATAGTTTTAATTCTATGGAGGACAAAAAAGTTTGTCAAAATGATTGCTATAGACTACGAATCATCTATGAAGACAAAGGATTTTTGATTTTCCTAAGCTATGAATCCAAGGTAAAGTACCTTTTAGAAAACATGTTACTGAACAACTTTTTCCTGAATTATATTCTGCTCTGATCATAAAGGTGAGTGATATTAAATGTGCTACTTCTGTATCTTGTACAGACATATGGCCATGCAGAAACAACCAGAAATCTTTAAGTAAGATAGCAGAGTGAATTAATAATAATGAATTCAGTTATGCTTCTGCTTTACTTGCATGCAAAGAGATTTCTGGGTATCACACATCTAACCACATAGTGAATCTGATTGAAGAACTATTTACAGAATGGAACAGTAAAGAAAAGTGTCCTATAATTGTC
This sequence comes from Mastigoproctus giganteus, assembly GCF_048544385.1. Taxonomy (NCBI): domain Eukaryota; kingdom Metazoa; phylum Arthropoda; class Arachnida; order Uropygi; family Thelyphonidae; genus Mastigoproctus; species Mastigoproctus giganteus. The sequence continues at coordinate 29,103,682 of NC_143588.1, read as the reverse complement.
ATTGACAATGGAACAAACATGGTGATGGCTATGAGTGATTTAGGAATTACAAGCATATGATTTTTGTTCACACCTTTCAGCTGCGTGTTCAGAAAGTAATTATAGCACAGCGTAACGTAACAGAATTACTGGCCATAGGCAGAAAGATAATGGGCCACTTTCACCTTTCTTCTTCAACCACATACAAACTACATGACATACAAGATGTTCAAACAAGATGGAATAGCAGGTATTACATGTTAAAAAGGCTGCTTGAACAAAATGTCTTAATACTGTACTTTGCAGATGATAATAAACTGTAAGAGAAAAATGAGAACTTATATATAACCTAGATAGAACTTATTAATAACCAATGGTTGCTGGCAGTGAAAGTAGTTCATTTTCTGGAACCTGCTATAAAGATACTCCTATCATTCTATTCAAGGGAAGATGCTGAAATTGGTGTGCATGCAATGACAGCTGAGATGCAGATGGAAATTCAGAGATGATTTTGTTATCTTGAAAGTCAATTACATTGCTTTACTGTCACATTTCTGGATCGAAAGTTTAAGAACAAATTTTTCTCAAGTGACTGTGTGAAGCAGCAAGTGCATGCAAAAATATTCATAAAGCATCTTCTTCAAGCAGTGCATAAAGCTTCAGTTTGTGAAATTGCTTCAATGAAATTATATCATCACCATCAACCAAATCTTCCAGTCCAGGAGTTCAAGAGGAGATAAGTCTTTACCTTAGTAGTTACTATTACAGAGGAAGGAAGGCTTAATAACTTGGTGGCAAAATCACCATCAGTATCACCTTATACTAACAGAGCTAGGAAAAAAATATCTTGCACCTCACTGAAAGTTATTTATTTATTTTTTGTTATTTTGGTTTTCTTTTTTTAGGAACATTAGCAACTAAGGCCTTATTGCTCCGGGTATGCGGTGGTCATTCCCTGACCTTTCCGCATCCTTAGTATTTGGTAAGCACTGGCTCGAACCCCAGTCTAATAAAGAATCGTGTGCTATGCACTGCTGCTCCTGCCCACCTGGCTACGGAGGCACCCTCACTGAAAGTGAGCATCTATTTACAGCAGACTCTCGATTTACCGGGACACTTGAAGACTCCAAATTAAAAAAAAAAAAAACACCCTGAAATCGAAATCATGAAATTCAAGTAATAACTAGAATAGGTATAAACAAATGTTTTGCAAGTCGTAAATGAGTGACGAGAAGCGGGGGTTGCATATCTTGCAACCCCTGCTGTCTTCACACATGTCGCTTAAAAAAAAAAAAAAAAAAATGTGTAGTTTGTTTTAGTGCGTCATGTCGATTGTTGTGTTCCATCGCATAGCAAAAGAATAAATTTTGTCTCGTTATTTATATCAGCAGTGTTGGAATTTTTTTTATAGTAACTTTTTTTTTGTTTAGAAATTGCAAAAATGATGGGCAAACGCAAGGGAATTAAACAAAAACTTAAATTATTCAAAAGTTTGAAAACGGTGCACCATTAAATCTCTAAAGAACCATTATAATGTTGGTGATCAAACCATATATGACACGGTAAAAAATAAAGGGAAGCTAAATTAAGAGTCAATTTTAAATCATTAGATTTAAAATCGACATCGTAGAAAATAAAGGGAAGCATCATATTGGACACGCGGGTAGTGAATGGTAAGTTTTTTCATTTTTTATCTATCGCCATACTTTTTACGTAGGTTGCTGAACATTTTTCGATACAGTAAGTCCCTGACTTACGTAACATTTTTTATATGACTGAAGATTTCAGTGAAAGGGACACACATTTCACTATAATAACTTTCATGCATAAGGAGGGGACCAAGTCAATGGAGCCATCAATTTATGTTCAAATGGGTGAAAAATTAGTGGTGGCTACCACCTCTTTCAAGAAATATAGAATCAGCAGTGTCCTTGATGGTCCTGAAGACTATGTACTCTTTGCAGAAAATGAAAGTACAAGCCACAGCATCAGTAATGACAAGTGTGAAAGTGGGACCCACTTATTGTGTAGTGCCAGTAACAAAGCGTTGCTGGTGTTATACAGTAAAAGCCCTGCTTAATGCTGATTTTGTTTAGGGCACTTACGAATTTTTTGCATACATGCACCAAAATATTTTTCTTTAGAATTTGCCTTCTAAAATGTTAGTACATCTTATTGTCTAGAAAATACAATATACAATGCCAAAATTATTTTTGCATCCATTTCCTTTGTGATTGCATCATAATATCCAATCAGATTAGTCCGACAAGATCATACCTTCATTTCTAGTTTTACATTACTTCTTATTTTTCCAGTGACTCCATTATTTTCCCTGGGAACAGAAGTCAATGCTACAGAACTGTAATTGCTCACTTCACCCACCTTATAAATAGAAGAGACATTTCCACTTTTCCAATCTATAGGGACGTCCCCTAAACCCAAGGATGTTTTCATAATTATGACTAAATGCAGAGGCGGATTTAACGGCGGGCGCACCGGGCACGTGGCCTGGGCCCCGACTTCTGAAGGGCCCCACAAAACCCCAACTTTACATTTTTTCCAATGACACCAAGTTTGGTTTCATATGCGCAATTTTAATTACGTACAAGTTTACAATCGGCGGTAAAACCTGATAGTATGTTTATATTTGCTTATTTTCATTATTTCATTACTACGCTGCATAGGCCCCACGCAGCTGCACTACCGCTCATCGGAGCAACAGAATCGTATTTGCTACTTTGTACTTACAAAGGTTCTCCTTCAGTGCAGACTTATGATATACGCAAATACGCATATATCGTATATTGTTGAAATTATATTAAGATAAAATTAATTCCCGTTGTTACATCAGCGCCTGGATTTTCGTAGTTTATGAATAATTTTTGAATTTTAATTAATCAATTATTTATTGCACTTTAACGAAAAATCTCTTCTCTAGTATTCTAATCATTCAGACTATTAAATTTTATATTTTTATTTTCATTGGTAGGCTACCAATGGTAGCTAGAAAAATGAAACAACATCTATCAGGGGCTGAAAAAAGACAAATTAAAAAAAGACGCGAGCAAGTTGCCAACCAACAGAAAGGAGCATTGGACAAATTTATAACTGGCCCTGGCCATTCAGGCCATCATAATTCGAGCAACAATAAAGATGAAGAACAAGGAGCTTCCATCAGTCAACAAAAAGAGTTAGTTGAAGTTGAAAACCAAGGTATGGAAGAAAGCAACAATGATGAAGAAGATGAAGAACCAGCCAACAGTCAACCAGGTGAAAAACCAGTTGAAAAAATATAGAAAAAAGTCCATTAGAAAATATTGAAACGCAAATGGAAAATATTCCATTCGAAGTTACACTAAAAGATATTGCTCTCTGGCCTAACGTTTTATCTAATGAAATGGTTGAATTTCTAATTTCAAATAAACCAAAAAATATAGGCGATATAACTACACTTAAATCGGTCTATAAACACGGTGATCGCATTTACTACAGAGGCTTTTGTAAAGACCATTTTTACAGAAAAATTTCGAATGGTGAAAAAGAAGAAAGGACGTGGCTAATTTTTTCCGAAACATCGAAATCAATTTATTGTTACCTATGCAAAATGTTTTCGGGCTCAAAGTTGATTACAAGGTTCCAAAATTGGAAAAATATTGGAATAACTTTGTCCGAGCACGAAATGTCAAAAGAGCACGTCACTTCAATGTGTACATTATACAAGCGCTCCTCTACGTTAAATTGCATTGATGTTCAAAATCTGCAAATTACATTGCAAAAAAGAAAATAATTGGAGAGATTCTGCGAAGAATTGTATCCACAATAAAATTCCTCGCAAGTTTGGGCATTGCTTTTAGAGGCCATAATGAGAGCGCAACATCTTCGAGAAAAGGCAATAATTTGACTAGTTTAGAGTATTTGAGCGAATATGACGATTTTTTAAAGTTGCACTTACAAAAGTATGGAAATCAAGGTAGCGGACATAAATTTCTTATTGCATCAGACATGTGATGAACTTTTGCAAATAATTGCCGATTATCTTATGGCACACATTGTGGAAGAAATAAAATGCGCAAAATATTATAGTATTATTTTAGATTCTACACCCAACGTTGTACTTGTGGATCAACTTACTTTTGTAGTGCGCTATTTATCAGCAAATTGGGGATGTTAAAGAAAGATTTTTAAAGTTCTTCCCTATAGAAAGACATGATGCGGAGTATCTACCTTGCAAAATTTGCCAGTAGATATAAAATATTGCCGTGGACAATCGTACGACAATGCAGCAAATATGTCGGGCAAGTACAATGGTCTGCAAACAAGAATAAGACAACATGCTCCATCAGCAACGTTTATTCCATGCTCCAGTCATTCACTTAATTTAGTTGGTTATGTTGCTGCAGAGAGTTGTAGTAATGCTGCCAGATATTTTTTATTCGTGCAAAATTTGTTTGTTTTTTTCTCTGCATAAACGTTTCGATGGAACATGTTATGCAATAAATTGGATAAAGGTTCTTATCCATTAATGAAATTGTCAGATACAAGGTGGTCTCTGCCAGGGTTGATGCAGTTTTAGTGTTAAAATGTGGCTACAAAAATATAAAAGAGGCATTAGATGAGATATGCAATTCCACAAAAGGAAAAAAAAAAAAAAATTGTTGTTATTGAAGCAAAATCATTACTTAAAGAAATGAATGATTATGAAACTGCTGTAATGACAGTCCTATTGAATAAAATTTTGCAAGGAATCGACGCAACAAGTAAATCTTTACAATCTATTGACTGCACAATTGTTAAAGGTGCATCATTATTAAAAACTCTAGAAATTTTTATTAATGAAAACATAAGACATAATTTCAACGAAATCGAATCAGAAGTTAAAGAACTAACAGATAAAACATTTGAAGATGATCGCGAGCGAACATGTACAGAAAATCTAAACGAATTTTTTTTACATAATGTACTCTATGTAATATGCGATCTAATAGCAGAACTGAACAGATGCGGAAAAATCTATGAAAATGTTATAAGTAATTTTAGAGTTTTTTTCCCTTTACATTGTGTGTAGAAGAAAAGAAAAAATGTGTTAATAATTTAATAGAAATGTATAAAAGATGACCTTGATTCAAGTAATTTTAAAGATGAGTTTGAACAGTTTTTAATCTTTTTAGATTGAAGAAGACAAGCGATCAATTAATAATATATACAAAAAAGCATTAGATACGATAGCAACTTTTCCAAATGTGGAAAACAGGGTTAATAAAATTATTTTGAAAAATTTGTTAACCATGCCAATTTCAAACGCATTGGGGGAAACGCTCATTTTCTTGTCTAAAAAGAGTAAAAAATTATCTAAGAAATTCAATTTCAGAGGAAAGACTAAATAATATGGCTATTTTATATATAGAGAGCAATTTACTTAAAATTATTGATTGTAATGAGATAGTTAATCAATAAATTTTCGAAACAAAAAGCAAGCAAAAAATTTATTTAAATATTTTCACATTTGTAATTTTAATTTCAAGTAAAATTCTGTGATTTTTTTGTTCAAATTTCGGATTGTTACTCCTATTATAAGTATACTATCATTAATTATAATTATACTTTTACATATGTTCAACTATTAGTTCAAAACTTTGTGATTATTATTATGCTATTATTAATTATATTATACATATATTATATATTGAAATTTTATTGGAAATAAAACATTAATAGTACATAATATTTTTTATTTATTTAAAAAAATGGTTAACATGTATTTTTATTTTCCCTGTCTCTCTTTTTTTAAGGGGCCCAGTATTTTCTTTTGCGTCTGGGGCCTCAACCGACCTTAATCCACCTTTGGCTAAAGGTTTGATAACCTCTTGTGTTGATTCTTTTAATATAACTGGATAGATGCCACCAACCCTAGTTGCCTTATTTATTTGTAGCTTCAATAATTTAATTTCTTGGTGCAGTTCTGGTATTCCCATCCCTAAAAACTTCTTTGCCAGTATCTTAACTGACTAGAAAATATAGTAGATGCCAAAATTATTTTGTAGATGCAACATATTTTGTTGCATGTTCACTGTTTGTGGGTTTTCATGAAGTTTCTGTACACATTAATCCAAACACATTGTGTGATCGATGCATGCAGTGAAAAATAAAAGTCAGGCAACTAATAATTATCCAACTGTAAAATGAGTGCAGACAAATAAGGGAGTTCCTTTGTGACACACCACGACTTTTCTTTCTTGTGTCTTTGCTTATGTATTTGTTTGCAGCAGTTGGTCTACCAGAAAAGTGCTTACCAAAACCATATTTTAATGGATTTTTTTTTAATCTTGTGATAGCACATAAAAATACCAGTGCTACCAGAACAGATAGCACACAGCATTGGTGAAAGCTTCATGAGGTTGCCATCTGTACTAGGACTATCATTTCTATGTTAAAAATAACTGAAATATATAGGTAGCAAAACAGCACCATTAAAAAGCTGAGTGTTAAGTGACAACATTTTCGGCAGGAATAATAATGTTCATCCTGAAAATGTACATTAGATATTCTTAATTATAACTTATAATTCTGCTAGCAAGGATTCATTTACTAGGGAGCATCACATAACCAGATATTGATCACATGGGAAGCATTCTAATCCCTCCCCTCAATTTATACACAGAGCAATCACTTAATTTGTAGAATGGTCACCCCCACCGTACAACCACCAAAGCTTTGGAAAACTATCAGTAACAGCAGGTGATCGTGTCCAATTTACAGAATATGCTGACACTAGTTGCAAATCTGAGATGTTGTCTTAAGTCAAATGCCATTAGCATAAACTATTTTGTGAACTTCATACTGGAAGAGAAATGACAAAGGTCTATGAAGACAAGTGTTTGAAGAAACCTGCAACTTTTAAAAAGACTCAGGCACATTAAAGAAGGTCAATAATCTGTGGCCAGTATAACTACTCTTTGTCAGACTTGCCAAGAAATTGCTTCTGGGAAGGGAAGTGGGTTCATCGATGGTTCAAGTGGATACAGAGTAAAGGAGATTTCAAAAAGGAAAGAGAATTTATCAATTAAAAATCTGAGAAATATTTACTGAATAAGATCAAAGTGATCCTTAAAAAATTCCTCGTGTTTTATTTTGTGTAATCCAGATATATAGGAATATATCATCCAGGGTTTTGAATCAGGATTAGGGAATGCACATTTACACTGTCTGAATTAGTAGTAGTAAGAGCACACTGACCTAACTTCCAAAAAGTCTGCAAAATCTGTTAACTCCAGTTTTTCCATACCTTCTTGTATTTTATTTCAAGTGACTACAGGGAGTAGGAATTTATTCCAGGGGTTTTTATTGGGATCAGGGAATGCTTATCTATCTTGTTCTGATATGGTAAGAACAGCAGTGACTCATGTTGCTCTCTCTTCCATAATGCTATTTCTTCCAACTGCTGAATAAGAATCTGGATACCATCCCATGTCTTCATAACGCTTTATTCATCACCCAACTCATACCTTCAGTACTATATGCATAGTTTCTTGATTATATGGTTTTGGCATTAGTAATAGGAGTAACCGTATTCACCATTATAGTGCAAAGAAAACCACAGGCTTTCGCTGCAATGGCAGAAAAAAAAAGGGGGGGGGGGAGTTGATAAGAAAATACGAATTATGTGCTTTCCTCCTCACACGGTTCCTAATCGGCTGACATCTGAATTCATTCGAACTGTCAGCCTTAATTACCTGTGAAGAGAATTTGTTTCAGCAATCAATGACTTGCTGGCTAAAAGAAAACTTACTACAATCAAGCCTTAACCTCTTCTCCTGTAATTTGAATTTATGTTGCCTAGTTCTAGAATTCACTATAACACTGAGAATTCATCCTTTAGTCATTTTGCTAAGCTCTGTAGCCTACACAATCGGAATCTTTCCTCGTACAGTCACCTCTTGCCAATCTCAACCATACAAGCTACTCATTTTTGGAGCTTTTCAAGAACCTCAATGTCTTTTTACAGATGAGGTCTCCATACTTGAACAGTGTTCCAAATGTGGTCTTACAATTGCCTTATACAGTGGGATTATGACCTCCCTATCTCTATGTGTGTGTGTGTTGTTTGTGATTTGGTTTTTAGGAGCATTAGCAACTAAGGCCATATTGCTCCGGGATATGCGGTGGTCATTCCCAGACCTTTCCGCATCCTCTGTATTTGGTGGTGACCGGCTCGAACCCCGATTTAATCAAGAAGCGTGTGCTACGCACTGCTGCTCCTTCCCCCCTGGCTACGGAGGCATCCCCTATCTCTATAAGTTAATGTTTGATCCAAAGAACCGATCCTTGGGAGATTCCACTCTTGGCATTACACCAATCTGAAGAATACACATTAATCACAACCCTCTTCCCCTTCTGCCCTGCAATCAATTTTAGAATCTTTCCAGTAATTTCAACGTGACAGTATGCTGCAACAGTATCTAGAAAAATGAGGAAATGGGCTGAGAAATGGCAATTGGAGTTTAACACTGATAAATACTAAGTACTGCATATTGGTAAAGTAATCCCAGAGTAACTTACCAACTGTATGGTACTACACTCAGGATAGTGGAAAATGAAAAAGACTTTGGGATAAATGATCAATCAGATATGAAGTTCTCTAAGCAATGCAGACACGCTGCTAGGACAATTCATGGGGTTTTGTAAATGATATACAGGAATTTTGCTAGCAGGAATAAGGAAGTGAATTATCTGATTGTATAAGGCAATGGTCAGGCCAAACCTTGAGTACTACATAGGTCTGGAGGCCTCATTTTTGGAAGGATGTGGAGTGGCTGGAACAAATACAGAAAAGGGCAATAAGATTGGTGAATGGAACGAAGGAGCGCTCTTATCAAGGAAGGTTTAGGTTCTGCAAATTGCAGCAGTTGGAGACTAGGTACCCATGAGGTGATCTGATTGAGATGTTTAGGCTTTGAATGGATTGAGCAAGCTCAATGCTGATGGGATTATTCCTCTTGCTCAGACCACATATAGAGCACTAATTCAGGATGGTTGTGCAGAAATTTGCCTTTAGACAGTGGGTTGTTGATAATTTGAATAAATTTAAGGAAGAACTACAAAAACTATTGGAGGGAATGAATAGGTGAAATGGAAGGTGGGTTTTTTTTGGGGGGGGGGGGGTTAATGCTGCAATAACCTTGCTTTCTTGCAATTGCCACTGCTAATGTTCTAGCTTATACAGTAATCTCTCATGAGGGACTGAGCTAAATGCTTCACAAAAATCCACATAAACAATACTGAAATTGTTCCCTACAACCAGTTCATGGTTAACTGTGCCAAAATAGCCTACTAATTAAACATGATTTTCCCTTAACAAAACCCTGTTGTGCATACTTCAAAATGTCATATCTATCTAAATGTCCCTTACATATTTATAGTTCTTATATACATTCATTACTTCAAGTAATCTAGAGGTTCAGAAAGTACAGGGCCAGTGATTGAATGCTTTATATTATTATTTTTTATCCAAATATCTAGCAGTGTTTATCTGATTATAGGTATTCTTTCTTACCTAGTCCAAATGTTGTTTGTTCATAAATTACTATAAAAACTCTGTTTGTGAATGAACAGCTAATAAAATCAATAAATCATACCATATTATGTACAACTGCAATAGCATTTCTTTCATAAGTCATGGACCTGAACTCTATTCAAATGAAAGACACCCATTAGAGTTTGAAGGATAAAACTACTAGAAGCAAACTATAATTAAAGGTATATAAAAGATAAAAGTTGTGCTTAAGCAATGACGGCTATTTTTATGTTTGAAGTGCTGTAATATAATGTACATCTAAATTTTTAGAACACTACTTTTTTTTTTTGCAAATTTTATGCATGTTCTGATTTACAAGAAATATTCGGCAATAAGGAAAAATTTTCTGACCTGGACTAAGATTATTAAAGTGTGAACCAGCAGTTGCCAAGCGAATGTTGATGTTGTCATGAAAGGGTATATGTCTGTCAGAAGGAAAAATGCTTATTATAACAGGAGAGACAAAGTAGTATGTTATTGCTTATAAGGTGAAATGCAAATAATTAATTGTTCAATTACTTTACTGTTACTTTTTTATTTAATGAATTAATCATTAAAAGAGAAAATCATTGTGAATTTGCCTTGTAGAGGCAGGCAAATCCTGGTCACAAACTGTTGATGTCGCTTTCAGTGCTATGAAGGATATTAAAGGAAGAAAGGAAAACATTCCACTCAGCTGCTTTGCAGATGTACAGAAGATTGTAATATTATATATTAAAGTGCTATTATTCATTGGTGATATAACTTTTAGTATTAATCAGGCCAATTGATGCTATGAAGCAAACTTATTCTACATTTCCTTCCAAATAAAATAAAATAATAAAACTCTAAATAATAAATATCACCAGAAAAAGTAAATGTCCCATTTTACCTCGGACTTCAACAGACTCTACTCAATTACCTTGGGCAGCAACTTATTGAAATAATCAACAACACACTGCCCAAAGGTTAACTTCACAAGATATAATCTTCTGCTACATCCCGAAATTCTGTGTGTCTCCTTGTTCAAGTTTCAACATAAATATAAGCCAGTCATTAAGGGCCTTAAACACCTTGGTAAGGTCACCCCTCAGGTGCCTATTCTCTAGACTGCAGTCTATGCTCCTTGTAAGATCACTTCTAAGATCCTCATTGGAACAACACTCAGCACTCCCAACCAATCTGATGTCCATCTTTGGACCTTCTCTAGCAATTCTACAACTCTTTTTAGGTGATGACTTCAGATCTGAATACAATATTCCAAAATGCAGTCTAAAAAGAAAAACAACCTCTCCCACCTTGCAAAGTTCTCATAGTTCAACAATTCCCAAATGCCAGCCCATGACAAAGTTTAGGAGAGGGAGCATTTCAAGTAACATGAGTAGTTACATCAAGTTTATGGGGAAGATACTCAGCCAAGAGCTTGTGCATTTGAATGGCATAAAATATTTTTAGAAGGAAGAGAGAATGAACAACAAAGCCATCTGGTATTCATGAAAACTGATGAAAATGTGGACTGAGTAAGGGCACTGATTAGAAGTGATTATATAAGCATTAGAATGGTTACATCAGAACTCGATATGGACAAAGAAACAGACAAATGTTAACTGAAAATTTAGTCATGAGAAAATTGTGCACTAAGATGGTGCCAAAAATTTTGAATGAAGACAAAGAGTGAGAAGCCTACAAGTTTGTAAAGATGTTTTCAAAAAAAAAAAAAAAAAAAACCTGAAGATTCACACTTTGAGTATTCTAATTACTTGCGATGAAAGCTGGCCATTTCAGTACAGCCCAGAAACTAAAAGACAGTTAATACAACAGAAGACAAAACAATCACACACACACAGCAAAAGAAGAAAGAATGTCAAAATCAAAAATGAAAACCATGCTTATTTAATTCAATATTAAAGGAATCATTATGGCTGAATATGCCTCACCAAATCAGACTGTCAATCAAACATACTGCATTGAAGTTTTGACAAGAGACCCGAATTGTGGAAGGATGGTGGGATTTGCCAATTTTTGGCCAAAAAACAAATCTGTGTGTGTGTGTGTGTGTACGCGCACAAAACCAGTGTTAAAAGGGCTTACAAAAGATGACTTCCAGAAATGTTTCTATGTATTAAAGAAACGTATGAAACGTTGAATGCAAGCTCAAGGCAATTATTTTGAAGGGGATAACTTGTAAGGTTTGAAGTATTTCATTATATTTATTTTATTGCAACAGTCTCATTATTTAATAGCCACACTGTGCATATATTTTATACATCAAAGCAACCAGACTGTAGTGCAATCTTTTTTAAAATGGAAGTGGAAAGATTTTATGGTTGCAGGATCCAAATATTTTACTTAGCTAAAAAAAAAAAAAAAAGGGGGGGGGGGGGGCGAGTTACTGTAACCAAACCTGTGGACAAGTCAACAAAGGGGACATTAGCTTTCAGCAAATTTATCAAGATTAATTCCGTACACATATCCTCCCATTATTGTACTTGCCCAACTCCCACTCATCTGCCCCAAGCTTGTTAACCACTAAGCAAAAGTGTCATATAATACAGAGGTGTTTTTTCTTTCTATATGGGTTGGCATACCCAGGGTCCTGAGTTGGATATCATCATTCTTCTCTTTCCTGGTGATTTCTCTATCTCTATCTCTCTCAGTGTATTTTTTATTTTTATTCTTTTTTTTGGCTGGTGAAGCATAAGCTTCGGGCTTCCTTGCACCATACGGCTAATAATAATAATAATAATAAAAGAATAATATTGAAAGAAACATATAATCCCCTATTAAACCCATCTCTGATGATGATCAGAGTAAGCATTAAATCTTTTCAAATAAAAAAATGTTTCCAATATGTTAACAGACACATTATTTAATGTGTCCATTAATGTATTTGATTTTTGACAATAACTGCACTCGAATGATGGGCAGTTAATTCAGAATAAGAATAAATTAATGTTTTAAAGCATTTCTGCACAGTTTTCACACAAAGTTTTAAAATTTTGTAAGGTTGGCTGGTTGGTTCAGACTCTAGTGGCACATTAGCAACAAAGACTATGAGCACTAAAACCAC